>NW_022437001.1:12235909-12539705 GCF_009761245.1 Sapajus apella
AGAGAGAGAGAGAGAGAGAGAGAGAGAGAGAGAGAGAGAGAGAGAGACTTCCTTCCCTTCTCTAGCACCTAAACGCCTTTTTAAATCTGTTTCTCCATTACTTCCCCTCATATTTGGACAGAGCACACAGTCACCTGAATGAGCCAGCCAGCGCTTCATGGCCTGTGTTTTATACTGTATTTTTAATAACAAATATTTCAATTATCTGTTCTCATATCAATTTGACAATTCCTCCATAGGTAGAATATGTTATTGACATGCCCAAATCATGTTGGGATTCTTTCTGGGGAGGGGGCTACTTCTGCACAGTGGCTACATGGAACACCTTCTTTAGTACAGTGAGATGTATGATAGGGAACCAAATGATTGTATAATACACTGTTCCAAGTCCTTGATAGTGTTTGTGGCTGCAGCCTTAGCCCAAGATGACATATGCGTTAAACTTATTTGAATCTTCTGGGGGGCTACAAACAGTAATCCTATATAGTCCACTGGCCCATATGCTCAGACTTCTGTGCCCAGGAGATTTTCCCAAAGGGCATTTTTAAATGGCTATTTTTGGGTTAGCATTCATCTGTCTCTTACCATATTAGTGGCTTAGTAAGGAATAGGTGGAATATATAATTATTTCATCCATTCTTGCATGGCTTTGGCACCACTGTGCCTACTTAAATTGCCAAGGTAACTATTTCTAGGAAACGGCAGGTGATCATCTTCACATTTTATTCATCTTTTGAGTCAATTTGATTATTATTGTGGGCATCTGTTTGACCCACTATCATCCTCCATGGAAATCCCATAAGGCCTTCCACAGTCAAATCCCCTGCACTGGGGTATTCTTAGTGTTAGCTTATCAAGATTCTCACATTCCTGGGCATGGTGGCTTGTGCCTATAATCCTGGCTACTTGAGAGGCTGAGGTGGGAGGAGTGCTTGAGCCCAGGAGTTCAGGGCTGTAGTGAGCTATAATTGTGCCACTGTACTGCACTCTGGGTGACAGAGCAAGACAACATTTCTTTTAAAAAAAAAAAAAAGATCAAATTTGTGACCACATAGCTAGATAATTGGTTACTATCTGACACTGTAAATATCCAAACATTGCCCTGTGGTTAAAAAAACTAAGTTGTTCTTCTTCCACTGTCATGAATATTGTTCTCAACTCAGCCCATTGCATGAATTTACCGTTGTGTTATTTGACTGGGTTTTTACCAGGTATAACAAATCATAGCAGACTTTTATACTGTCAGTCCTGCTATACAGGAACTCTCATGGATAAACCAAAAAACTTGTTTTATTTTGTGGAGAGTCATGAGGTTTAGATCATTCAGCAACAGAAGGGGTCTGCTAATCAGCTAGTTCTAAAGCAAGGATGCTACCTGCTCATGTATGGATTATAATTCCCCAGAGGCACCTCTCGTGACATGAATTCTTTCGAAAATTGTATCGTACAGATTTCTCTTTATTACAACCTAATTTTTATATCACTTGTGATATAATAGGCAGTTCAGATCTTAATATAGTTTGATGCTCTTAAGTTATGGGGACTGTTTTCAGTGGAGTCCAGTAACATGCCAGTAAATGGGCTCTCTAGCCCCATTGTCAGGAACTTCTTGTGTCAAAAAAATCCCAGTGGCCGCCACAAGATGGTAGTATTATATTTTAGTCAAAGCCTCTAATTTGCATGTACTGTATTCCAGTGTCAGAAACTTCTAAAATCATGTGTGAATGTGCTCGAATCCTGAGGTCCCCCTAGCATATTTGGGCCACTGCCCCTTACAAATTTTCATAGCTCGTCAAACAGTCCCTCAAGATATTGTGTCTTCTCTTTATTGGCAGGGTCCTAAAGGGAACATAATACTGTTTGTAGAATATCTCTGGTGACCCAAAATTATTTTTAGGAATTTTATGGATTGGGCTAGACTGAATCTCAGCTGAATTGATTAACCATCCCACTAGTCTTATTTGCCACTGTGGCCCCAATTCTGAGTTTCTTTTTTCCCCTCAAAGCAGGAAGTCCTCCTAGTGCCATCAATATAATGAATTAACTTAATTTTGATAATGATTATGTTGAAATCTAATTTCTCCAAATTGTAGCAGCGAGTTGGAGCAGATGGATATCCGTGGGGAAGGAACCTAAAGATATATTACATTCCTTCTCATGTACAAACAAACTGTGGTTGATGTCTCTCTGAATAAGATCAGAAGGATAGCATTAGCCTAATCTAGCACACAAAAAACAGTAATATTTATCTTGCTGGACATCTTGTACAGCTTGTACAATGCCTAGCACAACAGACACTTGTTTAAATCATGGGAACTACCTTTTTTAAATGATGATAGTTAACTGTTATCTCCAAAGCCTGCTCTTTTTCTCCTGGGTCACATAGGATTAATAGAAAGCATTCGTGGAGATTAGCACTTTCCCTCCCATTGTTTCTTAATGAAAGATAATATTTCTTGTGTCCTTCGAGAATCTAACACTCCCTGATTATTTACTACAAAGGGGAGTTTGTGTGAGACTCAGGGCTTCCATAATGCCTGATTAATTAAAACCAAGTGGAGGGCAGACTTCTCTATCTTTTAAAGACATTTTGCTTGGCTTTAAGCTGGTAAAGACAAGAGCTTTCATCACATCCATTCTCATTACATATTCAGGTGTAGACCAAAAATAAATTTCTAAGGCCCTGCAACCAACTGAATGGACCCCTCCTCTTGGTCAACGGGCTTTCAAAGAATACTGAAAAATTAGATAAGGTCATGATGGGAAGTGGGGGGTCAAACATGCCTCATTATATCCTCCTCCTTTGGAATTCAGGCACAACTGACGAGCATTAATATTGAAACAGAAATCTTAAGACTGAAAAAGCAGACTGTAGCAATACGATACGAAATTCCAACCTTACTCTAGCATAGCATCACACAACAGATATAGCAGGCTCTAGAAGTATCAAAGTATTTTATCTCAAAATACGTTGATATGGCCCTACACAGCTGTTTCTTATGGGATAAATTTGCATTCTGTAGAGAATCCCTTTCTCTATCTAGGTGTTTTTCTGATCCTAAAGAGATTAGCTGAGAGTCTAGCATCTTTTAAAGGTCTAAATAGAAAACATTTGCCATCTATTGCCTCTAAGGGCAGCCACCTGTTAGATTTCATCTACATAGTAAGTACCTTGGTCTCCACAGCCCCTGATCTTAAACCAGACACTCCTTTCTGTTGATTCCAGGTCTTTAGATAATAAATTAACTCTTTTAAGCAATTACCAATCAGAAAAGCTTTGAATCTACCTATGACCTGTAAGCCTCTCCCATAACTTCAAGTCGTTCCACGTTTCTGGACCAAGCCAATACACATCTGACATGTATTGACTGATGTCTACATCTCCCTGAAATGTATAAAATCAAGTTGTAACCCAGCAACCTTGGGTACATGTTCTCAGACCTCCTGGAGCTATGTCACAGGTCATGGTCCTCACATGTGGCTCAGAATAAATATCTTCAAGTATTTTACTGAGTTTGGCTTTTCATCAACACAGGTAAAGGCAGAAATTGGATTTTTGTTTTTTATTTCTTCATCTGTAGTTTTGTAGTGATTCTGGTGCTACCTACTGTAACATTTCAATATACTCCAAACTTCCATTTTCATACCTTAATATTGTCTTTTTATTCTGCTATTATGGTACATTTTACATCATCATTATGGTACATCCAGTAATTCCAAAAAAGGTTTTCACTATCCTCTGCCATTCAACATTAACTTATATCATACAATCTTGGACCCCCCCGCCAGGGGACACATGAGGATTTCTTCTCCTTCAGGTTTTTCTTATTCTTTTTTTCTTTTTATTGTTTGAGACACGTTTTCATTCTGTTGCCCAGGCTAGAGTGCAGTGGTGCCATCATGGCTCATTATAGCCTCAACTTCCCAGGCTCAAGTGATTCTCCCACCTTAGCCTCCCAAGTAGCTGGGGCTACAGGTGTGCACCACCACACCTGACTATTTTTTTTCTATTTTTTGTGGAGAAGAGGTCTTGCTAGGCTGGTCTTGAAATCCTGAGCTCCAGTGATCTTCCTGTTTCAGCCTCCCAAAGTGCTGGGATTACAGACATGTCCACTACACCTGGGCCTCCCTTGTTATTTATCCTTTTACCCACAACCTTAATAGACAAGTTAAAATCATTATCTGTGGTAAATACACTTCATTTTCCAATTTTTTTTTTCATCATTGCTGCCTTTAAGCTCATCGAGGCTGGGATAATTGGAACAGATCTGATAGGGTAACTTAGGTACAGTGGGTGCAGGAGCTAGAGTAGGTTTCCCTTCTCTAAGCTATTGTTAACGTGCTGTCAAACCCTTTGTACAGATCCTGTCAATTTCTTCCTTCTCTATTCCCTCCCACACCCATCCTTCAAAGAAGTTTCAAAAATCATTCTACCTGATTCAGTGCTTTTTTCTCTTATTCTGGTTACCATCTCCACCCCAGCCCATTCACTTCTTCCGAACAGCTTAAACTTTCTTTTTGTTGACAAAGCTCATGATCAGTAGCTGTGAGAACAAATCTGCCTTGGCATTCTGTATATTCGAATCCTTGTCCTCTCACTAAGACTATCATACTGGGAAATCTATGCATGAGGAGTTTCCCCTAATCACAATGTCTACAGTAGTTAGGGGAAGAGGCATATTATTCAGGGAAGCTCAACATTGATCATCATAAAACCAAGCTGGGTTGCCACTGCCCTTTATATTTTTAATGCTTCCACAGAGCACTGTTAACAAAATGCATATAAAGTTTTTCTTTTCAGTATAATTTTAAGGTATTTCAGACATCGCACCCTCCAAAAGGGGCATTGATATTTAATTTGGGTCTTCCGTGGATCAAATACTGACCACTGCAACAAGTTGATGATTAGCAGTCATACCAAAGAACTGTTTCCATTAAGCAGTTTCTAAAATCGGCAGTTCCATTGCTGTTTATTCTGAGAATTCAAGAAAGCAGAGATTACTCAGTACTAATCAAAAATATATTTTTCATTCCAAATTTCATTCCACTATTGCCTTTGGTTTGTATGTAGGTGTATTTAATAAGGCCAGGCAGATGCACATAGTTTGGTTGAGAGACCTCAGGACTTAGATGGAGAAGGTCCCACTTTCTCTATGAAACCAGAATCTTAATCCTACAATATAATGACCCTTTAGTTAGCCAAACAAACAAACAAAAAACCAGAGAGAATAAGAAATAGAGATGGACAATCTTTCCTGAGAAACAAGATTGGTTTAATATATCTGCCAGTTACACGCACGTGAATAGTGGAAAAGAGAAGAGGCAACTGGTATGCATAAGAAATTTCAATGTACAGTGACCCTGCTTTCAATAAAAGAAGTTCAATCAATTTCTCATGTTCTGACAGAACATATCAGCATTCTCTACTCTTGGGGAAAAACATGAATGGAGGTGGACCAACAGGCAGCAGGAAAACAAGGAGCAGAAAGTTCCTCTCCTGCACTGCCTACACTCAGTGTAGCAGTCTGAAAAGGCAAAAGGATTACGCATAGAATTATCTCACCTTCTACTGTGCAAAAGTTTATGGAATAATAGAGAGCCTCCTGAAATAGAAGTTAATTTATAACTCAATTTGCCTAATCGACTGTACACTTTGCCTTTCTAAATCTTTTAATCTACAATTTAACAAATTAAATTAGATGGTACTTATAAGTTCTCTTTAAGATTTAAGGTTCCGTGATATTACTGTTATAGCGTCTATCCAGACTTCATTACCACGTTCATTGTTGGTTGCCTCTAGGGGAAACGGATGATGGCTTATGCACCCTGCACATGGTTAGTGTTCTACAACTAGTCCTCAAATATGTATAATTTCTATATTTGGGGAACATTTCATGTCTTCTATTTTGAAACATGCAATACACTGTCATTAACTATAAAGACAACTACTCTGCTATCAAACATTAGAACTTAATCCTTCAATGTAACTATATGTTTGTACCCATTTACCAGCCTTCCTTCATCCTCCTTACTGTTTTCAGCCTCTGGTATCTATCATTCTACTCTCTGTCTCCATGAAATCAACTTTTTAAGCTTCTACATATGAGTGAAAACATGGATATTTGTCTTTCTGTGTGCCTGGCTCATTTCATTTAACATAGTGGCCTCTGGTTCCATCCATGCTGTTGCAAATGATATTATTTCATTCTTTTTTTGGCCAAATAGCACTCCATTACTAAATTATTGTGAACGTTATTTAATCTTAACCAACTTGAACAGCTATTATCCATCCCCCCTTACTGATCAGGAAGCCAAATTTAGGGAAGATTGAAAACTCTTCCCAACACTGTATTGTTAGTGAATGATAACACTGTTTACCTTCAAACACAGTGTAAAAAATAGTTAGATTTTTAATGTGGACATTCTATTTTCCCTTCTAATAGCACTGTACTCCTTAATTATACTAATTTCTTGAATCCAGAAACTAGTAATTGGCCTATTTGGGGGAGAGGGAGATGTTTTGGAGAAACATTATCATTTTGATTTCAGTTAAGGTGATGTGGCAGAGATGGCTGGCTGACACTGAAGGTCCGTAATCTGCTTGTGTGGTAGAGGTGTGGAGGGGAAGCGGCTACCCAACCAGGATCTATAGTTTCCCCTTTTTTTGCCTCTAGTTTTCTCACTAATATAATCTGAACAGAATTAAGTTGTGTCAATTCTGGTCAAACTTTCTTCTCCACATGCTTTTTCCTAATCCTTTAGTGGGATGAAGAGGATTTCTAAACCCTAGAGGAGAGGAGAAACCACAGAACGGAAGGGGCTGTGCCTCTGACTGATCATGTGGAAAGCTACAAACCAAGTGGAAACGCTGGGATTAGACATTACTTGAGCAAGGAAAAACAAAACAAAACAAAATTCTATTAAACCATGGAGGTTTAGTTTAGTTGTTCCTGGAGCTGGTATTAACTAATTAGTCACTGATATGTTTAAACCAAAGTTAGGAAGCAAATAAATAGTGAATATGAAGAAAATGTATTTACTTGAATTTGTGATTTGTATTATATAGTTATAAAGATTTGATTTATAATGGTATGTAGTTTATATTAAAGTGCCAAGTGTACAGAAATTTTTAAAAAGCAATAAGTTTTCCTTTCTATTCTTTGGATATAAAAATGTTTGTCCAGTTATACTGTCACTGCATTTAAAGAGTTTGTCATATGAAGTCTCAGTGGTTTAAGTATTCTTCTATGCTTGGCACCATGGTCTCTTCAGGTTTTCCAACAGAGATGGACTATGTGGATAAATTAAAGCACTAGCTTTAGATAGCTCTCCTGGTTTTCTCCCTCTGATACCAATGAAACTATTAACACTCAGAAGCAATTAGAGCTCAACTTAGAAAGATTTAATAACTAGAAGCTCTTGACTATTAAATTAATTTTCCTTAACTTAGCATTGGAAATGATCCCATTAATTCAATCTGCTTTGAATATATTTCTCCCTCAACCATGGGTGTAACTTAGAATCGTTGTGGAAGCTCCTATCCACAAGTACCTAGGGATAAATATCAAAATGAAAGACAGAGACCTTACATCACGCTTGTCCAACCCATGGCCAGCAGGTAGCATGTGGCTCAAAATGATTGTAAGAAGAACTATGATGCCACTGATAAAATCAAGGGACTCTGGGAAAACATCTATTAATAGCTTGATGAGGAAATTTGGACATCTTGAATCTGATGTGGGACATCCAAGCTTAAGGGCTGGGTAGGCGGCTGAAAATGCAAAACTTGACCTCAGGAAGGCAGTGAAATGCTGAGTGTGGAGATACCTCTTTGTGCTGAATAGCTTCCTTCTCCCACCCCAATCTCCCGTTTTCTCCAACCTGCTCCACAGCCTAGAAGCCAGGTTTGTACCATCTAGTACATCAAGCTGAACTTCCCTGTCTTCTGGTTTTCAGTACAGCTCAGCCAAAGGCAAGCGCCGACAACAGACTGAAGGGGTGAAGGAGAACACAATTGAGGTGTCTCTTTCTCTGGCTCCTTGTTTTGAGATCTGGCTGGGTCCCCGCTCAGTGGAAAGTCACAGCTGCTAGTCATTAGCACATGAGAACATGCAGGCTATAATGGCATCCTTAGGCTGGCCTATGTTCAAATCTTTTTTCCCTCTTAAGGGGACAGAAACGAGCCCTTCCAACGTGGAGTGATTTGAAGAATGTTTATAACCAGACTGCCAGTGCATCCTCAATGAGAGGCGGGATTAGAGGGGAGAGGTCAAGGAGCCCATAGTCTCATCCTACTGATGTTTTAGTGTTTCCCAGATTGGGTAAAAGTTTCATAAGCTACTCCAGGGAAGTCGCCTAAAAGTTACTGCGCAGCCATCACAGGGCAGGCAATGGGGCGCTTTCCTTACTGTATCGTTAGCAGCCGTGGCCAACCGTTTATAGCACGCGCTGAACCCTAGAACAGGAAGCAAAGGGTGCAAAAGTTCTGCGGGAAGGCGGTTCCCGGGGCGGGTGTGCTGGGGACCCACGCGGCACCGCGGGGAAGGGGATCCGCGCGCTCAGCCCCGTCCCGGGCGCTACCCGCCACCTCCGCCCGCCGGCCGCCCGCAGCCCGGCCAGCGCCATGAGGATCAAGCCCGTGAACCTGCCGATCGCCCTGGTCGCCTTCGCGCTCTTCAGCTTCTCCTGCTTCTGCATCTACAAGACGACTCAAACCAGTAAGCGGCGGGGCGTCCTCCCGCCTTCTCTTGCGCCTCCGGGTCTTCGTGGTTGCAGGAACGCGGGCGGGGCGGGGTCGGCGACTGCGGGAGCGATGCGGGAGGCTGGCGACTGCAGCTGAAGCTGGCCCCTGGAGGCCTGCATCGGAGCCTTCCCGAGGCCGCGCCCACGCTCGGGTCAGCGGCAGCTGTGCTGTTACCCGCGCCCCAACCGCCTCCTCCCCGGCCGCGCCCAGCCGGCGCGCGCGCTCTAACAGATCTAGCCCCAGGGACCGGCCGCTCCGTTTCTTCAAAGGTTGAAGGGCCCCATCTGTGCCCTGCTTTTCCCTTCTCCTCTTCTTCCTTCTCGAAACTGACTGTCAGACCCCAAGAACTGCTGTTACACAACCGGCATCTTTCCTCTTTCGTGGTCCATTTACATCACCAGGCCACGCTTCCTGCCTCCCTGGAGTGTTTTTTGCGGAGCTGAAAAGGGGTGGGATGAAGGAGAGGGACGTCACTGACCACCTACAGCGCTGGCCCAGAGCCTGGACTTCTCCGATGGACCGCCCGCCGGCCTGCGTTCCGCTCCGACACATAAAATGGAATTTCTCCTGACCCATAGAAGTGCCAATTTAGGAAACAAAAGTACAAGTTGCCCAGTTTAATTTCAATTTCAGATAAACAATGATTTATTAGCATAAAAAATTGCATGGTACATAATTATTCTAAAACATGTATATCTTGTTTATTTGAATTTCAAATTTAGCCAGGTGTCCTCTATTTGATCTTTCAACCCTAGTTGTCCGCGGTGTCACATTTTAGCGTTCAAGTAGTTGAATTTTTCAATTTTAAGACTTAGGAACGCTGTAAATGATGAACCCAACCTTCCAAGGTTGCTTTTGGTTGTTTTCAGTTACAAATTCATTTGCATTATTGAACACATGTATGACTTAGGTGCATACAAAGTAATCTTGGTACGAGTGGCTGAGGTTGAAGTTTGGGAGAGGCTTCATGTCTTAGTCTTCAAGTTAATACTAGATTTTATCATCATATACACCAAATATTCTATATCCTACTTGTTTCAAAGACTAGAAATGTGTATTAATTTATCTGCACTATAATATTTCTACTGATCTTTATAGTTATTTTACATATTTTCCCTCCTCTTTTTCAATAAAGAACATTATTCAAATGTCTTTTTTATTTTACCACAATGAGCAATAAGCACACTCATAACAAAAACTAAATGATTTCTTGTAATTACAAAGCAAAATGAAAAGTTTTGTAGTAATTTTTTTTTTAGTAGTAATTTTTTTGTAGTAATTTTTTTGTTCTTATTGCCCAGGCTGGAGTGCAGTGGTACAATCTCGGCTCAATGCACTGCAACCTCCGCCTTCTGGGTTCAAGCAATTCTCTTGCCTCAGCCTCCTGAGTAGCTGGGATTACAAGCATGCACCACCATGCCCAGCTAAGTTTTGTATTTTTAGTAGAGATGGGGTTTCACCATGTTGGTCAGGCTGGTCACAAACTCCTGACCTCAGGAGATCCACCTGCCTCAGCCTCCCAACGTGCTGGGATTACAGGAGTGAGCCACCACACCTGGCCTAGTAATTTTGGAAGGTAATTTAGAATGTTAACCTCAGAAGAAGTTTTAATACCACTAATGATTTTGTAATGAAACTGAAGACTTTGAGATCCTTATAATCATTTTGGTGGGTTTTCTAGTTATGACAAGGAAAAAGAAGTTTGTTCCTCAAAGATTTATATTTTCATTATTCATATGTTCAAGTTCAGAAACAAGATAGAGTTCTTGAGAATGAAATGCTCTTAAAATAACAGACAAATCAGATTTTTCATTTTTTAGGTATATGTTTCTGCTCTAAAATAATTAGGATATCAATCCTATAATGAGATGTCCTTACGTCAACAAAAGAAAACACAGACTTCACTTAGTTTCTGAAATAATGATTTTTATAAAGCACCAGAAATAGTTCCAATGTCTTAAAAATTAATCTATAGTTGTTATTTCTATCAATGAAAATTTGAGAATGTTTATTAAAAGATGGCCACCACCTAGTGTTTTATTCTTTCTCCCAATTAAATTTTGCTGGGTGCAGTGGTTCACACCTGTAATCCCAGCACTTTGGGATGCCAAGGTCAGGAGCTCAACACCAGCCTGGCCAACATGGTGAAACCTTGTCTCTACTAAAAATACAAAAGTTAGCTGGGTGTGGTGGTGCACGCCTGTAATCCCTACTCAGGAGGCTGAGGCAGGAGAATTGCTAGAACCCAGGAGGTGGAGGTTGCAGTGAGCCAGGATTGGGCCACTGCACTCCAGCCTGGGTAACAGAGTAAGACTCTGTCTTGGAAAAACTAAAAACCCAAAAAAAAAAAAAAAAAAAAAGGGAAAAGAAAACATTAACTAAATTTTATGGGTAGATAAACTTTTTGTTCGTTTCTATAAGCTCATAGTATTAACAGTTCATAATCTGATCAACAAATATGCAAGCTGTATGAAGACAGAAAGTGTTTCCTATTTTCACCTGTTTTGTTGTTTTCACTACTGTGTTCCAGCATGTGGAAAACTACATAGCATGTAATGAGCGTGCTAAATATTTGATGAATAAATGAATGGTTGAAATAATGAAAGAATCAATGAGTTTAAAAACTACCTATTCATATCATAGGCACCAAGTGAACAGCATCAAAGAACACCCCCTTCCTTTCATGAAGCTTACATTCTGCTTAGGCGAAATAAACAAATACATGATATAATTACTATATGATATTAGGTGTTGGCAGAGTTAGGGAAAGATAAGTGCTGTTTTAGACAGAGAAGGATTATCTGAGCAAGTTACGTTTGAGCAGATTCCCAAATGAAGTAAGGAAGCTTCATGTGTGGAGATCTGGGGTAAGAGTATTTCAGGCAAAAGGAAATGCAAATCCAAAGGCCCTGTGGTAGAATCTCCTTGATTTGTTTGAGAAACAGCCAGAAGGCCAATGTGAACAAGGAGGAGAGTGATAGTATTATAACATGGAGACCATATATGCATTTTATTCTGAATAAGATCAGAAGCCATTAGAGTTTTGTGCAGAGGAGTAATATGATCTCACACATACATTTAAATGATTATTGGATGTGTGCTATGAAAGAAAAAAAAGAATCATGGGATGCTCCAAAAATTTTTAACTTAAACCTTAGCACTGTTGACATTTTGGGTTGGGGAAAGGGGGCTGTCCTATACATTGTAAAATGGTTAGCAGCATCCTTGGGTTCCATCCAGGAGATGCCAGGAACAGCACCCCTCTCTGTTGTGACAGTGTCTCCAGGCATCGGCAAATGTCTCCGGCGGGAGAAATCATCCCTGGTTGAGAATGAGTGCCTTAAATAATTAGAGAAATGGAGTTGCCATTTACTGACTGGGGTTGGAGCAGGTTTGAGGGTAAGTCAATATTTCTGTTATGTATGAAGTGCCTATTAGAGATTCCAGTGAAAGAGTTGAATAGGGAGTCGGATCTGTCAGCCTGCATCAGGATTAGCAGTATAAACTTGAGAATTGTTACCATATAGTATTTAAAGCCATGAAATGGGATGAAATCACCTAGCGAGTGAAGGAAAGGAGTAAGTTTTGGGATATTCCAGTATTTCAAAGTCAAGGAAAAGCTAGAAAACTGAAAGAGCTAAGCCAAGAAGAAATGTCAAGGAGCAGAGTGTAATAGGGTGAAATAATTCTGAGAATGGTCTCTAGTATTGAAAAGCCATCTCACCCATAATCCTTGAAGCTATCATTCCCACATTCTTGGTGAATGCAGCAAGGCCTTGATCTCAGTTTGAGTGGGTGCTTCATCCCAGTCAACCAGAGATGATAATGAAGGTAACTGTTTTGCCAGTGCATGTCATGGAATTCTAGTGTCCTATTTTCCATGGGCAGTGTGGTGGCTTGTCACTACTTTAAGCCCAAGTACATCAGGTGACCGATTCCAGATTTTCTTCTTTGAGAGTGTTTCCTGGGTAATGCAACCAGTCTAGGAGCCCCTAGCTATCTGCTAGCTACCTCCCTTGGAAAAGCCAACACTTGCCTGCCACTGTCATTGACAATCCTGGCCCTGTGGCTGGCCTGCTACTACTCTTGCCTCTGGCCACTGCCTCAATGTCTGACACCCCAACAAGGGCTGGCAGTTTGGTGGAGGAATTGCCAAAAGAATTATACTATCTCCTTTCATACACCTTCTACTATAGCACAACCGCCTCCCATTGGGAAAATATGATGAGAATACCACTGGCAAGGAAATCTGGGACAAGCAACAGGGTTCTAGTTTTGATCATACAAAGGAAATTTAGAGGAGTCTATAAAGACAGAGTGTCAACAGACACAATTTTTAGAAAGTCCAGGAATGAAGAAAACAGCATCTTATATAGGGACATACATAAGTGTAATAAAATTACATTTTAAAAAGTAAAGGAACAATAAGCAGATACAGCTTGGGAGAGTACTGTAGTAACATTATGAGATGGGATGGGAGAGGAATCCGCAGGTGGAAGCAGAGGCATCAGGTAACTTTCAGTTATTAGCTTAGGTGATACGCTATTAATTTTACATTATGTTGCAGAACTTACCTATGTATTTATTACATGTCTTCTTTTGTATATATAATTTTTTAATTTATTAAAAGAATTTATATAGTGGGAGTAAGGAAGCAGGAAACTGGAAATGATAGACATACAGTACCCGATTCACTTCAGGATATAGAAACGATAAGATTTTATTTTTTAAAAAGTTCAACTTGGGATATAAATACAAATGACTTTTTATTTTTCCAGTAACTCCTCACATGTGTTCTATTGAGCCCCCTTTTCTGCTTAGAGGTTTAGAGAGACAATGAAGACTTATTCTGTGTCCTTGGTCACTTTTGGTTATTCAGTCTCATTCCTGTTTTTAAAGACCTGGTTTCATTATTTTTAAAACTTTAATCTCCTAATCAACTTAAAACTTTCCTTTCCTTTCTCTGTTGGACAGGCAAGACTCGTGGTTCAAGGAAAATGGAATGGCAGATGAAAAAATGGCAAAACTGTCACAAACACTAGTGGAACGTCATTTTGTTTGTTTGTTTGTTTGTTTATTGAGACAGTCTGGCTCTTTCGCCCGAGCTGGAGTGCAACAGTGCCATCTCTGCTCACTACAACCTCCACCTCCCAGTTTCAAGCAATTCTCCTGCCTCAGCCTCCTGAGTAGTTGGGAGTACAGGCACATGCCACCATATCTGGCTAATTTTTGTATTTTTAGTAGAGACGGGGTTTCACCATGTTGGCCAGGATGATCTTGGTCTCCTGACCTCAAAACACCACTTTTTTTAAACTCTTGATTTAGTGATCAGGAATTCACGCAGGTCTCCACTGGCCAGTTTGTCTATAATTCGAGGTGGTGTCAACTGGGACATTTGAAGCTGAAGACTCTGCTACTAAGAAGTCTTTTTCTCTCACAGCTCCAGCATCTCTCTCTCCTCTCCCCACACAGCGGTGCATCCTCCAAAGCCTCTCCCTATGGCTTGGGTTTGTTTCTCACAACATTGTGGTCTTAGCAAAATTATACTACCCCACCCCCCACCAACCCTATAAGGCAACTACCTTTTAAAAGGTAGGAAGTGGACACTGCCAAGCCAGTTAAAGGGAATACCCCAAACTAGTACTGCATTACTTTTGCTGTGTATTACTATAGTGAGAGCAGTCACAGAATGAACCCAGATTCAAGGAGGTAGAGAAATTGACTTCTTGATGACTGACAGGGAAGGTCACAGTGCACAACACCATTTGACCTGAAGCCACCTTTGGAGAAACAGTCTGCTGCACCGCCCTCCTCCTTTTTTGTGCTTCCCTGTGGTACTAAGGTGGCAAAGAGCTGGGGAGGCAGAGGTTTTCTTCCATGACAGCAGCCTGGTAGTTTCAATTTCTCTGGAAGACTCTTGTATGTGGCAGACATCTAATGCTCTTGCAGAGGTAGTTTGTGGCTGCTTCTGGGGGCCTGCTGTGGTGTCTCTGCTATCTATTCCCTTAAGGGATATCCATCTCCTGCTTGAATTCTTCCTCCCTAGCTCTGCCTTTGTCACAGCTCCTTGTTGCTGGGACTCTTCTGCCTGGCAGATGACCTTCCTGCAGACAACCTGCAATATTCACTTGAGCCACCCATGTCTTTGCCGCTTCAAGCTGCATGCCTGCCGGCTACTTCATATGTTCTCCCTATTGGCTTAGCAGCGTCTCTCCCTTCCTCCTGCCCCTTTTCGTCTGGCAGCATGAGGACTTTGGTAGGGCCACTAGTTCTACAATTTTCAGGGTAAAAATGCTCCTCAGCCCCTGAATTAGTGAAGAAAGGACTCATCCTAGAGAACCCAACTGTATTTCTTGGGGATCTCTTTCTCTCTCTCCCCTTCCTTAATGGAGGGAAAACACCCTCATCCCCATCCAGATGGGGGAGTGCTTCACCAAGGTGTATGACCTTGCGGGAATATGCCAACAAGATAGATTGTTATTACTGTCCATGGGGCAGAAAAGGAGCTCCCAGATGCAGCTCTAAGTCAGCAGAATCCAAAGTCCAAATGTGGGCTCTTCAAGAGAATAATTGAAATGTCTTGTGGAATTTAAAATATATGTACAACAACAATGCATGCCAGCAATTACAAGAAAAGGCAAGAGGGGAAAAATGGACTTAAATTGTACTAAACTTGTAGAACTATTGAGAAGAATGTAAGAATTTGTATTTGACTAGGATTCATAAGTCAAGGATTCATGTTGAAATATCTAGTTGAACCACTAAATAATAGTAAAATAGCATAACTATATACTAACTCTATTAAATGTGCCAAAAAAGAATTAAAATATTTCCTCATTGAATATACAATAAAATTCAACTTGGTGATTACTAAAAGAGACACAATTGAATTTTGAAGACAGACATTTTTGAAGAAAGGGGACGGAAAAACACACACCCACAAACCTAAACCAAAATAAAGTTGATGTAGCTGTATTACGTTATCAAGCAAATGGGCTTGTGGCCCAATGAATGCAGAAGCCAGTAAGTTTGACACTGGCTTTTGAGAAAAGAAAGGTTTTGTTGTTGTTTTGTTTGTTTTGTTTTTTTTTTTTTTTTTTGCAAAACCAGCCATCCAGGAGATCAGATGCAGGCTCAAATCTGTGTCTCTCATTGGGTCTGGGCCAAGTTTTAAGGGGTCATAGGACAAGGGAAAAGATTTAGGAACATTGGCTTGGCAGAGTCTAATTGGAGGGCTTCCAATCTGGCCGTTGATGGTAAGGTATGTTGAGGCAAATTTCAGCTCCATATCTTCTGGGCCAACAGATCCCTCTCATCTGAAGGAGTTCCAGTGTTCAGGTTCAGGCTTCTTGATTCAGAGGGAGGATTCAACGATTCTGGGTGTGTTTAAAGGTCACAATTTTGCTATTGCACTTTCCCAGGCTATATGAATTGCAATTTCTGGCTCTGTTATACCTACAAGGTAACTTGACATTTTTCAATGGGGTAGGTCCAGGTTGGGCTGGTCTTGTAGTTATATTAATATCAGCAAAGTAGACTCTAAAACAAAGTGCAGCATCAATGCTGAATAAACAGAAAAACCATTAGCAATCAAGAAAATGCAAGTTTAAAACATGAGTAACCATTTCATACTATTCTGTTCTTTAAATTAGGAAATTGGACATTTAGTGAGAATATGGAGCTTTGGCAATTCAAACTTTCCTTGGAGAAGTATTCATTCAGTTGCTTCTGTTATGAAACACATGCCTTTCTTATGTCTTAGGAATTCTACTAGTAGTAGGGTTAAAATTAGTGTACAGCCTTATCAATGGTTTATGGCCCATGTCTGTTCTCACTGATCAGTACCTATCCCATACATATTGTTGAATATTTTAAGTAACGTCTCTACCACCAGATATATCCTAGGGAAGCTCTTGAACATGTTTACTAGGAGACATGTACCAGAATATTCTTGGTAGCATTTCTTATCATTGTTATCAACAATAGAAGAGACAAATATGTTGTGGTATATTCAGTACATTGGAACATTTTACAGCAGTAAAAATGAATGAACTACAGCTTGATTCATCAATATAAATAAATCCCAAAAGCATAAGTTGAGCTAAAGAAGCAAGTACAGAGTTTTATTTGTTAATATATAAAACTAAGTGTAAATCAGCTTGCAAAAATAGTAAAACTATAAAGGAAAGCAATAAATGATTAATACAAAATTCAGGATTCTGCTTATCTGGGGTGGGGAGGAAGAAGAATTGGATCTGGGAAGGAAACAGGGAGAAGGCTAAGGTAGATAGTGATGGACTCATGAACGTTCGTTTTTATTATCCTTTAAACTATCTTATATACTCTTTGTAATGTCTAATATATTTCATAATAAAACCTAATCCATAGAGGGGCCACTCATAGGGAATTTAAAGGGCTTAGTACATAGTTTGATTTGATTATTGCAAAGCATACATGAGGGGTGCATAATCTGAAGTGTACTTTATGTTTTTAGCTTCATCATCTAGTAATTGCCTTAGATATTCTTTCTTTGGAAACACATTGGGTACAAGTAAATTAATAATAAATTTAAAGTGGCCTGCCAATGCTTTAACATTATACCTTTTCCCTTCTATTTATTCTCTGAATGACTTATATACTTTCCCCAAGATAAACTGTAGTAGGCCATTCTTGCATTGCTATAAAGAAATATCTGAGACTGGGTAATTATATTATAAAGAAAAGAGATTTAACTGGCTCCTGATTCTGCAGGCTGTATAAACATGGTGCCGACATCTGCTCGACTTCTGGGAAGGCCTCAGGGAGCTTTTACTCAGAGCAGAAAGCTAGGCAGGAGCAGGTAGGCATATCACATGGCAAAAGCAGGAGTGAGAGAGAGTGGCAGGAAGATACCACACACTTAATCAGGTCCCAAGAGAACTCACTATCATGAGGACAACAACAAGCCATGAGGGATCATCTTCCCCCATGACCCAAATACCTTCCACATTGCAGATTACAATTCAACATGAGATTTGGTGGGGACATATATTCAAACTATATCATACACCATACCATTTCATACTCTGTGCATTTATGGTGTTGTTTTCTGAGGCTGGAATGCCTTTCCCTTTCTTCTGTTGTAGGCAAGCTTCTATATATACAAGTTCTCAAGTCTTCTCTCTTCTCTGAAACCTTCTCCACTTCCCTCTCCTACTCCTCAGTTCTCCTTAAGAATGAATCATTCCTGCCTTCCTGTGCCTGTGGCACTTTGAGGATAATTCTATTTTAACAATATATTATAATTAGTAATGTTTAAATACATTCCCACATCCCTTGCAGCCTGATTGTTAGGAACCAGATTTTATTTATATCAATTTAATTTAGAGCAAGAACCAGATTTTATTCATGTTTATTTACCTACCACATAGCACATGACAAGTATTTAACGGAAGAATGGAAATCTCAGCATGCTTCTTGTTACTGGGGGTGTTTAGTCAGTGAAATTAGGTCAAGTCACATTCATGGCCATGTTGTAGAGGACCTGGTAGACCAAGGCAAGTAAGCACTCGGGGAACCATTTATTGTCTTTGAGCAGTGTTTCCAGAAGATTAATCAGGATTGGAGGTGAGAGACCAATCAAGAGGCAATTATAATAGTGCAGCTAAAGGCAATAAAGCTTGAACTATGGTAATATCAATGATGATAAAGAGCAAACCATGAAAGTGGTCTGTAACAGTGCTTCTCAAATTTTAATGTGCAGAGCAGTCACCTGGGAATCTTATTAAAATGCACAGTCTGATTCTAGGGTGAGGCCTGAGAGCCCACAGCTGATGCTGGAGATTTATGCCAACAAGCATGGTAGTCAGGTGGCTTGGAAGCACCTGAAATGCAGCTAGTGAGTGCAACTGAGAAACTGCATTTTTAATTTTAACTAGTTTGAGTCTACATTTAATAACTGAAATTGTGCAAAATATTTCTCCATTAAGCAAAATTGTACTGTTTTGGTAGGATTAAATTTCACTATAATTATTAAAATTTAGCATCTGAATTGAGATGTGCTGTGAGTGTAAAATTCAGGACTTAGAATATTTAGTACAAAAATATAAAATAGCCCATTGTTCACTTTCATGTTGAAACAACCTTGTGGATATATTGTATTAAATAAAATACATTGTTTAGTTTCACTTGTTTCATTTGTTTCTTTTCACCTTTTAAAATGTGACTACTAGAAAACTTTAAATTACAGATGCGGCTTGCATTTTATTTCTGCTGGAACACAATGCCTTGAAGCCTTGCTGTGAGAGGCACAGATAAGTGGCACTTGGGATTTAGCCTGGAACCTATTTTTAATGGGCAGAAGTTGCATTCACCCATTGCACACTTGAACTGGTGTTTGTTTTCACAATTTCATTACAGAGATGCCCAATTGACTCAAAGCATCTAATTATTGTTTATTTCAAACCTTTGCAAAATAATGTTATAACATTTCTTCTTCACTAAATACCTGAGTATATATGCAAGTAATATCAATATTTTAAATAGAATACTGATGAATGAATTATCAGGGAAGAATGTACAAGAAGTAGATCTAAGATTAAAGATTATATCCTTTAACATTTCTCTATGGTTGTTGCTGTAAATACTGCTTCCTCTAGGGAAAACTTTCTCTTTCCATGTTTACCAAATTGATCCCTCAGGGACTGGCCTACAATGTAGAAACCCACATAGGCTGCATCACCCATGATATATCAACTCAAAACAATGCAAAGAGAACATTACCTGGGAAACCCTAATAACATGAGCTTAAATGATATCTCCTTCTAAAGTTTGTAAGCATCTTCAAATAGAATTTACAATATGAATATTCAAGGCTTATCTGGATAGTTGCAGCTCTTTTGATTAAAGCACGGTTTAGTTTAAGAACCATTAAAATCAGTTCTTATACTGACAAGTCCATTCATTTCATTAATTTATTTATTCATTAAGCATATATTTGTATAAAAGCTATCAGCAAGTCACTGTTTCAGATAGTTGGAATTGAGTAGTAAAAAGTTCTTGCTGCTCTCAAGCTTACATTCTAGAAAGCTCTGGAGTGAAACATAAAAGCAGTCAATACACAATATGAAGTGAGGTGGTGATAGGTGATTTTTTTAAAAAAGAATAAGGGAAGGACAAGGGTGTGCTATCTTACAAAGGATGGCAGGGTGGGCTTTCTTAGCAGAAAACTGAATGAAATTAGGGAGCTCCTACCATAACAGGATATGTGATAAAACAAGGAAAGGATATGGTGGAAGAGCATTCAGTGCTGAGAGCACTGCAAAAGCCAAATCCCTAAGGTAGGAGAGTGTTTGGTTCCTGTGAGGAACAGTAAGGAGGCCGGTGTGGCTGATGCTGGGCTCCCTCAGAGTGAGGTAGGAAGGGCAGGAAATGAGACCAGGGAGGAACTCAAGGACTGATCAGACAGGACTTTGTGAGTCATGGTAAGGACTTCGGTTATTTTACCAAGTGTGATGAGAAATATTTTGGACGGTTTTGAGCAGGGGAGAGGAATTATCCAATTTTTGCCACAGACTATCCACTTGTGTGGTCTTATTCAGAAAAAACAGATGAGTGAAAAAATAGCAAATGTTTCAACCCAAATGTATCACCATTTTTTTTTTTTTAAGAGACAGGGTCTTGCTCTGTTGCCCAGGCTGGAGTGCAGCAGTTCGACCATGGCTCCACTGTAGCCTTGAACTCCTGGGCTCAAGTGATTCTCTCGCCTTGACTTCCCAAATTGCTGGGTTTATAGATATAAGCCATCATATCCAGCCAACATGCTGACTTTATTTCCTTTTAATACATACCCAACAGTGGGATTGCTGCATTATGCAGTAGTTCTATTTTTAATTTTTTTTTTTGAGACAACTAAAAAATCTCAGCCCACTGCAACATCCACCTCCTGGGCTCAAGTGATTCTCCTGCCTCAGCCTCCTGAGTAGCTGGGATTACAGGCATGCAACACCATGCTCAGATCTTTTTTGTATTTTTAGTAGAGATGGGGTTTCACCATGTTAACCAGACTGGTCTCAAACTCCTGACCTCAGATGATCCGCCTGCCTCAGCCTCCCAAAGTTCTGGGATTACAGGTGTGAGCCACCATGTCTGGCCCTATTTTTAATTTTTTAAAGAGCCTCCATACTGTGTTCCATAATGGCTACACTAATTTATATTCCTGCCAACAATGTACAAGAGTTTCCTTCTCTCCATATTCTCACCTTTGGTCTTCGATAATAGCCATTATAACAGGTGTGAGGTGGTACCTCATTGTTTTAATTTGCATTTCCCTGATGATTAGTGGTATTAAGCACTTTTTTATATACTTGGCCATTTACATATCTTGTTTTGACAATATCTATTTGAATCTTTTGCCAATTAAAAAAATTTTTTTTTGCTTTTGACTGTTTGAGTTTCTTATGTATTTTGGATATTAATCTCTTATCAGATGTATGGTTTGCAAATATTTTCTTCCACTGGAGAAATTTCAACCCATATATTGTCTCTTGGGTTGAAATATTTTCAATCCAGGTTGTCTCTTCACTCTGTTAATTGTTTACTTTGCTGGGCATAAGCTTGTTTAACTTGATGTAATCCCATTTATTTATTTTGGCTTTTGTCTGTGATTTTGGAGTCATATCTGAAAAATCATTGCTCAGACCAAGGTCATGAAGCTTTTTCCTATTGTTTTCTTCTAGTAATCCAAAGTTTCAGGTCTTACACTTAAGTCTTTCAACCATTTTTAGTTAATTTTATACATGGGTTGAAATAAGAATCTAATTTCATTCTTCTGCATGTGGATATCTAGTTTTCCCAACACCCTTTTATTGAAGACACTGTCCTTTCCATAGTGTATATTCTTGGAGACTTTGTCAAAGATTACTCTAAATGTGTGAATTTATTTCTAGGTTCCCTATTTTGTTCCATTGGTCTATGTGTCTGTTATTATGCCAATACCATGCTATTTCAATTACCATAGCTTTGCAATGTATTTTGAAGTCAAGTAGTGTGATGCCTTCAGCTTTGTTCTTTTCATTCAAGATTGCTTTGGCTTTTTGGGGTCTTTTGTGATTCCATACGAATTTCACGATTTCTTTTTCTGTTTCTGTGAAAAAAGTAATTGGAATTTTTATAGGGATTGCATTGAATCTGTAGATTGCTTTGTGTAGTATAGATGTTTTGATAATATTCTTCTAATCCATGAACATGTGATATCTTTCCATTTATTTGTGTCTTCTTCAATTTCTTTCACCCAGATTATATAGTTTTCAGTGTGCAGTTCTTTCACCTCCTTGGCTAACTTCATTCCTGTGTATTTTATTGTTGCCATTGTAAACGGGGTGGTTTGATTGATTTCTTTCCTGGATAGTTTGTTATTAGTGGATAGAAACTCTACTGTTGATTTTGTATCCTGCAACTTCAGTTTACGTGCACCATCATCATTACGTCTTCACAACATCTCTGAGGCAGGGTTTTTTATGTATGCATTTACACCAGAAGGAGCAGAGGCTAACAAAAATTAAGTAATTTTCCCCAGGTAACACAAATATTAAGCAGAAAAACTGGGATTTAATTATACATGATTTGACATTAAAGCCAACAGAACTCTTAAAAGAGTATTCTGTAATTTATTTAGCAAATTTCCTACGGTTGGGCACTTTGGTTGTTTCCAATTTAAAAAAGTAATGCTAAATACTACTGCCTATGGTAAATATCCTTAGTTCAAATCTGTGCATATATTCTTCATAATTTTCTTCAGGTAATTTCTTTGAAGTACATTTGGGGGATTAATAGGGTTACACTCAAATCTGATATATGCACACCATAAAAAATTTGGAAAACAAGGAAGAGCACAGTGTAATAAAGCAAAAAATCATTGATAATCTTACCTTTCTCGTATCACCATTTTTAACATTTTGTTCTTTCTTTCCAGTCTTTTATAATTGTACCTATGCACATATTATATGTATGTAGCACTGTATATATACATATATATATATACCTATAATAACTGCATACATAGTACTATATATAACTATATTGAAACTTGCATTTTACATTCTTATCTATTATAGAAAATTGTGTGACACCATTGCTACAGGTACCAATATATACACATATGTTTTCATTGCAGATAATCAATTAATTAATTGTAGAAACCATATTTTGGAGTTTAAAGAAAATATGCTACACTTAAGAAACAAGACTGAAAAAAATAGCCAAGAGATGATGAAAGTTTGGAAACAAATGAAGTATGAAATTATGAAGAGAGAAAATAAGTCAGGAAACTTAGGTTTGTGTTGATTTTGTTTTTGTATATTGTGGCTTATTTGTTTGGTTTTGTTTTTGGAAAAGTAGATTCAATGTCATGATTTTAGGACATCTTCTCTCTATAAACTTCACTAAATAAGCATTGGTTCTTTATCGTGAGACATGCAAAAATCAGGTAAGAGATATCACTGACCTACTTTCCCTCATCTCAACCTCAGAAGTAGTCTTCCTGCACTTTCTGACTCTGTGAATTGCACCACCATCCATAATCCATCTAATAGATGAAACCAGAAACCTGAACATCACCTCTGACCCCTTCCTCTGCCTCTTGCATACTTGCATGTCAGTAATAACCAGTCGTGTTGATTCACCATTCTATATATTTCAAAAATTTGTCCACATTTTCCATCATCATCTCTGCTACACTGGTCAGGCAACCTTCCTGTTTCATCGGGGTGACTAATAACATACACCTAACCTTTCTTATATAAACCTTCAGTGGCTCTCCATTTCTCCAGAAAAAAAAGTCCTGCCTTGTGCATCCCCTTTGTACTCCAGTCCTGCCCCTACCCTTAATCCCTGGCAACCGTCGATCAGATCTCTGTTCCTATTGCTTTGCCTTTTCCGGAAGCCATACAAATGGAATCAAACAATGAGTAACTTTGAGACTTGCTTCTATCACTTAGCATAGATTTACCCAAATTGTTGTGTGACCAATTGTTCTGTTTCTGGTGCTGAGTAGCATTTCATTGTATCAATGTACGCTTCTATCACTTAGCATAGATTTACCCAAATTGTTGTGTGACCAATTGTTCTGTTTTTGGTGCTGAGTAGCATTTCATTGTATCAATGTACAATGGACACATTGTTTATCCTCTCACCAATTGAGGGCCATTTGGGTTGTTTTCAAGTTTGGGCAATTACAAATAGATGCTACTACAAGCATTCATGTACATGTGTACATGAATGTAGCCATTAAATTTTGGTGTGAAGAGAAGCTTTAATTATTTTAGAATTAATATGTAGAAGTAGGATTGATAGAGTATAGGTAAGTATATGTTTAACTTTATAAGAAACTACCATACTGTTTTCCAGAGTGGCTGTACCATTTTTTTCACTCCCTCCAGCAATGTATGAGAGTTTTAGTCACTCCAGTTTATTATAGCCATTCTTTTAAAAAAAAAAAAAAAAAAAAAAAAACAGGCTCTTGCTCTATTGCCCAAGCTGAAGGTCAATGGTACAATCATGGCTTATTGCAGCTTCCAACTCCAGGGCCCAGGCAATCCTCCTTTCTCAGCCTCGAAAGTAGCTAGGACTACAGTCATGTACTACCAAACCTGGCTAATTTTGTTTTTGTAGAGATAGGGGTCTCTCTATGTTGCCCAGGCTGATCTCGGACTACTGGCCTCAAGCAAGTGTCTTATCTCAGCCTCCCAAAGTGCTGGAATTATAGGCCCATACCCGCCCTATTATAGCCATTCTAATGTCATGATATCTCATAGCTCTACATTGTATTTCCCAGAAACTAATGATGTTGAACATTTTTTATGTGCCTATTTGCCATCCAGATATCCTCTTTGGTGAAATGTCTGTTCAAATGGGGAATGCAATGGCACAGTCATGGCTCACTGCAGCCTCCACCTCCTGAGTGCAAGGAATCCTCCCACCTCAGCTTCTTGAGCAACTGGGATTACAGGCGCATGCCACTATGCCCCATTCTGTGTGTGTGTGTGTGTGTGTGTGTGTGTGTGTGTGTGTGTGTGTGAGATAACAGAAGATGGGCGTCATGCTATGTTGCTCAGGCTGTTCTCAAACTCCTGTCTTGTCAGTTTTTTCAATTGAGTGATTTTGTTTTCTCACTGAGTTTTGAGAGAGTTCTACACATTATCCTGGATACATGTCAGATGGATATGTGATTTGGAAATACTTTCCTCCAATTGGTGACACCCTTTCTTTCTCTTTATGATGCTTTTCAGGGGGCAAGCATTTTTAATTTTTGATGAAGTCCAATTCATGAATTTTTCTTTTATGTATTTTTTGTATTGTTATATATCATCTAAGATCTCTTTACCTATCCTCAGGGTCATGAAGGTTTTCTCTTTGTTTTTTAAAAAAATTCATAGGTTTATGTTTCACATTTATGTCTATGAATATTTTTTAGCAAATTTTTATAAACAGCATGAAAAACAGGTCAAGGCTCAGTTTTTTCCACATGAATGTCCAAGTGTTCAAGCACCTTTAACAACTGTCTTTTCTGCATTCAGTTACCTTTGCAACTTTGTCATAAGTCAGTCAACCACATTTTTGTGAACCTATTCTGTATTCTGTAGTCTGTTTCATTGTCTATGTATCTATTTTTTATATAATATCACACTGTTTTGACTATATTGTTATGTATTATGAATTAAAATTGGGTAATGTGTGTCCTCTAATGTTTTCTTTTTCAAAATTGTAGAGGCAAACTCTAATGAAGGTTACAAATATAGTCATTAAATTTTAGGGGCTACAAAGCAAATTTATAAAGAAACAAACTTTAATAAAGTGATACTAATCAAAGTAACAAAGTAAACCAATTATAGCATGTTTCAGTTATTCTTCTTTCATTTGGGACTGATGCTTCTATTGTCCTCTGTGTAGCTTCTAATGCTAGGCTTAAATTAAATATTACTTTATAAATAAATATGAACCAATAATAGTTGAGCTATATTTTTAACATTATTATTTTGATGATTCACATTTTAGAGTATTTTTATATGTTGAATGCTAAATTAATCTATGAGTTTATTAACACCCCTTAAAAAATTATTCCAGAGGGAGAAAAATCCCTATAGTCATCTACTCAGAAGCATTATTTTTTTCTTTCAGTTGTGCAGAAAGCAGACGTATTAAATAAAAGTGAAGCAGTATCTAATACATTTGAAGACTTTAAGTTCTTTTTTCCGCAACTAAGGAAAGAAGGCAGAATTTATCCTAACGTAATCATCAGCAAAGGAAAAACTGGTGGTAAGAAAACTTATAATAGGAAAATTAAATACAGATATTTTGATCTTTGGGGACATACTTTTAAGGTTGAAGATGTAATCCATTAATGTCATAGATTGATATGCAAACTACCAACCTATCTGGCATTAATTTGGATTACCAGAAGTCAGTATACTGTCTGGCAGAAAATAATAGTTCTCTAAACATTTGGTGACCTGAATTCAAATTTGGTGTTAAACAAATGCTTTGAAAATAAGTAATATAAGTCAAATATACATTAAGCATATGCCAAATGTTTGGCAACTCTTTTCTCCTTGGTTTTGGCAAATCTAATCTTACCTGGCTATTTTCCTATTTCCCAGTCTTTCTGGAGACCAAGGTCAGTAATAGTTTTATGGAACAGGTGATGTTTGAGGTAAGCCTTGACAAATGAGTTCAGGTTCACCAGGTATACAAGACAAGAAGCAGCTTTGTAGTTTAAAGCAGGAATATTAAGCTAAGTCTCAGGATACCTCCCATTCCCATTAAACCTCACTCATTCCGGTGAGTGAGTCACTCCAGGCCAGGCCCAGGGGCTCCATGTTTTAAGATGTGGTTTTGTTGGGAAATAGTTATGCTTATCCATTTACTTGTTGTCTGTGTGTGCTTTTGTGCTCCAATGGCAGAGTTGAGTAGTTGCAACAGAGGTGGTGTAACCCAACAACCAAAAATGCTTACTATCTGCCCCTTTACTTAAAAAAAAAAGTTTGCTGACCTCTGCTCTTGGCGGTTCCTTGGGAATAAGTAGTATTGTTTTGTATCACGTGCCTCTGATGACTGCTCCACTTACTGAGTTCTATGTTTTCTTACATTATCTCATTTAATCTTCACGATCCAAAGCAGTAGGGCCTATTATTGTCATCTCTATTTTACACCTGAGAAAACTGAGGCTTAGAGACATTAAGAAACTTTCTGAGTTCATACTTATAAAACTCTTTACCTATGTACACATATACATGCATACATGTGTGTGAATATATGAGAAAGTACATGCTAGACAAAAGCTATGGTTTGTAGGAAGAGGAGAACTTGAAAGACACATGCAAGAAAAACAATGCATAGCAACTCTCAGATCTTAGATACCAAGAATAAGCACAGCCTTGCATAAGCATCAGCAAATATAAGTAGAAGCCCATGACACAGAGTGAAAGGAAGGAGGGAGAGACACGTTGGCGGTTGGGAGGAGCAACAGACCTCCTTGTGTAGGGGACTGGAGGATTGAGATAACCCAGTTGTCAGAGCCGTGTTAAATCCAGAATAATTTAATAATTCCCCAACTATTTCCTGATCTCCAATCATAATGTATGTATTTATTTATTTATTGAGGCCTTTTTGGTGGCTTTTCTCAATTACCAGAAGTGATTTAAGGAAGATTCTGTTACAGGCAACTAAAAAAAATCTTAACACATGAAACATATGTAAGAGGATTGAAGCTGGTGACAAGGCCTACTGGGGAATCCATCATCGGTTTTGTTTATTCTGTATTATGAATAAGTCTCAGATAATTTCTGCTCTCTGTAGTCCCTCTATAACTATATTTTGTTGAGTTCCCTCATCATTTTTTGCCTGGTTTATGGAAATATATTTATAATTTCTCTCCTGATTTTAGTATCACTGAAGTTAATCCATTTTTCATACTTTCCTCGAAGATATGTTAGTAAAATTCATCACTGATCATACTTGACTCCTGCTTGAAATTCATCAGTAGACTCTCAGTGCACATAAGATGAAGTTAGACCCTTGGTAGGGTATATACACAAAAGGCTAAATCTTTCAAATCTCAGTGTCTGCCATGCCTCTCCTTTCCAGCAACCAAAACCACTTGCAGTTCTTACAGATAGGCCAAGCTCTTTGAGAACAGATAGGACAAGCTTCATATATTCTGCATGTGCTAATCACTGCCTATAATGAACATACCCCCTTTGGCAAACCATAACTGATTTGTAATGTGACTCCCTTATCCAATATGACTTTCAGCTTAAATGACAACTTCTCTGTGAATTCCTCCATGTCTCCTCATTTAATAAGCTTCTACACTGTTATGGGCACTTCTTAGATCCTGGGATATGGGGTGAACATGACATAGACCCCACCTTCATAGAGACAAATGATAAGGTAATTATAATAGAAAGTTATAATAAGATAATTATAATATAAAGTGACTGGTGCTGTGATAAGGGAAATACCAGGATGGAGCCAAAATTCTATGCTATGCTTTCTGGAAGAAGTGTCATATGAGTAACATGAAAGGTAGAATAACTGGAATAGACTAAGTAGGAAAAAGGTAGGTGGTGGACACTGGAAAGTAGAGGATGGTCGTCCAGATAGAGGAAAAAAAAATGTGCAAAAGTCTGACAGCAAGAAAGCCTAGAAAGGATGTGTGTCTTGCCATGCACAATGGGGGCTGGAGAGTATTAGTAGCAAGACCATGGAAACAGGCCAAATAATGAAGGGGCCTGGCCATTTATTTATTCATCCAACCCCAGCTTATTGTCAGCACCGCGCGTCAGTCATTATATTAGTGCTGGATTTATAATGTAAGCACATGTGAAGGTGTCCCTGCTATTACCAAACTGACATTCTAGACAGGAATGAGTAACAACAGAAGGGGTGATGAGTATTATGAAAGATAAGATAAGACTGTATAGCTGGTGAAATCGACCTAATTAGAAAGGGTTAAGTATCAATTTGCGATCAGAATGACTAATATTTAGTTGAACCCTGAGGAATAAGTAGAATTATTAAAGGAAACTAGAGGAAGAAGATTGTTCTAGGCAAAAAGAATGGCGTATGCAAAGGCTTCCAGGTGAGAGTAGTATTTGGTCAATTTGAAAAGCGTGGGTAGTTGAAACAAAGGGATGTATCAGGACCAGCTCAGTAAGGGCCTTTTAAACTCTTATAAATGCATTGTAAGGCATAGGAAGCCATTCGAGGAATTGCCTTTATACTGTATCTTTCAGCTTGAAACTTGATTCCTGCCTCACCCTATCCATAAAAATCAATTCCAGGTGGATTGCAGCTCTAAATATGAAAGGCAAACTATAAACCATCTAGAAAATAACACAAGAGAATGTCTTTATGACCTGAAAATAAGCAAAAATTTCTCAACAAGACCCACAAAACCCAAACAATAAAGAAAATGGTTTACAAATTGGACTACATTAAAATTAAGAATTTCCCTTCATCAAGTGGCAAAATCTTGAAAAGAGAACCGAGAACCAAGAGTTGGAGATGATATTTAATAATACATATAACTGACGAGGAGCTCATATTCAGAATATATAAAAAGCATCAATAAAATCAGTAAGAAAAATGCAGACAATTCATTAGAGAAATGGGCAAGAGCTTACACAAGGCTTTTACAAAACAGAATATCCAAAAGCCAATAAGCAGCTGGGCACAGTGGCTCATGCCTGTAATTCCAGCACTTTGTGAGGCTGAGGTGAGCGGATCACTTGAGGTCAGGAATTTGAGACCAGCCTGGCCAATATGGTGAAATTCTTTCTCTACTAAAAATACAAAAGTTAGCCGGTGATGGTGGTGCATGCCTGTAATCCCAGCTATTTGGGAGGCTGAGGTAGGAGAATAGTCTGAACCCAGGAGGTGGAGGTTGCAGTGAGCTGAGATCGCGCCATTGCACTCCAGCCTTGGTGACAGAGTAAGACTCCACCTCAAAAAAAAAAAAAAAAAAAAGCCAATAAACATGTGAAAATATGATCAAACTCAATAGCAATCATGGAAACACTGATTCCTGCTCTTCCCTCCAAAGTTCCATCGCTTTTCCTGGGTTTCTCACTTAGCCATTCTAGAAATCCTTATCCCTATCTTAAAGATGGAGACATAAAGCTGGAGAGGTTGTGTACCTTGCCTAAGCCCATACAGCCAGGTACCGGTATAGTTAAGATTGGTACCCTCCATCTTGACTGTACCTGTAGAGCCAAGATGTGTACCTCTTGGGGCCCTAGTGCTCCAGCCATTCTTGAGCAACAAAAGTTAGTTAGGGGCAAGGATTCATGCCATCAAATCATTAGAAATTACTTAATACATTTTTCACAGATGAAAATATTTGATAATAATTTTTTCCTCTTTTGGGTTCCAGTGTCTCATTAGGATAAGAAGAGATTCTCCAACATGTGACCTTTTATATCCAGTTAGATGAAGCTATAATAAGTGGAAAGTGGTTAGTTTTATTTTCGCTACACCAAAAGGTTTTAACATGAGAACATCTTGGAGTCTATTTAGTGCTTTTACTAACAATCCACTGCAAATTTCCTTAAAAAGAAAATGAGGTATCTGATAAAAATTAACATAGTTTGGATTATTTTTGTAATACAGTCTCAAACACTCATTTTATTACCGTAAGACTAACCCAAACATAGATATAAGCACAGAATGAATGCTAAACTATGTTTTTCACTGCGGTTTGGAATGACGATTTCGTACTCCTGTGTCTGCAGTTTCTTTTGCGCTGGGTATTTCCACTGTTAACAGAGGAAATTATAGTTACCTGAAACAGACGCTGACCTCTGTCGTCTCCAGGATGACGCTTTCCGAAGAGAAGGATTCTGTAGTGATTGTCTCTATCGCAGATGTATGTATACAAAATAATGAGCTCTCCTTACTTTCACCCTATTGTCTCCAAATTCCCTTCCTCAATGGTAATAATCATTGTACCATGTTGAAAACTGTTTTCTTAATTTTAAAAAGCAACCCATAGATGCCTTTTTTGGGTACCAGACAATATACTTAGTACTTATTCAATACTGCTGAGAAGAAATTAAATATGTAAATCTAAAAAGACAACATAATAGCTTCATGTGGGAAATATAAGATTGCTAAATTTGAATTGCATTTAATATAGAATCCCTGCCTACTATATGGCTCAGAAGTTGTATTTACAAACAGAATTAAAATTATTAAAAGTGATGCTAGTAATAAAATGTGCTGAGTCCACTAAGAGGTTTGTATATGAATCAAGAGATAATTTGTATAAAGTAACAACAGCTATGATTAATTGAGAGACTTTCTTATGCTTGAGGGATTGTAGATGATTTTTATGGACATTTATAACCTGTACTACATCCCTGTGAAGTAGATATTACTGTCTTGATTTTAGGGATGATGGACCTAGAAGTTAAAGAAGGCGAGTAACTTGCCCAGTAATTAATAGAGCAGATTCAAGCCTAGGTCTCTGTAATGACTACAAAGATTTTCACTTTGTTCCCAACATCATTTATAACTGTAAAGTACTATGTAAATATTAGCACCTTAGACTTTTTGGAGAGAATTTGGCAACCTGTGTTAAATTTAAATGTATATATACTTTGCCTCAGAAATTCAAATTCTGGGAACTTATCCTAAGGAAATAATCAGGCAAGTGTATAAAAACAGTAAAAATGGTTGGGCACGGTGCTTCACAACTGTAATCCAAGCACTTTGGGATACTGAGGCAGGAAGATCACTTGAGCTCAGGAGTCTGAGATCAGCCTGGGCAACACAGTGAGACCGCCATCTCTACTTTAAAAAATTAATAGCTAGATCTGACAGTGTGCACTTGTAGTCCCAGTTACTTGGGAGGTTGCAGCAGGAGGATCATTAGAGCCCAGGAGATAGGGCCTGTGGTAAACTGAGCTCTAGAGCAAGACCCTGTTTCAAAAAACGAACAAAAACCAGTAAAAATATGGCAGTATAGTGTGGAAGTTGAGAACAGACTCCGGATTTAGATGACCAAGGTTAAAACTTCAGCTTCTCTGCTTCCCAACCAGTGAACGTGAGCAACTTACTTAACTTCTCTATGCATTATTTTCCTTTATCGCTAAAATTCTGATAATCATATTGTCTATATCACAGGGTTGTTGAAGGATGAAATTAGCTAATATATTTAAAGTACTTAGAATCATGCGTGATACAGAGTGCTCAATAAATAATTATTTCAAGGATTTTCAGTGCACTGTTGTCTTATGAAAGCATAATATTAGAAACAACCAAAATATCTATTCATAAGAGGCTGATAAAATACCTTGTTATATATCTCTACGATGCAATACTCTGCAGGCATTGAAAGAAGAATGAATATCTATACTCACTGATATATAGTGATGTTCATGTCCTGTTGTTAAGTAAAGCATCATGTTTAACATAATGTTATCTATGTAAAACAGGAATGAAGGAAGGAAGGAAAAGATGGAGGGAGGGGAAAAAGATATAGAAACAAATGAAATGTATGAAGAAAAAGGAAAATGAGCAAACTTTGGAATGATATAAATTTATCATTAATATAAATAATGGGTATCTCTGAATGCTGGGATTAAGAGGAATTTTTGTTATCTTTTCTTTATTATTTTAGTTATTGCTTGAATTTTGTATAATAAAGACGCCTTTGAAAGCAGAAAAAACTCTAAATCAAACAAGTAATAGAAGAACTATCAGAAAAACAGAAATGAAAGACTAAAGTCATTGTATCCCAGTTTAATTTCTTAGTATTAAAAGAAAGCATGCACACAAGCTCCAAAATTTTCATCCCATTTCCTTATTTTATATGTTACAATCTTCATTTCTTTGCTGTTAGCACAATGCATGTCTGTCTAAAATACTTAGATTCATAATAAAATACTGGAGGAAGATTTTTAAATGGAATATAGAATGCTTATGAAATAGGACTTCGATGCTGTGTTTAAAATATAATATGTTTCAATGTACGACAAATAGCCAGTGATTCAATTTATGGTTAAGAGCCTCCAGTATAAAATAGATTTATCTACATCATGTCTGATATTTTTAAACAAAAAACCTGAGTATATACATTCAGAGTTGCCTTTCAGAGTACTCTGATTCAACAATAGAACTGTCATTGTTCAAAATATTTTCAAAATTGTGTATTGGAAATGCTTATAGGCCCTAGGCTACATCTTGTAAATGCCATGTTATTTTTTAAAAAACTTATCCCAAGAGGGTGAACCATCAAAAGCTTTTTGCAGGAGTCTGTCATCTAATCTAGCACAGTGTTAAATGAAGAGCAGGTCCACAAAGTTTATTGTCAGGAAAACCAATGGGAATCAAGCTGAGTAATACTGTCTAGAGAAATATGATGTAATTCTGAAGTAAGCTTATTATCATATACTACTCAGGAAATGAAGAGTATTTTCAAAAAGAGTAGTTCTTTGAAATAAGCCATTCCTAGATGACCATTTTTAGATCAAAACATCTTTAGATATATAAGATTTATTTTATGCAATCATATATCTAAAGGGTATATAAGATTTTATGTAATCTTATATATCTAAAGGGTATATAATTTTATGGGTAAATTTTGTATTGTAATATTTCATATAGTGGCAAAGGGAAAAGAATGAAATATTTCCTGTATTCAAGTCAGATTTTTAAGAACACAAATATTTTTAAATCTTTTAATAGAAAGTAAAAACACTAGAAATTATTAGTACATCATAACATTTCACACATAAATAAGATTTATATGTAGCAAAAAGAGTTGTATTAATAGAACTATGAGACATGCTTAGTTTCAGTAAAATATTTTTTCTCATTTTTAGAGTAATGAAGATTATTTACATTCTGTTGTTAAAATGATTAAAAGAAAGTAAGTACTGTCTGATATATTTTTAAATTAGCCATTCTTTCATTTTTCTATCCTATATTTTCTGTCCAATTGTATAATTATTTTCTTAGTGATCATATTCTTTTTAATGAGTATAGCTGGGCAGAAAGAACCTGTAGTACTTTCTAAGCTGTGATGAAGTATAGCTTATGGTTTTCCCCAATTTTGCTGGACATCTACCAATTTGAATTTATGTTTTTTATTTATACTATTTATCCTGCATGATAACCATTGGTACTGAGATAAGCCAATTTAGTTATTTTAAAAACATTCCTGTATCATTTACTGTATGAAGTTACTTCACCACTTCTGCTTATAATCTCCTTAAGCAGCCAAAACACACATGGATTAACCAATATGAAGTTCTTTATCAAGCAAGATGCTGTGAAATGGGCCCTGCCTTCCAAATTCTATGTTCAAATGGGCAATACAACTTGAAAAATAAAAGAGAGAGAGAGAGAGAGAGAGAGAGAGAGAGAGAAGGAAGGAAGGAAAAGAAAGAAAAAAATAAAGAAAGAGAGAAAGAGAAGGAAAGAAAGAGAAAGAGAAAAGAAAGAAAGAAAAGAAAACACAAGAAACGAAAAGAAGAGAGCCAGCCATGATGGCTCACACCTGTAAGGCCAGCACTTTTGAGAGTCCAAGGTGGGCAGATTGCTTAAGCCCAGGAGTTCGAGACCAGCCTAGGCAACATGACCAAACCCCGCCTCTACTACAGAAATACCCCCTGAAATTAGCGGGGCCTGATGGTGTGCACCTGTAGTCCCAGCTACTAGGGAGGCTGAGGTGGAAGGAGTGCCTGTGCCTGGGAGTTCGAGGCTGCAGTGAGCCAAGATCATGCCACTGCACTCTTGCCTGGGTGACAAGAGTGAGACCCTGTCTCAAAAAAAAAATATATATATATATATATTTATATATATTTATATATATATATATTTATATATATATATATTTATATATATTTATATATATATATTTATATATATTTATATATATATATATATAGAAAGAAAGAAGAAAGAAAGAAAAAAGAAAGAAGGAAGGAAGGAAGGAAGGAAAGAGAAAGAAAGAAAGAGAAAGAAAGAAAGAGGCTAGCATTATCATAGTGGTAATGGGGAATAAATATGAGAACATATAAAGGAAGAAGTATTTAAGTATTTAACTCTACATACAAATATCAAGAAAGACTTTCTTAAGAAGGTAATAATTGAGCAGAATCTGAAGGGATAAGTAGACATTCTTCAGGCAGACAGGGGAAAAGGTCATGCCTGACAAATAGAATTGCTGGGGAAGACAGAGAGACCAAAGAAGGAGCATGCTAGACTTTTGAAAATGTAAGTCTGTTTTGGAAAGGGGTATTCAGAGCTAAGGCGGAAGGACTGGTGGGAGACAAGGCATGCACTGATGACTTGACGAAGGACCTATGCGCCATGCTAAGGCATGTGCCGGCTGTGCTGCAGACCAGGGCTGCAAAGGTGGCCTTCAGGCTGAATCCGGCTCCTGTTTTGTTTAGACAGTGACTCGTTTTGCTTGGTTTTATGTTTCCTCACCAAATAGCTCTAGTGGCTGAGGCAGTTTTTCTAGTCAAAACGATTCCAGCTAATAAGTGTGGATTGAATGGAATGGAGAATCACCGTTTTGAAGCCCATCTTTCAGTGAGAGGGTAAGGGGAACTTTGTGAGGAAGGTACGCGGGTCACTGTCCGCACAGGAAAGCTCTTTGTCGCTTAAATAGAGGAAACGGAATTTCACACAAAGAATTGATCAAAACAAGTTTCAGATGACTGAGAGCACAGAAGGGAGAAGAAAGAGGACAGAGCAGCGTGAAGGAGAGGGCGTGAAACCCTGGGATCTGAGGCTGTGGTCGGCCTCCTCAGCAGCTAGAACCTCCGCCCCCGCGGGAGCCGAAAGAGGAGGAGCATCCCGGGTTTCTACAGCCTTCCAGTCTCTGGTCACTTACTGCTTCCCGCAGGCAGAGGCCAACCGGTATCCCGCCAGCAAGGGCGCCCCGCAGGACGGGACGCACAGCAGAGCAGAGAGGTGCAGTGTGCAGTGTGAGCTGAGAAAAGCCAGGGCCCAGGGGCCCCACCGCACCTCCAACAGCTCGCTGTCGGTCGCTGAAAGTCCAGCGACGGAAATGATGCCAAGGAGAGAACTATAGAGAGTTATTCTCCCGACTTAAACAAAATAAAACAAAACAAACCGCTGAATGCAATGAAGCCTTAGGAGCTGAATTCCAGTTTACAGGATACACAGCAAATAAAGGACAAGATCTGGGGCAAAACAATCAAGATATAGGACATTCTGTAGAAAACTGATCCAGATTCTTTAAAAACTGGAATGGGGGTGGGGGAAGAAAAATGAAGGTCACTTGTCTAGATAATAAATTTTGAAAAGAAATAAGGGATAATCAGTTACAATGAGTGACCTTATTTGGGCACCTGTGTGAGTGCATGCTCCCCCACAATAGGCACCTTTTAGCCTATTGGGGACAATTTGAAAGTTGACTAAGTATTATGTGATGTTAAATAATCATGTATAGTTTTGCAAAGTGTGAATAGTGGCATTGTGGTTATCTAAATAAGTGTCTTTTTTAATATTCACACTGAAGAATGTAAGGGCGAAATGATATCCAGCACTTGTTTTAAAATGAACACTTTTACACTGTTGGTGGGAGTGTAAGTTAGTTCAACCATTGTGGAAGACAGCGTGGCGATTCCTCAAGGACCTAGAAAAAGAAATTCCATTTGACCTAGCAATCCCATTAATAGGTATATATCCAAAGGATTAGAAATCGTTCTACTACAAAGACACATGCATACATATGTTCATTGCGGCACAGTTTACAATAGCAAAGACCTGGAACCAACCCAAATGCCCATCGATGGTAAGACTAGACAAGGAAAATGTGGCACATATACACTATGGAATACTATGCAGCCATGAAAAACGATGAGTTTGTGTCCTTTGTAGGAATATGGATGAATCTGGAAACCATCATTCTCAGCAAACTGACACAAGAACAGAAAATCAAATACCACATGTTCTCACTCATAGGTGGGCGTTGAACAACGCGAACACATGGATACAGGGAGGGGACATCACACACTGGGGTCTGTTGCAGGGGGGGAATAAGGGAGGGACAGCAAGGGGGGGTGGGGAGATCGGGGCGGGATAACATGGGGAGAAATGCCAGATATAGGTGACGGGGGGTTGGAGGCAGCAAACCACATTGCCATGTATGTACCTATGCAACAATCCTGCATGTTTTGCACATGTATTCCAGAACCTAAAGTGCAATATATATATATATATATATATATATATATATATATATATTTAAATGCTTAAGCAAAAAAAAGGGTATGTAGAAAAATAGAAAAAAAGTGACAGAAAATTAATGCTTATTGAAGGAAACTGATTTGGGGTTCATTATATTTCTATTTTTGTGGATGTTTAGTAACTTTTATAATATGTATTTAAAGAATTGGATATAGACTATTCTGAGTAAGCTCAACTGATAGGAAGAAAACTCAAAGCACACTGTCTTGAGGGAGACAAATCCTACTGGGGAGGTTTTGAGGTAGAAGCACCTGGAGTTTTTTTGTTTTTTTGAGACAGAGTCTCACTCTGTCGCCAGGTGCCAGGCTGGAGTGCAGGGGCACAATCTCAGCTCACAGCAACCTCCACCTCCCAGATTCAAACAATTCTCCTGCCTCAGCCTCCTGAGTAGCTGGGACTACAGGTGCACGCCACTACACCCAGCTAATTTTTGTATTTTTAGTAAAGACAGGGTTTCACCATGTTGGCCAGGATGGTTTCCATCTCTTGACCTCATGATCTGCCCCCCTCAGCCTCCAAAAGTGCTGGGATTACAGGCTTGAGCCACCGGCCAGGCCGCACCTGGAGTTTTCACTTGTGCTCTAGTAGAGAGAGATCGATGAAGCAAGGCAGTGGAGGAGAGGGGACTGGAGAGGAGATTCAGGTGCAGAGACCTTTAGACAGGCCTGAGACCAAAGAGGAGATGAGAGCAAATGAAAGAGTAGAAAAATTAATTTGTTGGGGGAAAGACAGTGGAATCACCTTAAAATTCCTTTTCTAAAGATTTCTCTTTTCTCTGTGAAGGAGATAGGTCCCTATGTTGAAAAGGAGGGATTCGTTGGCAGTGAAGGAACTTAGGGTAGTGAAGGCTTGAAATAGGTGATTTATGTGAAGGGAGAGGGATTAAATAAAGAAACACCATATACATTTAGTTTTTTTCCTAAAAGACTCCCCAGGAAAAAAGTTACCTTACATTTGAATACTTAAAAATCTTTTCATAGTCAAGGATGCTTTCTTGGTTGCTTTAGTCTGAATAATAAACTACTATTTGGAGAAGAAAAATTATACCCAACTGACCTCAATCTATGTTAGTTTGGTGTTCTTCTAGGAGACTCTTGAGAGAATCAATTAAAAAGAAGGCCAAGGTATAAAATGATTCCTGGGGATATCACTGCATCATTGTAAGCCTGTTGAAAATCATTTAGAGTATGTGGTTACTTGTAAAGATCTCCAATGAAAACATTGCCTAATGTATGAGAATACTTCCGATTTGCTACAAAAGTTTTGGAGACAATGTCACTGGTTTTAGAAATTGCTGTACTGTAGTTGGAATTGAAAATCAAGGATACCAGAAAACTATGTCAGGTGATTGAAAAAGTGATTCTAGTGGTGATATTTATATTGATTATGTAATTACAATTGTATTGATGTTACCAATGCAAGATAAGAAGTTGGAAAAAAGGCCACACAGTGGCTCAGGCCTGTAATCCCAGCACTTTGGGAGGCCAAGGTGGACGGAGTCAGGAGTAGGAGACCAGCCTGGCCAAAATGGTGAAACCCTGTCTCTACTAAAAATACAAAAATTAGCTGGGCATGGTGGGGAGCACCTGTAATTCCAGTTACTCGGGAGGCTGAGGCAGGAGAATCGCTTGAAACTGGAAGGCAGAGGTTGCAGTGGCCCAAGAGCAAAACTTTGTCTCAAAAAAAAAAAAAAAAAAGAGTTGGAATAAAATTACTTTTTGTGAAAGTAGAATAAAGCAAAAAAGCCTTTTCCTAGGTCTTCTTATTAGGGTAATGAGAGATTATTCTATATTTGGATTAGTCCTAAATTGAGACTATATAATTTTTAAAGGACCCATCTATGTTTGTATATAACCCTATATAAAACTGTATGCAACTGTGTACTTTATATAAAACTATAGTGTTATAAGATTTCCACTATTACATAACTGTAAGGTAAAATCACTCATTTTTAATGGCAACAACCTAGAGTTATATTATTTTCTCCAGTCATTGGAAACTAGCAATGCAATTCCCGTATTATTAAGTCAAGGTATTTGATGCTGTATAAAAATAATCTAACAAGCTAGAAAAGTTTTAGAGTCTTAGAAAGGTGTCAACACAAAAAATTTCAAGTATCTTGCTTAAAACAGATTGAATAAAACTAAGACTGGACTCTTTCTATCACTAATGGGAAATTATATCATCAAAATGGAAATTGTTATAACTTAACTTTTGGTGTTTTTTGGACTTTAGATGGAATTTTCTAGAGAACAAAATTTGTGTATCTCTGTAATCTAAACTTTTTGGTGATTGAGTATGCTGCAACATGATGTTATTTCCATTTACCTCTACTATTATAAATTGTTGCACAAGATCTTATAGTTTAAAGTTACAGAAATTCACTTAAAATTTATATATTATGTTACTTTTACCACAAAGCAAACAACCAGGCTCTCCATTTGTTTCCCGTACTAGTATTTTCTATTCCCCAAAGAATATATTAGAATTAGTTTTTAAAAAATATTTTCATTTAATATATCATAAAATCAGAGGGCAGCCAGTAAGACTTTCATTCCCTTCACTCCTCCATTTACAATCCCACCAAAACAAATGACCAAAAACCTTTCCACTAATGTATAGAGGCTGGGAAGAATTCCAGCATGTATTTTGAACCGTTCTTTGCCCCAAAATTTTTAAGTTAATATTCCACTTTTACAGGTGAGGAAATTAAAGATCAGAGAAAGTAAATCACTTGCTCAAAGTTAGGAAGTAAAAGAAGCAAAAGTGGCTCGGAGACTTTTCTAGGTTTAAAACTCATATTCTCTATAGCGTGATATCCTACTCCAACCCCATTCTCATGATACGTACCCTAATTATAAAACATGAACTTTCTTGCATGTGTGTTTGTGTGTGTTTATACATACTCAGGCAATCCTGATTTGCAGGATAACATGGGGCCACATAAAATGATTGTGCAGGTTGAAGCCATGAAAGGCAATATTAACAAACAATGGAAATATATCACAATTGTTCTTTCCATGCCTTTTAAACATGTCTTAAAACATTACTTTCTGTCAACTATAAATACATAGAAAAATAAAAAATATTGTTAAGCTAATTTATTACACTGTAATTTAAAAGACTAAAATTATTGAGTATTAAAGTGTTTGATTTCTTTTAGAAAATGTATCAAGAGTAGTTTAAATGGTGCTTGCCTTTTCTTATCATAGAACTTAAAACACTGAGTAAATGTCTTTTCTATGATTCGGTAAATTGTTATACTCCTTTCTAAATTTAGGTCAGTTTTAGCATTTTATCATTTGTGTTTTCAATGTCATAAAGTATTTCTGAGAGTTCCTCTAATGTGAAGTTTTTCAGCAGCATCATTTTCTGTGTGACGTAATTTCACCACAACCATTTTTCTTATTTGTCATTTAAGTTCACCTTCACTAAGTTCCCTTTGTTGCCTCTCTAAGAGCTTCTCAGACAATAGAGGTGTCAATATTTCCATGATCAGCTGTCTAATAGCACATCCAAATTCACTTCCAGCACTCACTTTCTGCATTTTTATCTGTCAGCCAATTCCCTCTTTTGATTACCTACTTTTTAAAAATATTATATAGGCTTATCACCGGGAGGCAAGGCAAGACAACCACATGTTTTACTGTCAGCAAGTGAACTAAATAACTAATTAAAATGTACAGTGACCAGTCATCAAAACACTTTGAAAGAAGTGATGCAATTAGTCACTAATGATGATGTGCATCTGCTATTTATACAGTGATTTGTGCACTGAAGAGCTAGCAGTGAAGATTGTAGTTTACAAAATTATTCACAATTAATATATCATGACTACAGTGTTGTTGGGGGAGACTGATGTTATTTAACTAAAACACAGTAACTGAAATTCATACATTCAGAATTGTGCAAAGCAAGGACTGCCTATTTTGCACATGATGGAAATTATGCATATAAAACTGTAGCTTTTTAAATTTTTTATGTAGTATAAACATTTTCTTGCACCTTTAACATTTTAATAAATAATGTAATGCCTAAATTCAAATCTCATTTGAAATCATATTATCTCTGAAGGAAGACCATTTAAAATTTTCTGCTTGGTTTCCCATCCTTTACCTTATGGTACAAGATTTATATTGGAATTTTTATGAATTGTATTTTATGTAGTTTAGTGATATCCTTGTTGGTCTATCAACAATAACTTTTTTTAAAAAAAGATGCTGAAAAGTATACATAGTTCTCTAGTGAGTTGTGGACAAGAGTCTGACTGAATCCTTGCTTGCTGTGGTAATCTAGTTTCAGGAGCTACACTGCTATTTAGTAGGACTCTTATTAAATTCAAAATGATGCATTTAAAAATGAACTAATGTTCTTGCTGTCTTGCAGTCACTGTGTTATCACAACCTAAAAGTTTCATTATTTCAAATGTTAGAGTACACATCTTGCCATAAACTTTCAAAATGTCAAAGTACCTGTAATTTTTCTAAGAAACTAATTTTATATTGTGTATTTTAATATGTCTGTTATTAATTTATTAAAAACATACTTTGGCTAGTTTTATGATGCAGGTATCATATATCAACATGTGAAATAATTCAAGTCAAATATTATGTGGATATACATAAGATAATTATTTTTAAGTATTTATGTTATTCTGGAAAATTAAATATTCAATTATAAGTCTGCATTTACTTCTATTTATAGATTTAAAAGGCAAGTGAGGTCTGGATCCTTAGAGGTCATTTCAGTACCTGCCTTTTTATATTCAAGCATGTTAAATACCAAGCACTTAGCTGAGGACTCACAAAAATTAGACAGGTATGTCATATTAGAAAATAGTAACCTTAAATAACTAACTTCATCTGATAAAGTCTTAGAATCAGCTGGTACGAGAAAGTATTTCATACTCAGTGGTGTTTTGGAGCTGGCTTCTATTGGCTTGCAAGATTCAACTATATGTATCACTTCCCAACTCTGTGTACAGTAACATCGAGTTGATAGCATGAGCCACAGTAGGAGTATTTACACCATGGAAATGGGCAAAAGTTACAAAGCAGAATGTCCATCCCTTCACTCCCAAGTCAGTTGTTAAATATTTACCAGCACACCACCGATGGTCTATGTTCACATTTATAGACAATAATTAGCAAAGGCATAATGAGGAGGGGGAGGGTCTAGGATTATAAATCATTACAGCTAGATTCTAGTCCCAGCTGTTCTGTTTGCTGGTCGTCATAAGCAGGTAATTTCACCTTTTTTTCCTTAGCTTCCTGAACTTTCTAGTGTGTATAATGAAGTCTATATTGCATAACTAGAAGAATCATTATGAGAACAAAATATATTTATGAAAGAATCTTTTAAAAATTATTTAAAAATTAAAAGCTCTATACACATACATACAAAGGATTATAATTTGGGGTATTACTGTGGTAGGTATTATGGGAAATGTAATAATTTGGCCCCTCAAAACTTAATAAAGAAAAAGACATGCCAGAAATCAGAAAAAGGCCTTATTTCAGGAAACCAATTAGCCTTCGTTTTAAAATTATAAATGGCTTGTTAGAATCTAGGAATCTGAAGCATTTTGTTTTGCTGTAATTAGTGGTCCACATTATGCCCAGTTTTTAGAATCATAAAGCTGGGAGTCATCCTGGATCCTTGTTTTTCCTTCAGCATTTTATATCTCTGTCATTGTTTCTTTTTTAAAATCTCTCTACACAACATCCCTCTCATTTTCCTTCCACTGGCTTGGATTTAGTTCAGACCTTCACCATTACAGAGTCCTTAATCCTAGCCTAACCTAACCTCTCTTCCAATCCATTCTTCATGCTGTACCCAGAAGAATATTTTCTTGTATTAGATCAAGTCCAAAGTTTCCCACATATCATAAAAGATCCTTCATGATCTGGCCTCTGCCAACCTTGTGATTATCAACTTCTTTCTGTCAGCTCTCTGTGCCCTAAAACTAAGTGGCATGCTCTTTCACGCTTTCCACACCTTTGCAAGCTTACCATAAGATAGTCAACATTGTTGATATCTTCATATAGCACTTATCTAATTGTAATTTTATTAATTTCTTTTTTCATTTGAGGTCATGAGATGCAGAAGGGCAAGAATGACCTCGGGTACTGCTCTTTGTATATTCAGGACCTGGGCTGGTATCTAGCTAGCTTAGTATGAGAATAAAGTTTCTTTAGATGAGTTTATATCCAGGCAGCCCCATGAGCAGGGCTGATTTACCCTGCTCCCAGATTCTGCTCAAGAAAATTCATGCTCAGTCAAAATTATTACAAAGTTTAGCTAGGAGCTTCCCTCATCCTGTGGCCTCTCCCCAGTTTCACTGGCTGCTTTCCCTTCCCTAAAGAACTTCATGCGATAATGCCAGGAATGGCTTCCCAGGGCTTGAGCTGGGGACCAGGAGTGCCTCTGGGGCTCTTCCTACTGATTCTTCTACTTTTATATTTCACTTGGCTCCCTAAATTCATTTCAGCTGTAGGTAAGGTTAAATCCTTCTAATGTGATTTGGATTCTCAGGTTCTCCAGTGGGGATGTGTGTATCAAGGCCAAATATTGCCCCTTATACTTTGGGAACTCACAGTTTTTGGTCTGTCTCATGGAGTTTGCAGTGGCGAGCTGGTTCTTTCAAAGGGTCTATGAATTCTTTAGGTTTTCCTGGTATGTTTCTGCAGTGTTTCTTGAAGCAAAAGTGAGTCTCCAGGCACTGTTCTCCCTCGCCAAGCAGGAGCTGCATATTAGTCCTGTCTCCTATCCACAGTTTTTTTCTATAATTCTCTCTTTAATTCTCTTCAGTTGTTATTCAAAATATTTCACTCCGTAGAGTTCAAATTGCCTCAAATTTGGCCTCAAAAAAATCAGCTGGAAAGTAGCAATTCGTATAATTACTCCATTCCCTAGGATTGGGAGAGTTAAGGCAATGTGTGCTCATGTATTTCATCAGAGGCCAAACATAAAGTCAGCTTGTGAAGGCAGTTACACTGGGTTTCTTCAAGAGGACCATGAGGAGTTCCAGAGGCTTGTGGAGACTACTTTCAAAATAAAAACAGAAAAAGCAACCTTTCCCTTCCAAGTAAACCAAGGGATAAGACTTAGGGGAAATGGTTTAAAGACCCCCAAAAAGAAATATTTATACTCTGTAGCAGATAGTTAACCTTAAGAATTATGGAGAAAACTCTTGGATGATAGAATCAATAAGCTGTTAGGAGAGACACTGAAAAAAAAGAATAAAGTTTCTTTATACTTTCATTTGAACAAAACCTAAAATCAGAAAGAATATTAACACTACTATCTAGATCAAAACTTATCTAGAACAAAATGTAACAAATGGGTCATGTTTATTCTAGTTTAGCAATGGCCAACGCTGTCGATTGAATAAAGATGGAAAACTTTTTAGTATAAGCATATTCAATTTTACTTAATGTAACTAGTACTCTGTTAGTAAACTGCAAAAGAGTTTTTGATTACTATAGTATGCTTATAAATAAAAATTAAATAATAATGACAAATTTTAACAGATCTTACTGCTTACCTTTAGTTGGCGAATCAAACAAGTATTGGATTTTTGCATTTTGATGCTGTATGCTCAACCAAAGGCCAAGTATTATTTACAGGTAGGAAATTGGGGTGTGTATGGGTGTGCATGTATGTATGCATGTGTGTATATATGTACATCTATATATAGTATACATCAATTATATCTACAGATAAAAATAATTTAAATTGAAAATATTATTTTCTCCTTCCCTCCTGTAATTTCATTTCTTCATTGTCTTCCTCCATCTTACATTATACTCAGAAAATAGAAAATACTTGCTGTATTAAAATGCCAAAGGAAGTTTAAAATTGATTATATATGAATATTCTTGCTGAGTTCACTGTTACAGGGAAAATTATAATTACTTGAATCAAACTGAAAAGAAAATCTCAAAAAAAAATTACAGTGCCTACATTTATTTCTTGGCTTACAATTTTATTAGATTAAGCAAATGCATTTTGAGCATTTGTCAGGCATTATATACACTTATCATTGCTACCGTACATTTACTCATGCTTTATGAGTAACGCAGTTCTCAGTGCCTCACTGTATTTGTAAAAGTGAATCAATTATATGTAGTTTGTACCCTCTAAATCCCTGCACATTGTTAAATAATAACATTATGTTTCTAAATAGCAATAGCAATTTGAACTCACTACATAGACAACATGCACTTGTGAGAAGAATTTGCAAAAGAGAGTTGTAGACTAGAGAGAAAATTAGAAAAGGCCTAAAGCAAGGTCTTCTCTTTTACTGGAATATAAAAAGGTCTCTTTTGATTCCCAGTTAGGGGAAATATCCTGGAACCACAAGATCCAGCCAATGTACTCTTTTCAATTTGAGACACCACAGCTCTATTCTGTGTCCTCATAATGTGCCTGAAGACTGCCACATTTTTCTTAATTACTTATGAGGCCCTCTTAGTCCATAGATTATGCATAATATATATAAAATAAAAAAAGAAATCTGATTTCCATTGCCCCCTCTCTCTTGTGGAGGATATTTTTAGGCTTACACCATTATTCTAACCAGCTAGGTGGAGTTGTGGATGAGAGTGCCCAGTTTCTTTTTGTCTTCTCTTTGCTGGGAACCAGTTTGTCAGCCACAATATCTGGAGATAGAACATGGCACCTTTCATCACAAGCATTAAGCTAGTTCGTCTTAGCTATGGTCTGAATGGTTGCATCCCTCCCAGAGCCTCCCCAAATTTTTTTGTTTTGTTTTGTTTTTTGGGTTTTTTTTTTTTGAGACAATGTCTTGCTCTGTCATCCAGGTTACAGTACAGTGGCATGATCACAGATCACTCAAGCGATCTGCCTGCCTCAGCCTTCCAAAGTGCTGGGACTACAGGCATGAGCTAAGGCTCCTGGCCTCTCTCCCAAAATCAATATGTTAAAACTCTCATCCCCAAGGTGATAGTATTTGGAGGTGGGGCCTGTGGGAGGCAATTAGATTATTCAGGCAGACCCTCATGAATGGGATTAGTGCCCTTATAAAAGAGACCTCAGAGAGCTAGCTAGCCCCTTTTACTATGTGAAGACACAGTGGAAGCCATCATCTATCAGGAATAGGCCCTCAGCAGACACACGCCTGCTAGCACCTTGTTCTTGGCCTTCCCAGGCTCCAGGACTGTGAAATATAAATGTTTGTTGTTTATAAACTACCCAGTTTATGGTATTTTGTTATAACAGCTCAAATGGACCAAGACAGTCTTAAACTAGAAACTGAAGTATTTGTGAGGATGAAAGTGGATTTGGATAAGGAGGCTATTTCAAAGAGGGATCTAGATTGAATGTTTAATATTTAGGAAAGAAACAGATAATCTCTTGTCTGGTTAATCTAAGAATCAAACATGGGGCAGGGTGTGGTGTCTCGTGCCTGTAATCTTGGTACTTTGGGAGGTCAAGGTGGGAGGCTCACTTGAGCCCAGAAGTTGGGAGGCCACGCAGGAGGATCATTTGAGTCCACTATGTTGCCCAGGAGTTTGAAACCAGCCTGGGTAGCAAGGCAAAACCCCATCCCTACCAATAACATAAAAATTTGCCAGACATGGTGGCACATGTCTGCAGTCACACCACTGCACTCCAGCCTGGGTAACAGCGTGATACCCTGTCTCAAAAAAAAAAAAAAAAGGGAAATCAACTAACTGTAAATACCCTCAATTAATTGAAATTGAAATAAAATTGTTACTTTATAAAAAACATTTTCTTCAGTGTATTCTATTATATTTTTTATTTTCAAGCTAATATAACTTGCTTAATGGAAGCATCGAAGGTTCTAATGTCTTTTTGGTTTTTTTTCAGCTAGAAGACGATATCATAGCTAAACAGATGTACTTTACAAAAATAACAGATTTTGTACATAATATGAGTTCAAATGATTGGTTTTTTATTGAGTTTTCAATGCTTGGATTCATAGGTAAGCAGTAGATCTACTTTGTTGGATCAAGATTTTTATGGTGCATGACATTATTGATTCATGCAGGAGCTCTTCCTTATTTATTCTTTCCTTTTATTCCCGATTCCTGTACCAACTTCCTGCCACTCTTCAATATATTGTTCACTCTCATATGTTCAAAACACACATATATACAATATCCATGTAAAATATTTGGTGTTTCTCATATTTGTATATTCCTATTCCTTACTTTTTTGTCCTTAAAACTTGATTTCTAAACTATCAGCATGTTGCTTTATGTTCATTTAGTTTATTGGTTTTTTACTGCTGCATAAGTACTCCATAATGATGGTCACTGAAAGTTACACATTTGGAATTCTGCAAACTGAGGACTACCTATTTTGCTCATAACTGAGAGATCATGCATATAAAACTGTAACCTGCTTTTAAATTTTTTATGCCAACAATCCCATGATCAGTTGTCTTATAGTCACATCTAAATTCACTTCCAGCATTCACTTTCTCTGCTTGCATCTGTCAGCCAGTTCCTTCCTTTAATTACTTACTTTTGTTAAATCCTTCCTTAATTACCTACTTTTGTTTATCACCAGAAGGTAAGGCAAGATAACCACACGTTTTGCTGTCTACAAGTGAACTAAATAATGGATGCACAGTGATCAGTCACCAAAAGACTTTGAAAGAAGTGATGACTTATCACTTATCACTCATATTTGACTATCTATTTCCTGCGTGGCAGACTTTAGTTGCTTCCAATTTTTTGCTACCACAAAAAAGTGAAATGACATATATGTCACCTGGAGTGGACCACTGAAAATTCACATAGCTCTAAGTACTGCCAGTGGCTTTACAGATTGGCTGTATGGTTTATGCTCTCACAAGCAGTGCATAAAAGTTCGTGCTTCCCATGTGCTTGACAACATTTGGTTTTATCTATTATTATATGTACTGTATACATTTGCCATTCTGAGTAAAGCATTTCTGGGATTGCTAGTGAGGTCTATCTGTTTTTCATATACTCACTTGATGACTTTTGTTTTTCATGTTTTCTGTAAAATTTTAATAGCCCAAAGGTTTTTCTTCAGCCTTGATTAAAATAAGAAGGAAAATTATAGTTATCAATAATACCCAATGAAAAGCTTGAAGAGGAAAAAATCTTGGTTATGGATTACTCTGAGAATTTAAAATTCTCAAAAAAATTTATCTTTCTCAGCAAAGTCAAGTAGGAGATACATAGAGAATTCTTACATTCTAATCACAAGATCACATTGAACAAGGACCACTATTTATGGGATGCCAAATCTTATTCAAGCTTAAACTTAACAAAAGTTTTGCTTTCAGTTATAATAATAGCAATTCAGTTATTCATTATTTGCTAAAAATATGAGCTTGCCAACTAGAATTTTATAGCATGGTGACAGCAGGTTAGGAATTGAATCAGCCATTTTCATCATTAAATTTCTTGCTTTGGTTACTATATAAATCAGTGCCAAAAATTAAAATACATTTACACATTTTATTAAGTGACCCATATAAACTCAAGTCCTAGTGAAGAATGAAGCATGCTTACATCCTACTTTCATACTTATCAAATCATTAGATGTATTTTACATTATTTACTTTGAAGTGACTATATACCTGAATATTATCCCTTCAACTTCATTTTAAAATTAAAGGTGTAGTATCTTAGAAAAAAATTATTAGACTTAATGGACTAATACTTTAAATTATATAGTAAATCTTTAAGAATCACAAATATAAAAGAAAAGTAACATCCTGTTAAAATAATGCTCAAATATTGAAATAGTAATTTAATAAAATTAAGTACAGTACTGTACTAAAAATGAAAAATGTAGTAGATTGATAAAGTGCTACAAAAATCAGGTAAAAAATACAGTTTGTACAAAATTAAGTAAAACATTACAGTGCCTACATATTTCATTCTATGCACTTATCTTTCACTTGATTTAGATAATCGATCCTCATTAGTTATCACAATTGATTTCCTAAAAGTATTGACCATTCTAAACCTGCTTATATTCTCTTTCATAAGTGGTAATCCTTGATACTTAAGTAGATAGAGTGTTTAATTTTATCATTGTCCAACTTCAGTAGTACTTTAATCTTTATTTCTAAGGAATAGGACATATATAAATTTTAATAACTTTTGCTTTTTTCCCATGTTAAAGAAATAAACAACTGTATATGAATTAATTATATCTAATTTTTTTCCCCATAGGAAAGCTCTTTAGATCTGAGGATTTAACTCACTTTGTACGTTTTTTTTTAATGTTCTACAAAGATAAACCCATAGATTGGCTCTTGGATGACATTTTTCAGGTAAAGCTGTGTGACACAGGAGAAGATTTTGTGAGTATTTATTTACTTTAAGAATACCAAATCTTTTAGAAGAAATATTATCTATCTGACGTAATTACCTAAAATTTGTCTACCAAACCAAATCTGATAAATGCATCAAATTTTAAAATTTCTAATATCCCAAATTTTGATCTTTCCATCTATTAAATGAAATAATGAGAGACCACAAAAATGCAGTGAAAAGTAGAAACAGAGGGACAAAAACAGAGTAAACAAATAGAAAAAAAATGTAGACATAAATTCAAATATGCCAATACTTATATTAAATATAAATGATGAAAACACACCATTAAAAGTTCATGAGAGTAGATTTTTTTAGTAATGCAACTACTGAAGTCAATACTCAGTTCAAATATTATAAATACGTTAAAACTTGTAGATGAAAAAAATATATACCATACAAACACAAATCAAAGGAAATTTGCAGTAGTAGCTATATTTTGTTTATTTATTTATTTAATTACAGTCTCATTCTGTATGTGAGGCTGGATTGCAGTAGCACAATCAAAGGTCACTACAGCCTCAACACTTCCCTGGGCTCAGGTGATCCTCCCACTTCAGCCTCCCCAGTAACTGGAGCTATAGGTACATCTCATTAAACCCAGCTAATTTTTGTATTCTATGTAGAGACGGGCGTCTGCCATGTTGCCCAGGCTGGTCTCAAACTCCCAGCCTCAAGCCATCTGCCCACCTCAGCCTCCAAAAGTATTGGGATTACAGGCTTGAGCCATGATGCCCAATTTGTAGTAGCTATATTAATATCAGAATAGACTTAAAAGCAAAAAAAAAGATAAACCAGTCTAGGGATCAAGAAAGATATTATATATAATAAAGGGCGAAATTACCAAGAGTCAACAGAGTCTTGAAATACATGAAGTGAAAACTGACAGAACTAAAAGAAAAAATCAATTGATCTACAATTACAGTTGGAGATTTCAACCATCCTCTCTCTCAGTAATCAACAGAACTGATAGGCAGAAAACCAGCAAGAAGATAAAAGAACTGAACACCATCTGCCAACTGGATTTTATTGACATTTAAAAACCACTACATCCAATAACAGTAGAAAATACATTCTCTTAAAAAAAACAGATACAACATTCACCAAAATAGCCACATCTTGGATCATAAAACAAAGCTTAAAAAATTTATATTGAAATAATTTTTTAAATGTATGTTCTTATGCCACAATAGAATCAAATTAGAAAATCAACAACATAAAGACAACTGAAAAATCTCAAGCACTTGGTAATGAAACAACACACTTCTCAATAAACCCTACGTGAAGAAATGAGTTTCAAAGGAAATTAGCTCTATGCAATGTTTCAACATTTTTGGAATGCAGCTAAAGCCCTGGTTAGAGAGAAAGCTTATAGACTTAAATCTGTATCTTAGAAGAGAAGAAAGATCTCACATTCATAATCTCAACTTCTATGTTAACAAACTAGAAAAACAATGACAAAATAAAAGGCCAAGAAAGAGAAGGAAGAAAATAATAATAAAAGAAAACAGCAAAACTAAAAGCATAAAAACAAACGAGAAAACCAATAAAACCAAAAGGTGATTTTTTTTAAAGAGCAAGAAAACTGCTAAGTGTCTAATAAGAGTGACAAAAAATACAGGTTATCAATATTAGAAACGAAGTGGGAGAGCCACAACATACTCCACAGATACTAAAAGGATAATAAGGGAATACTACAAGCACTTTCATGCATGTAAAATGAGCAACTTAAAAATGAAATCCATCGGCAGGGAGTGGTGGCTTATGCCTGTAATTCCAGCACTTTGGGAAGCTGAGGCAGGCAGATCACGAGGTCAAAAGATCAAGACCATCCTGGCCAAAACGGTGAAACCTCATCTCTACTAAAAATCCAAAAAAAATTAGCTGGGTGTGGTGGTGCACACCTGTAGTCCCATCTACTCGGGAGGCTGAGGCAGGAGAAATGCTTGAACCCAAGAAACAGAGGTTGCAGTGAGCCAAGATCACGCCACTGCACTCCAGCCTGGCAATAGAACGAGACTCTGTCTCAAAATAAATTAATTAATAAAAATAAAATCCATCAAAAATTGTAAACTATCAAAACTCATCCAAGATAAAATAGGCAACCTGAATAGTCCTATATCTACTAAAGAAATTGAATTATTATTTTTAAATCCTGAAAAAGAAATTTCCACGTCCAAAGGGTTTAATGGTACATTCTACTAAATGGAGAAGAAATAATACCAATTGTATGTAATATCTTCTCCAAAATAGAAGAAGAAAGGGTACATCCCAATTCTTTTCATGAGGCCAGCATTACCCTGACATGAAAACCAGATAAAAACAGAGCAAAAAAGAAAACCAAGAACAAATACCTCCAAGTATATAGATAGAAAAATCTTCCAAGTAATAGTAAATTGAATCCACCAGTATGTGAAAAGAAAAATAGACCATACTAATTGGTATTTATTCTATGAATACAAAGCTGGTTTAATGTTTGAAAATCATACAGTGTAACCCACCAATCTAAGATTCTAAAGAAGAAAAGCCACATGTTAATATCAACTGATGTAGAAAAATCATTTGACAAAATTCACAATTCTTTTATAATAAAAACTCCCAGCCAATTAGGAACAGAAAGAAACTTACTGACATGTTAAGGAGCATCTAGAGAAATCCCATAGCCAACTTCATGCTTCATTGTTGAAAACTGGATGCTTTCACTCTAAGATTAAGAAAAAAAGTAACCAAGTCTGTCCTCACCACTCCTATTCAATATTTTACTGGAAATTCAAATCAGTGCAATAAAGGGGAAAATAAAGGCACATGAATTGAGAAGCAAATGCAATGACTGTCTATGTAGAAAATCACAAAGAATACACACACACACACACACACACACACACACACACACACACACACACATCCTAGAGCTGATAAATGAGTTTGAACAAAGTTGTAAGATACAAGGTCTATAAAAATCCATCATTTTTCAGCAAAATAGCAATGAAAAGTTGAAAACCAAATGTATCAATCCATTTTCACACTGCTATAAAGAGATTGGGTAATTTATAAAGAAAAGAGGCTTAATTGACTCACAGTTCTGCATAGCTGGGAGGCCTCAGGAAACTTACAGTCACGGCAGAAAGTGAAGGGGAAGTAAGGCATGTCTTACATGGCAGCAGGAGAGAGAAAGCCAGCAGGGAACTGACACACATAAAACCATTATATCTCATGAGAACTCACTCACTATAATGAGAACAGCATGGGGGAAATTCACCCCCATGATCCAATTTCCTCCCACAAGCTCTCTCCTCTGAAATGTGGGAATTAAAATTTGACATGAAATTTGGGTGGGGATACAGAGACAAACCATCTCACCAACATTTTTCTTTTTGAGACAGAGTCTCCCTCTGTCACCAGGCTGGAGTGCAGTGGTGCAATCTTGGCTCACTGCAACCTCTGCCTCCCCAGTTCAAGCGATTCTCCTGCCTCAGCCTTCCAAGTAGCTAGGACTACAGGTGTGTGCCACCACACCCAGCTAATTTTTGTATTTTTAGTAGAGATGGGGGTTCACTATGTTGGCCAGGGTGGTCTTGGTCTCTCAACCTTGTGACCTGCCTGCCTCAGCCTCCCAAAGTGCTGGGATTACAGACATGAGCCACCACTCCCAGCCACCAACATTTAAAAATTATTTACAATATTTAAAAAATATTATATAAAATATTTATATATCTCTGTGTATAAATTTAACAAAATACGTACATTATATGCTGAACACTTCAAAATGCTAATATTGAAAGGAACAAAGAAACATACCATAATCATAGATAGGGAAGCTCAACTTAGTAAAGGTATGAATGTAACCCAAATTGGTCTATGGATTTAACACAGTTTTAATCAAAATCTCAGCGGGAATTCTTTGGTAGATATTCTACCAAAGCTGATTCCAGAATTTTTAAGAAAAGACAAAGGAAGTAGATCAACTAAAATAATTTTTTAAAAGCAGAATAAAGTTGGGAAAATCACATTATTCATTTTTAAAGCTCACTATAAGGCTACAGTAATCAAGACAAGCCTTTATTGATTGGCAAAAGGATAAACACAAAGGTCCATGGAGCAGAGCAGTCCAGAAATAGGCCCACAAAATATAGCCAACTGATATTTTGCAAAGAAGTATATGAAATTCAGTGGAGAAAAAATAATCTTTTCACAAATGTTTACTGGATCAATTAGTGCCCTATCTCTCAACCTTACTTCAACCTAAACCTCACACTTTATACAAACATATTTCAAAATAAATCATCTATCTAAACACAAAAATATAAAACTCTTAGAAGAAAATATAGAAAAATGTTCAGGATCTAGGGCTGGGTGAAATTTTTTTTAAATGACACTAAAAGCATGATCCATTTTTAAAAATGGATAAATTGGATCTCATCAAAAGTACAAATTTTTGTGTTGCAAAAGGTACTATTAAGAGAACAATAAGACACCATGAACTAGAAGAAAATATTTGTAAATTCCATATCCAACAAAGGACATGTATTCAGTACATGTATTGAACTTTCAAAACCCAACCACAGATAAACAGCCCAATTTTAAAAAGGGAAAAAGACTTGAACAGGCAGTATCCAGACTCCGTAAAAGTAGTGATTGCCCTTACAGCAATATGAAATAAATTCAGCTTTATCAGCAGGTTGTCTTAAGGGTGTATTTGCAAAGCCATTATCTTATTTGCTAAACTGTAACTCCTCAACCAATTTTATCTGATGCTAATTTAGTTTCAAATTAAATTAACTCTAGACCATTAAATTACTTTACAGTTAAAAGAGAAACTCAATATTTTCCTATGTGTTAGTACTGGGTAGAAATGCATTTAATAAAACTGCTATTAAAAATTACTATATAAATAAATTTTAGATTTATTTTTCTGAATCTTCTAGCTATAAAAATATATAAAATAATTCTCAGTGATCACAATTATTTCAATTGTTTGTGGAGTTTTTATTGTTTGTTTTATTTTTGTTTTTGTTTATGTTTAGAGATGGGTTCTCACTATATTGCCCAAGCTGGTCTCAAACTCCTGAGTTCAAGCAATCCTCCCACCTCAACCTCCCAAAGTGCTGGGATTACAGGCATGAGTCACCATGCCCAGCCTTCAAATGTTTGTTATTAATAGGAGCAGTGCCATAGGTCATCCATCTCACTTCTATTTTTGAGAAAATTATCCAGATTCTTTTTCATTGACTATAAATTGGTTCTTTGTTTTAATAGCATATTTTTTACTATTTAAGAAGAAATTGAGGAGCTGTAATTCAATAGAGAACTCAGTCAATGAATATGGGAAGTGAAAGAATACTGTAGTCTGACAGATATGGATCGAAAAATACCAAGCATTTTATTTTAGTTATTGTAATTAAAAAAAAGAGAGGAAATATAGTTAGTACAACACTAACCTGGTTCTAAGACAGAGTTCATGAAAATATATGTTGGAACCAAAACCATTTTTATCCCAACTCCTTTGCTCTATTCTTGTGAAGAAAAAGGTAAGAATTCAATATTTTGTTTATATTTTTAAATATGAAAATAGAGCTCTAGCAAAAACTAATATATAAAAATTCTACCATCAGTAAACGCAATACAAAGCAATATCTGGGTTTTTACAGAAGATTGTTGTTTCTCTTTTTCCCCAGAGAAACTGTTTAAAACGAAAGAAGCAAATACGTATTCGGTATAAACCTTCTCTTTTCCAACATGTGGGTATACATTCATCACTTTCTGGAAAAAAACAATATGAAAAAGTAAGATTTTGAAATGTAACTTTAGTAACATACAATGTTTCATAAACTTATAAAATACTATTTAAAAATGAGTGGTGACATAAGAGGCTATAAAATATGGTTATTAAGCAGAATTTATCTTATGATAGAACTATATGTTGTAAAAAACATTTATAAATTAAGAAATCATCTTTTAAAGCCCCAAGTTATTTATCATGGCAAGAAAAATTCAGCGTATGTAAACTATTTTCCTTACTGTTCCAAGTTGTGCAATTCAAAGAAGAGTAAGAAAGTGTTTTGAAAATTATAATAAAATTCACTATTTTAGTCTAAAATTCAAAATTATCTAGAATATTTCAGAAATAAAATCCCTCTATTATTTAATTTAAATGTATCAGGATTTTTATTTCAGACCACTGTCCAGATGAAGAAAATTTTAGCATTGCTTGGATTTTAGTCATTCTTAAAATTTTGCATCATTTTCAGATACAATATTATTGATAATTGACTTATCCCCTTAGTGGAGTAGAAGAAACAAAGAATTCAAGGTCAAAGCACCTAGCTTTCAGTCCTGGTGAACTAGGGAGTACGTATATGATATTGGGCAAGCTCTAACACTCCTCTGAGCTTTCTTCATCTATAAAAGTTTCAAAGAGTTTAAATGATCCTTAATGTTTCTTCCACCTTTGACACCTCTACCCTTGGTGTCTACATTATGAAAGACATGCTTGCTTTAATCCTTTGTCAATTGAATGAGAGATGGACATACACAACTTCCCATCATTCATGACTTGCCCTCTTTCTGCTTTTTCTACCTTGCATATTGTACTACACGCTTTGGAACCATGCCTAGAACATAATGTGAACTCAGTAAGTGTAAGCTATTGGCTATCAGGCAAGGCAGAATCCAACAAAGAAAATGTGTCAAATAAGAAAAATAAGTGCCTGGAATAATGAAAATGTAACTGTTGTAAATCTTTGAGCAAAAACTTACACCATCAGAATACATAGCTGCAGATAGAATGCAGAAATAAATTGATCCATACCATTCTCTTTTTTGATGCCATTAAAATGGGATTCTTCTATTATACATTTTTTTTTACCAGATGTGATATTTTAACCTCATCTTTGTAAATTCATGGCATATTAAGTAAAAATGGACATAAACAGTCACATTTTGATGTCATAATGGTGGCTTTTTTCCTTTTTATACTTCATACCACACAAAATAGAAATCAATAACAATTAACAATTTAATAATATGTCAAATGTGATTATATTTACATTATTTTTAAAATTTTTAACAGGATATCTATTATTAGGAGTTTCATGTTTCTAAAGCTTCTTTAAAATGTGTCAAAATCATTCTTTGGAAATAATGACATAATGATTAGAATATTTCTTAAGAGACTACATCATATTTTAAAATATTAATCCTTCAATAACAAAGTGGTAAGTATAAGAAAAGTTAATAAAAGTCTGATATTGTCTATATGTTTATATCAACTTTTTTCTAGTTCTGTTAAGGATGTCATTGGTTGTTTGACAGAAATAGCACTGAATCTATAAATTGCTTTGGACACTATGGCCATTTTAACAATATTGATTCTTCTTATACATATGCATGGAAGTTTTTCCATTTGTTTGTGTCAGCTCAGATTTCTTTGAGCAGTGTTTTGTAGTTTTCATTGTACAGATCTTTCATCTCCCTGGTTAGCTATATCCATAGGTATTTTATTCTTTTGTGGCAATTGTGAATGGGATGTGTTCTTCATTTGGCTCTCACAAGTTAGGAGTTCAAGACCAGCCTGGCCAACATGGTGAAACCCTGTCAGTACTAAAAATACAAAAATTAGTTGGGCATGGTGGTGCACGTCTACAATCCCAGCTACTCAGGAGGCTGAGGCAGGAGAATTGCTTGAACCCAGGAGGCAGAGGTTGCAGTGAGCTGAGATCACATCACTGCACTCCAGCCTGGGCAACAGAGCAAGACTCCATCTCAAAAAAAAAAAGTCAAAAAATAGGACCAGGTGACGTGGATCACACCTGTAATCCCAGCACGTTGGGAGGCCGAGGGCTGAGGTGGGTGGATCACCTCAGGTGAGGAGTTTGAGACCAGCCTGGCCAACATGGTGAAAACCCGTATCCATTTTTTTAAAAATACAAAATTTAGCCAGGCATGGTGGTGCGTGCCTGTAATCCCAGCTACTGGGGAGGCTGAGGCTGGAGACGTGCTTCAACCTGGGAGGTTAAGGTTGCGATGAGCTGAGATGGCGCCACTGCACTCCAGCCTGGGCAACAAGAGTGGAACTTCATCTCAAAATTAATTAATTAATTAATTGATTGATTGAAAAAAGATGCTGGAGAGGTTGCAGAGAAAAGAGAACACTTATACAGTCCTGGCGGGAGCATAAATTAGTTCAACCATCATGGAAGGCAGTGTGGTAATTCCTCAAACAACTAAAAACAGAACTATCATTTGACCCAATAAACCCATTACTGGGTATATACATGAAGGAATAGAAATTGTTCTACTATAAAGACACATGTATACACAAGTTTATCACAGCACTATTCACAAAGCAAAGACATGGAATCAATCTAAACACCCATCGATGATAGACTGGATAAGAAAAACGTGGTACACATACACCATGGAATACTGCACAGCCATAAAAAAGAATGGGAACATGTCCTTTGCAGGCACATGGATGCAGCTAGAGGCCATTATTGTTAGCAAACTAACACAGGAACAGAAAATCAAATACTGCATGTTCTCACTTATAAGTAGGAGCTAAATGATGAGAATGCATGGACACATAGAGGTGAACAACAGACACTGGGGCTTATGTGAGGGAGGATGGTAGAAGGAGGGAAAAGATCAGGAAAAATAACTATTGGGTACTATACTTAGTACCCAAGTAGCAAAATAAGCTGTACACCAAACCACCATGACACAAATTTACCTATTTAACAAACCTACACATGTACCCCCAAACCTAAAATAACAGTTGTGTTTTTTTTTTAATGCTTTAACTGAATTATTACTTAAGGTCATACCTTTGGCTTTTATTAAAGGATGATATATTAATACTCTATAACATTTTTGCATTTTCTTCAAAATTGTTATTTAAAGTTTTACACTTCCCTTTTATGGAAAAATATATGTGACAATTCTGTTATAGAATTTGATGCTAGGAAAAGATATTATTTCTCAAAAAACTGTCATGATTCCTTTGGTTTTGTGTGGGTTTTCCCCTTTGACTAACAAGAAATTCAAAATTCATTTCATATGACATATAGTACCCATATATTCTTATATTCACACTCCTCATTTTATATTTAATCTCCAGCTTTCTTTTATATATTATTATTAAATATTATTGTGTTTTCACTTTAAATTACCCTAAATCTTTTTTTTTATTTTAAGCTATAAAAATAAAATAAAATAAATGTTTTAAACAATTTATACATTACCTACAACGTTTTGTTGGCTGTAATGATTGTCTGACTACAAAGATTTCCCTGGAATCTCACAGACGGAAATCTGCTTTCGATCATTTTAACACCATGAGAGTATTAAAATTGGCATTGTCTACTTCATCTTAAGAATCTTATCTTCCACCAATATAGAGTAATCTTTTCTATATAAAAAGGGTGGGTGTTGTCAAAGAGGATACAATAAGGAAGTAATATGATTAAGATATTGTTGTAAAAATAATTTCATCTTTATGAATTAATATGTTGTTTCTAGATGTTATGTTTTTTATTTTTATTTCAGAAAATATGAAGATAAATAAGCATAAGAAGAAACTCCCTAATACCTGGAACCTCAGACAACCTTGATTTCTAATGGCATGTTTCAGAAATTGTAGTAATGACAATACATAATTATCTAGCAGATAAGTAAACAATGAATAAACTAGTATACTTCAAAATATTAAATGACTTCTTATGTCAAGAAAAAATAGAACATTGATTTATAATGCTTTTACCCTATTATAATTTAATTTAAAAATACTAAAGGCAGAGAAGTTTTTTAAAAATTAAGAATCATATTTTATTGACTTCAATAGTGAGACCATCACATAATCTCAATAAACAGTTAAAAGTTGAGAAGCTTGAAATTATCACAGAGAAGTTTTGGGTGAATTGGTATATGTTGTTATCCATTTTTAAGACTAAAGAAATAGAAAGCACAAATTTAAACAAGCCTGGACCTGGCAGTGCCACAATGTCTTCTTGTCTTTTAATAAATGCATTTAAAACTATAAACTTATCCCTATGTGCCATTTGACTGATTATCAAACATCTTGATATATATATATATTCTGATAGTCGTTTAGTTCTAACAATTTCATAGTTTCTCTCATTATTGCCTTCTTAACACATAGATTATTTGGGAGTTTTTTTCCCAAATATGTTGGCTTTCTCCATCTTTTACTGTTAATTTCTAAATTACTTGCATAGTGGTTATAGAACTTTATCTGTGTAATAAAATTTTGAGAATTGTTGTGAATCCTTGTGTTCCATATGACTTCAGAAAGAATATATAGTTTCTGTATACTCCCTTTTAAATATTTTATATTTATTTGTTTTTAAAAGTGTTGGTTTTGTGCTTTAAAAATATATTTCAAAAGTATTTCTATTTATTGGGTGCAAGATTCTCTTATATCAGGCTTTTTAATTTAGTTGTTGAAATCTTTTCACTCCTTACTAATTTCTATACGCTTGATCCATCAGTTTCTTACAGGGGCTCATTAAAATATCTTTTCTCTTCTTGATGTTATTTTATAAGGTTTTACTTATTTTGAGCAATAAGATATATTTATTTGTCATCCTTTAATCGAATATTTTGAATGTCTTAATTTCATACTGTTGCCTTATTCTTGAGTGCCAAGATCTCATTCACCTCAGTATGAACTGTAACAAATACCAATTTATAAAGAGAATATGAAAGATAACCATTTCTGTGTGTCCATTTCATTTTTACCTTTGAGAATAAAATAGGATATTGTATGTATGTTACAAAGATTTTAAATTTGACTTAAATTTTGAAATTAAATCTGCCAGAGCATAGTCCTAAATAAGATGAAGAACTAAGTTCAGAACAGTATTTCTTGAAAAGATAGAAACAGTGTTTGAAAAGGTGCTTACTTAGATTTCTTAGCCTACCACTGAAGACTAGAATATCTAAAAAATGTCTAAAAAATTGGGAGCATAAGCTAGGATAAATATTGAAAGAGCCTATCCTACATTCTGCTGAATGTCAAGAGAAAGCTGAGATGATTCCAAGAGAATGCTGCTGCGGTGCTCAGAAAGAGGCATTTGAACCCTGAATGAGATACAGTGAGAGTGAAAGATGCTAGAAGAAAAAAGGGGAAGAAAGTTAAAGACAGCCTTAGATGTCCAACCCAATTACCACCGTCCTTAAAGAAGTTATTTGCGATTAAGAGTGTTTGGGTGGTCAGCACAAGGTATTTTTAGAAAACATTTCTAATGTAGCCAAAAGAGATGCCCTTAACTTCCATCCTCACCCCTGCTTCTTGCAAATGTGAATGTTGGAGGATCTCACTCACCACCCAGGTCTTTGGTCTGAGATACAGGTATTGATTGACTTATGACCTATGCAACTTACGACCACAATCACTAGCCACGACTGCTCCGCGTCTGGCAGCGCAAACGTTGCCCAGCTGGGCATACGACAGTGCGGACCAGCTTCCAGCAGGACTGCCATCTCCGCGTGCACCATTTCAACTGTACATATAGCCTACTCAACTTACGACCAAATAGTGTTACAACCGGTCTGCCAGTCCCAATCGTGGTCGTAAGTCGAGCACTAGCTGTATATGAGGAAGGGGAGATTTGGAGAACCCCAGACACACATCTGGAGTACAATAGAGCAAGTAGTGCTTCATTGGTTGGTTTGAGCATTTGTTTTATAGCATTTATGCTGATTTTGCTTTATTAAAAATCACTATTCTTCAAACCTACATGAAGACAAATGATAATGTATAGTAGATAAGTTTGTAGAAACCAGATTCTCCTGAAATCTTTTATCATAAAACTGCTTTTGAAGTGAATAGTCACCTCATTACCGACATAAGTAAAATTATCTCTAGTGCCAAAATTTCTCTCAAATATTGAGATAAGAAAGCCGCTGACATCTGCATTATTATTGACTATGAAGTAAATAGAGTGTAGAAGTATTACTACCAATAATTAGTAATTAATAGAAATAGTCAACGTGGCTCCACTCTTGGGTAGAGGAGAGATACCCTCTACTTACATAGCTGTGTAAAAATGTCTCAGGGCTTATTGTGTACTCTGGCATAGACCTTTCACCCTGTGGTGGGATTGTGACAATTATGAACAAATTTACCAAGATAAATCTGGGCAGGCATTCCCATGGGAACACATCTTTCTGTGTTTCCTTTTCTAAAAAAAAATAATAATAATAACCTTGGCTTACATTTTTAGATACTGCATTCATTTTAACGGTAACTCAGGTAATGAATTATGAGAAAATGTATATAATCTGACAGACTTTTGTTGTGCTGATATTAGTTTTCTTTCTATAAGCCCAGATAAAATGTATAATTTCTTAGGAAACAGTTTACCAAAATTAGTGCCAGCAGAAACAGAAAGCTTAAAACAACAAATTTTCATAGAAGAAATACAGAAAGTTGTCAAGAAAAAACAAATGAGCACAAAGAGGCACCAGACCCAGATGAATGCACAGAGAAACTCTACCACACTTTTAAAGACCAAATAGTCTCAATATTTTTAAATGGTTTCAGAGCACAGCAAATAAGGAAAATTTTCATATTATTTTATCATATAAATATAACATCAGTAGATGTTATATTCAAGTCAAGAGATTTGAATAACTTTGTATTAAGTCATTTTTGCATTACTATAAAGGAATATCTGAGACTGACTGGGTAATTTATAAAGAAAAGAGGCTTAATTGGCTCATGGTTCTGCAGGCTGTGTAAGCATGGCACCAACATCTGCTTGGCTCCTGCAGAGGGCCTCAGAAGGTTCACAATCATGTTAGAAGGGGAGGGGAGCCAGCATATCACATGGCAAGAACAAGAGCAAGAGAGTGAAAATGGGAAGGTCCCAGACTCTGAAACAACCATAACTCAGGTGAACTAACTGAGAACTCACTTGGTGCTAAACCATTCACCAAGCATCTGCCACCATGATCAGTCACCTCCCACTAGGCCCCATCTCCAACACTGGGGTCACATTTCAACATGAGATATGGAGGGGACACACATTTCAACCATATCAGTATCTTTATTTATAACAGCCAAAACTAGAAACGATCCAATGTCTATTAAGAGATGGATGTACAAACAATTTCATATCTGTATGGTGGCATACTACTGAAAAATAAGAAGGAGCAAACTACTGATGCACACAAACACATGTATGGATCTCAGAATCCTTATGCTGACTGAAAGAAGCCAGACAGTACTTTAAAAACTCTAAAAGGTCTGAATATTTCCCTTCAGAGTGCATAGTCACCCTGGTTGCTCTGGGAAAGTTTGGGGAAAGATTCACAATACATATAACTATTGATTGATATTGTAGGCTCCTTCCTCAAGAAAATAGCCTTCCCTTAGCACAAACATGCATCCAGTAACTTTGACTATCTCATTGTATGAATGGTTTTTTGGAAAAAAATATTTAAAATTTTATAGCAGGAAGTAGAAAATATGAGTAGTAACTCAAGAAAATTAAATGAACCAATCTACCAAAAGATTAATGCCCAAAAAGTTATACTAAACTTTTCAAAGTTTCAAAAAATATATAAAATTTTATACTACAAAAATTATTACAGAGCATGGGGGAATTCTTAAAAGCTCCTAATTCATTGTATAAAATAAACTTAATTCTGTTACCAGATTCTGGCAAGGAAAATTATAGACTGTCTCAATTATGGATACACATGTAAAAAAGCCAAAGTAACTCTTCATAAATACAACTGAGAAACAAAATAATGGAATAATCAGTTATAAATAGGTTAGTGTCTTATTCCATTTGGCTGCTGTAATAAAATGGCACAAACCACATGGCTTATAAACCACAGAAATTTATTTCTCACAGTTCTGGAGGCTGGGAAGTTCAAGATCAAAGTGCTGGTAGATTTGGTGTCTGGTGAGGGATTGCCTCCTCCAAGATGGCACCTTCTCACTATATCTTCACATGATGGCAGGGGCAAGAGAGTTCCTGGGACCTCACCCTCATGACCTAATCACCTCCCAAAGTCCTGGCCTCCTAATAACAAACTGGGTGGGGAAAGGGTTAGGATTTCAACATATGAATTTTGAAGTGACATAAACATTCAGACCATAGAAGTTGTCTTTATTCCCCAAATGCAAGGTTGTTTCAGTCAGGAAATTTATGTGTTAATAACCTCAACATGGGTTGAAAAAACATGTACTGGAATTCAACACTCATTTCTACCTATTGAAAACTACTGAAAAATAAAAATAGGAAATTTATTTCAAGCAAAGAACAATATTATACTATGATAACTTTTAATGTTATTCTTTTAATTATATAATTAATGCACAAATGCATCCTTGTTATTAAAAAAAAAATTACCAACCAGGCAAAAGTTCTACCTGACAACCAACCGAATCCCTAGTCTTTTCTCCAGAAATTATTTCTGCTTTCCTCCTTTATTGCAGAAATTGATCCATTACTATTTAAATTTTTTTTAGCGTTACAACAGTGTTTCAATGAACATTCTTCTGTGTGCCTACTTGAGCATAGAGTCTTTTTCCTAGTCTAAATACCCAGAAGTGGTATTGCTGGCTCATAGGATATGAACATTTTTAATTTTAACAGATAATGCCAAATTGCCACCAGAGTAGCCGAATCAACATATATCCCCAAGAGTAGTGTTTGAAAGCAGCAGTTTTTTTTTCCATTTATTTATTTTATTGCATTTTAGGTTTTGGGGTACATATGAAGAACATTCAAGATTGTTGCATAGGTACACACGTGGCAGTGTGATTTGCTGCCTTCCTCCCCATCACCTAAATCTGGCATCTCTCCCCTTGCTATCTCTTCCCAACTCCCCACCCCCCACCGTCCCTCCCCTATTTCCCCCCAACTGACCCCAGTGTGTAGTGCTCCCCTTCCTGTGTCCATGTGTTCTCATTGTTCAACACCCGCCTATGAGTGAGAACATGCTTTGTTTGATCTTCTGCTCTTCTGCCAGTTTGCTGAGAATGATGGTTTCCAGGTTCATCCATGTCCCTACAAAGGACACAAACTCATCGTTTTTGATGGCTGCATAATATTCCATGGTGTATATGTGCCACATTTTCCCTGTCCAGTCTATCATCGATGGGCATTTGGGTTGGTTCCAGGTCTTTGCTATTGTAAACAGTGCTGCAATGAACATTCGTGTGCATGTGTCCTTATAGTAGAACGATTTCTAATCCTTTGGATATATACCCAGTAATGGGATTGCTGGGTCAAATGGAATTTCTTTTTCTAGGTCCTTGAGGAGTCGCCACACTGTCTTCCACAATGGCTGAACTAATTTACACTCCCATCAACAGTGTAAAAGTGTTCCTATTTCTCCACATCCTCTCCAGCATCTGTTGTCTCTAGATTTTTTAATGATTGCCATTCTAACTGGCATGAGATGATTTCTCAATGTAGTTTTGATTTGCATTTCTCTAATGACCAGAGATGATGAGCATTTTTTCATATGTTTATTGGCCTCATGTATGTCTTCTTTTTCAAAGTATCTGTTCATATCCTTTGCCCACTTTTGAATGGGCTTGTTTTTTTTCTTGTAAATCTGTTTTAGTTCTTTGTAAATTCTGGATATCAGCCCTTTGTCAGATGGGTAAACTGCAAAAATTTTTTCCCATTCTGTTGGTTGCCGATTCACTCTAATGACTATTTCTTTTGCCGTGCAGAAGCTGTGGAGTTTGATTAGGTCCCATTTGTCTATTTTGGCTTTTGTTGTCAATGGAAAGCAGCAGTTTTTCCAAGCCTTGCTTTTCTCTGCTATTAGCGAGCTGTGAAATTGTTGCTAGTCTAGTGAAAGCAGTATCTTGTTATAATCTTAGTTTGCCTTTCTCAAATTACAAGTAGAGTTTAAATTTTCTCACATATTTATATCTTTCCTGATTTTTTAAATTAGTTATCTTCTTCTTCATCTAAATATGAAGTTCTTAAAACATTCTAAATATTAATAGTTTGTCATATATGTTAAAATTACTTTTCTCAGAAAGTCTTTTGCCTTAAACTTATTTTGTATTGTCTTTTGACATATAAAAGTTTTCAATTTTGAGATAGTCAAATATATCAATAATTTCTTTTATAACTTTTGCACTTTGCATATTGTTTAAAACAACCTGCTTACCCACATCAAACATATAGTCCCATATGTTATATTATAAAACTACTATAATTTTTTTAAGTTTAGGTCTCTCTTTCCACTAAAATTGTGTGTGTGTGTGTGTGTGTGTGTGTGTGTGTGTGTGTGTGTGTGTGTGTCTGGTGTGTTTGTGTGTAATGGTGGAAAATTCAACTCTAAATCGTTCCACCCCAAATGTAGAGCCAGATGGCCTCATTGGTTTGTATATTTATTAGTCCATTTTCATGCAGCTAATAAAGACATAGCCAAGACTGGGAAATTTACAAAAGAAAGAGTTTTAACTTACAGTTCCACATGGCTGGGGAGGCCTCAAAATCATGGCAGAAAGTTAAAGAAAAGAGAAGTTGTGCAGGAAAACTTCTGGATTTTTTTAAACCATCAGAACTCATGAGACTTATTCACTATCACAAGAACAGCACAGGAAAGACCCATCCCATGATTCAATTACCTCCCACTAGATCCCTCCTACAAGATTTGGGAATTGTGGGAGTTACAATTCAAGACGGGATTTGGGTGGGGACACAGCCAAACCATATAATTCCACCCCATCCCTCCCAAATTTCATGTCACATTTCAAAACCAATCATGCATTCCCAATAGTCCCCCAAAGTCTTAATTTATCTCAACATTAACTCAAAAGTTCACAGTCCAAAGCCTTATCTGAGACAAGTCCGTTCTATCTACGAGCCTATAAAATCAAAAGTTAGTTACTTCCTAGATAAAATGGGAGTACAGGCATGGGGTAAATACAGCCATTCCAAATGTGAGAAATTGGTCAAAACAAAGGGGCTATAGGCCCCATGCAAGTCTAAAATCCAGCAGGGCAGTCAAATCTTAAAGCTCCAAAATAATCTCCTTTGACTCTATGTCTCAATATCCAGGTCATGCTGATGCAAGAGGTGGGTTCCCATGGTCTTGGGCAGCTCCACCCCTGTGGAGTGCAGAGTATAGCCTCCCTCTCCACTCCTTTCAGAGGCTGGTGTTGAGTGTCTGCAGCTTTTCCTGGTGCACAGTATAAACTTTCAATGGATCTATCATTCTAGGGGCTGGAGGACAGTGGCCCTCTTCTCACAGCTCCACTAGGTGGTGCCCACAGGGACTCTTGTCGGGGGCTCTGATCCCACATTTCCCTTCGGCACTGCTCTAGCAGAAGTTCTCCATGAGAGCCCCACCCCTGCAGCAAACTTCTGTCTGGGTGTCCAGGTGTTTGCATACATCCTGTGAAATCTAGGTGGAGGTTCCCCAACCTCAATTTTTGACATCTGTGTACCCACAGGCTCAACACTGCCTGGAAGCTGCCAAGGCTTGGGGTTTCCACCCTCTGAAACAACAGCCTGAGCCATACCTTGGCCCCTTTTAGCCATGGCTGGAGCAGCTAGAACACAGGGTACAAAGTCCCTAGGCTGCACAGAGTAGGGGGTTCCTGGGCCCAGCCCACAGAACTGTCTTTTCCTCCTAGGCCTCTGGGCCTGTGATGGGAGGAGCTGATATGAAGACCTCTGACATACCCTGGAGACATTTTTCCCCATTGTTTTGTGGATTAACATTTGGATCCTCATTACGCAAATTTCTGAAGTGGGGATTTTCATTTCTATCACATTGTCAGGCTGCAAAATTTCCAAACTTTTATCTTTTGTTTCCCTTTTAAAACTGAATGCCTTTAAAAGTACCCAAGTAACCTCTTGAGTGCTTTGCTGCTTAGAAATTTTTTCCACTAGATACCCTAAATCATCTCCATCAAATTCAAAGTTCCACAGTCTAGGGCAGGGACAAAGTGCCACCAGTCTCTTTGCTTAAACATTACAAGAGTCACCTTTGCTCCAGCTCCCAACAAATTCCTCATCTCCATCTGAGACCACCTCAACCTAGACCTTATTGTTCATATCACTATCCACATTTTTGTCAAAGTCATTCAACAAGTCTCTAGGAAGTTTCAAACTTTCCCACATTTTCCTGTCTTCTGAGCCTTCCAAACTGTTCCAACTTCTGCCTGTTACCCAGTTCCAAAGTTACTTCCACATTTTCAGGTTTCTTTTCAGCAGCACCACACTCCTGGTACCAATTTATCTCAGTCCATTTTCACGCTGCTAATAAAGACATACCTGAGACTAGAAAATTTACAAAAGAAAAAGGTTTATTGGACTTACAGTTTCACGTGGCTTTGGAGGCCTCAATCATGGTGGATGGTTAAAGGCATGATTCACATGGCAGCAGACAAGAGAAGACACCTTGTGCAGGAACTCCTATTTTCTAACACCGTCAGATCTCGTGAGACTTATTCACTATCACAAGAACCACAAGGGAAAGACACACCCTCATGATTCAATTACCTCCACCCAGGTTCCTGACACCACACATGGGAATTGTGGTATTTACAATTCAAGATGAGATTTCAGTTGGGAAATCTCTTCTTGAATTATAAATACCACAGCCAAACCATATCAATATATTGCTAAACACTACATCATTCTCAAAAAGCCATATCTCTGGTCTCATTTTCAGATTATTCTTTCTCCTCTTACATTATTATCACACTGTATTATTCTGATGAAAAGTTGCCTATTAAACAAAAGTATAAATATTACATTCAATCGTCTTTTCAATAAGTGGCAAATAATTTTGGATATATGTTAAGGCCTTAAATTTCAAGGTAAGAGATGAGATTTCATTCTGTGAGTAATGAAGGGTCATTGGAAACTATTGAATGAGCTAAGGATTAAACTACAAAATGTCAGTGGGAGGCTCTGAAGGGGAGCAATTAGTTGGGCAACTCTAAGTAACGGTTTCCAAAGGAGTGAGAACCTAAACTAGAGAAATGGTACAGGGATGGAAGGAGGTAAGGACCTCTTTTAGATGATCTTACAGAAATAGAGTTTAATTTATGGAGGCAGTGAGTGCAGCAGCCAAAGATTAAACAATGTTCTCAAGGTTTTGAGTATTATGTGACCAAGAAGATACTACTAAATCTTGCGAAAATTCACTGTTTTTACATTTTTAGTTTTCAGCTTCTTCATTGCAAGCTTTGAATGGATCCTTTAAAAAATCCTTCTCTAGCAAATCAAGTGTATTTGTTATGGGCCACAGAAGTATGTTGAATAATAGAAGTCAGAACGAGGGAAGAAAGAAATAAAGGGGATAATGTTACAAAGTACCTCAAATAAAATTTGTCTTTTTAACAAGCAAACTTTAACACTATCCAAACAGGGTCCAGGAGGTGACAAAGTCAAAAGCTTAGAAATAGTGCTCTTAGTGAAGCAATGTAAAAAAATACTCATTATTGATCACTAGCCAATAATGATACATTGTGCATGGAATGCCACCAATTCCTTAAGATTGAGACTCTTCAACAAGGATGTTAGACTCAGAACTCAAATGTTGTTATTTATTCTTCCAACAATTGTTATTATACCAAATTCAAAGCCAAAATTTACTATAAAATATCAGTACTAAAATCTGAATGATCCAATATATAAAGGGCAAAGCAGCTCGTGATTGAACACTACGTTTATGCTGTATGTAGTTTTCTTTCATTGTGTTTGAAACTACAGGCTGTGGGAGAGACAGGCCTGATTTACATCCTGTTTCCACTGTTTACAGGTTGTGTAATTTCTAGCAAGTCATCATCAGTCTCATCACCTGGGTTGCTGCCAAGGTTAAACAATGAATGTAAGACCCTTAGAGCACAATGGGCACAATAAATGTTAGCAGCTCTTATTAATAGTGTTGTTGGAGAGAAAAAGAATATATTGTTTTATATACAATGTATTTATTATGTTAACATTCAACATATCTGTCATATACACTCACCAGACAGGAAAGCTCCTTACTAATCACCATGGCCGCAGACCTGTTATCTAGAACTCTAGAGAAAGCCTAGAGCCCTGATCTTGATGCACTTATTACTGGACAGTATTCATAAATATGATTTACATAAAATTCAGGACCCGATCATTGTGCAACAAGAGGTAGAACCGCACGGTCTGCAGAGACGGCGGGCGCTCAGAGGAGGAAAAGTCTTTGGACTTGCAGGAGGAGCTCCTCCTCAGCTTACCCGTGAGCGGTGTCCACGCCGCAACTGGTCGGCGCGAGACCTGGAGGGCAGCGGCGGTGCTGACTCGCAGTGCGGCTCCCCCTGGAGGCAGTTGAGTCCCTTGGAGCTGGAACGCGTCGCAAGCGCCTCGGGCGGCCACCCCCTCCCGCCGGGACGCACGCGCATGCGCGGTTAGTAGTCGCTGCTGTGCGGCTGCCGGCTGAATTGGTCTGAGGAGACGCGGGGACCAAGAGGCAGCGACTAGGACATCTGAGCTGTCGCTGCCGAAAACAGGTCCGCAAGAGAGGTTCGTGAGCAGCAGCCGCCCTCCCGCTGTCCCGCTGCCCTTTGAGCGGGGATTGGGGTGAGGAAGACGAGTCGTTGCTACTTCCTTCAGACACCCCGTTATTTTGCGGTCAGAGGGCTGAACCGGTCGGGGCCAGGTGAGGGTGGATGCTGAATCTGGCGATGGGGCTGCAGCGAAAGACGGTCTTGACGGGGGTCTGGTGGTCCCGTGGGTGGATGCAGGGGGTCGGTGCCACCTGTGTCCCTTTGGGTCTCCTGCACCGCCGCGTCCACCTGCTGCACCCGGGCTGGGGCAGACGGGCGCGGGGACAGCTAGGTGCCCAGCCCAGCCTGCCTCTCCTGCAGGCTTGAGGAGCCGCCGGGAGCCGAGGCCGTTATTCCAGCGGTTGCCATTGCAGCCCCGTTCCGCGCTCGAGCCCCGGGGCGCTCTCCCAAGGGGTGTTGAGGGGGCCTGGGGCGCGTCCGGGCGCTGCTCACTCCGCTAGCTGCTCCTCACAGAAACGCAAACTAGACCAAAATAGGCTCGGCTGTCGCGCTCTCCACCTCTGTGGAAACGAAGGAACCCCACCTCGCGGCGGCTGGGCCGGGGACTCCCGGCCACTCCCTCGATACCCGCGCGGAGCTCGGGGTGCGCCGCCGGGGGCGGGAGAAAGGGCTGGGCTGTATCCTGAGAGGCCCTAATTACTAGACTCATTATCGCCCCAGGCCTGTTTACCATCAATCAGACACTTTCGCTGATTTTATTTATAGCATCTCCCCAAGCAACAAGGAGGAGGTGTTTGCTTGGGAGTTAAAAGCAAATGGCAACCAAAGCTCAGGACTGGGAGAGAAAAGGTATATAACGTGGCCACGGGAAGAAGTCTCAAATTAGAAGAGGGTTCATTAACATAGGTAAATTTTGTTGCCTAAAAGCAGGCAAAATCCCGGTCTCATCTGATGATTTTGCTTGCTTTACAAATGTTAACATTACTCGAGGTAGCCCTCCTTTTGGTCATTGTAAGTTTGACCTCTTTTCAGTTCACAGTTTTTCCTTCCCATCTCAGTGGTTTGATCTTCCAGTCCCATTTAGATCTCATCCCCAAATCCTCAGAACAAGATATTCTGTACTCTCTGTTTTATCTAGTTGATAAGGTAAATTATTGTGTGTAAATAATGTAACTATGTTGATACGTCTCTCTGGAAATTGAACAGTGTTGTAAGTTACCTGTAGTATTTTTAAAGTACCTAATAAATTTTAATGTTTTTAAATAGAAAACTAGAATTGTGAACTTTAAAGGAATTTTAGGTTGTCTAGTTCACATCACAAATGAGAAAACAGGCCCAGAGCAGTTTTAATCACTTGCCTGTTTAATAATAAAACTAGAAACTTGGTGTGATGGTGCTATGTTCGGTATTCTGTTATATCATTCTGTGTTGTGTTCCTGAAGCCACATGGCAACTAAAACTTTAAGTAACAGGGGATTGTCAAACACCACTTCTGGGATATACCAGTGTTGGTCAAATCCTCAGTCAGCCACTAAAACTAACAGCAGAAAGGCATTACAGCTTTAAGAAATAGCATTTACAGAAGTGTGTTAAATAGGTATGTTGAGAGTGAAAGAAGTGAGTCTTAGGAAGGGCAGAGTTTATGCTAAGAGCTACAGAGAACTATTGAGCATTTTAATGAATAGGTAATAAATTGGGACTTGTTTTTCAAAAAGATCATGCTACCAAGAAGGTGGAGAACAGCTTTGGAGATTGGTAACAATGAAAGTGAACAGACAAAGTGGTCCTTTACTAATTTCAGAAGGAATAGGTTTCTAAACTAAGACTGTGGCATGCGGATAGAGACATTCAGAAATATACAAATGAATTTAATTCCAATAACATGAATAATCAATGAGAACATAGTCTTAGGATAATGACAGAGTACCACACTGACTTCTTTGGTTGACTAGAGATGCAGTTAATGGGAGAAGGGAATTAAAGAGATAGGCAGATTTGGGAGGAGAGAACAGGTTCAAATTACTGAAGGCTTTGAGACATCTTTGAAGATGGGTGATACTATGAAACTAAAATGTGACTTCTGATCTGTGAATAAGGTTTGGGAACTCTTTTGTAGGTAGAGGCCAAGGGAATATGTAATGTAAGAAGAGAGCCTGGAAATAGGCTCCTATGGAACACCAACATTTACAGAAAAATAGACAAAGTACCCATGAAGGAGGCAGAAAAAGGAAAGAGAATCAGGAGTGATATTATAGAAACCAAGGGAGGAGGGGGTTTCAAGGAGACAGGCAGAAAGGTCAGAAGGGCAACAGGCAGTAGAAGAACTGAAAAATGTAATTGCACTTACCAACTAAGACTTGATTAGCAGAAACAGTTTCAAAGTAGCCAGAATTAAGAGTGTAAGAGTAGTAGGAAGAATATTAGTTTTTCATTACTACCATAACGTTACCATAAACTTAGCAGCTTAAAGCAACACAATTTATTTTCTCATGGTTCTCTAGGTCAGATGTCTGCATACAGGTCTCACCAAGTTAAAATCAAAGTGTTGGCAGGGCAGCACTCCTTACTAGCAGCTCTGAGGAGTCGGCTTCCTTGCTTATTCAGGTTGGTGGTAGAATTCAGCTCCTTGTGGTTGTAGGACTGAGATCCCTGTTTCCTTGCTAACTGTTACCTACGGGCTGTTTTCAGCTTCTAGAGGCCACCCCCATTCCTTGGCTCATGGCCCCTTTTCTCCATCTTCAAGGTCCCCAGTGGTGACTGAAGTCCCTCTCACTATTGAAATGTCTTCTGCCTATCTCTCACTGCCTTTTCTACTTTTGAGAGCCCCTATAATTACAAGGGGTAGTTACATCTGGACAAGCCAGGATATTCTCCCTATTTTAAAGTCAGCTAATTAGCAATTCTCTTTGCAGAATTCCATCTGCAAAGCCCCTTTTGCTGTATGAGGTAACATTCACAGGACCCAAGTGTGGACATCTTTGAGGGACCAATATTCAGCCTGTCCTAGTAAGTTATAAATATTAGCAGTCAATGGAGACAGTCTTTCCAGAAACTTTGTTGTTAAGGAAAGGAGGTACCTAGAAACATTTATATATAATCTAGCATCTGATACATAGTTCCAGTAGTAAACCTTACAGCTTATCCTTGAGCTTTTAAACTAAGAAATGCTTGTATCTTCTGAAATATCCTAAAATTTGTATGAGCACTCTTTACAAAATTGTGGAGTGCCATACAATTATAAGGTAGTATATAAAATTGATAGTATTCATGTGTTTATGTGTCCTTTAAGCTGCTTCAAAATCTTTGCTGGAAAAGAGGCCATTTAACCAACTAAATATAATGTGGATACATATCAAAATATGACTTTGAGAAGATAAAGCCCACACAAATTGGAATGTGTGTCTAAAGGTTGAAACTTAATAAGAAAATATTTATCATTGTGTAGTATATTATACGCTTAGAACTTTAGCCATTTAGTGAGGATTAAATAGCCTTGTAACCTTACAGCTATAATAAAAGAATGTAGAGCTTGAAGCTAGACATAACTTTGAGTATTGTCTTTTCTGTGTAGACGTGGTTAAGTAACTTATCCCCCTGAGCTTCACTTTCTTTATGTGTAAAATGGAATCCTAATACCTTTGCCATAGGGTGCTGTAAAGGTTGGAATTAATGCACATGAAACACAGTAAGTACTCAAAAAGTGTACTTCTTGTTCTTTCACTCTTCGCCTTTTATTTCATGCATCTGTCCTTGTCCTAGAGAAATCATTCTGTCCTTTGCATCTCAACTTTTTTTTTTTTTTTTTTTTTTTTTGAGATGTAGTCTCACCCCGTTGCCCAGGCCAACCTTGGATCACTGCAACCTCTGCCTCCTGGGTTCAAGTGATTGTCCTGCCCCAGCCTCCTGAGTAGCTGGGATTACAGGTGCCACCACCACACCTTGCTAATTTTTGTATTTTTAGTAGAGACAAGAGGGTTTCACCATGTTAGCCAGGTGGGTCTCAAACTCCTGGGCTCAAGCAGTCCACCCACCTTGACCTCCCAAAGTGCTGGGATTACAGATGTGAGCCACTGTACCAGGCCTGTATCTCACTTTAAATATTACTTTCTCAAAGAGGCTTTTCCTGACCCCTCCCCCGTGATTTAAATTAAGTTTCCCCAATTACCAACTGTCACAACTTATTTACTTTTCTATCACTTATTATAGTTTACATATTATACTAGGGTTTTTTATCATTTGCTTTTCATCCTGGACTATAAGCTCTTTGAAATCAGGGGTTATGTACATTTTGCTAATTACTATAAATGCAGTGTTTAACATACTTCTGGGCACATGCTTGACAACTATAAATATTTTTGAATCAATTAGTAAATGATGAGTCTTATTATTTGCTGGCTGACATGCCCTGAATTTCTTGAGTGAAACAGTCATCAAGAAATATAACTCCCTGATGCAGTTTATTCTGAATCATGCTAGTTGCTTCTGTGAAAATGATATCATTTCAAATCAAGTCTTGCAGCTTCTTTGGAAGAAGGCTACCTCTCTAACAGGCCACCATTAGCTGCCTCCGTAGCTCATTTATAATCCCTCCTAGTGAATTTTCTATATGCCACAGTAGCCAGATTAATTTCAATAATACCCTCTAATTTTTGTGAAAATTTGTCCAGTATTACTTGTGTGATGTGGTAGCAAAAACTTTTTAATTTTTCAGCCTACTATCTTTTCCATTAAAGTAAATTATGATTAGGGTTGTGAAAATATAGCATATCTGTAGCATGACTGAAAAACTCACATTAAGAGATGTTCCTTCCTAGATGTAGATGCATCACTTAGCAGTGATACATTCTGAGAAATGTGTTCGTTGATTTTGTTGTGCGAACATCATAGAGTAGACTTACACAAACCTAGGTGGTAGAGCCTGCTACAAATCTAGGCTCTATAGTATTACGTATTGCTTCTAGGTGACAAATGCGTACAGCATGTTACTGTACTGAATACTGCAGGCAGTTGTAACACAATGGGAAGTAGTTGTATATCTAAACATAGAAAAGGTACAGTAAAAATATGGCATAAAAGATAAAAAATTGTATATCTGTATAGGACACTTACCATGAATGGAGCTTGCGGGACTGGAAGTTGTCCTGGGTGAGTCAGTGAATGAGTGGTGAGTGAATTCTGAGGATGCCTAGGGCATTACTGTACACTGCTATAGACTTTATAAACACTGTTCACTTAGGCTACACTAAATTTTTTTAAGTTCTGGAATGATAAATTAACCTTAGCTTGCTGTAACTTTTTTAACTTTATAAACTATTCAATTTTTAAAACATTTTTGACTCTTTGGTAGTTAACACTTAGCTTAAGACACAAACGCATTGTATAGTTGTATAAAAATATATTCTTTATATCCTTATTCCAAAAGCCTTTTTCTATTTTTAATTTATTTTTTAATTTTCTAAACTTTTTTGTTAAAATTAAAGACACAAACCCACGCGTTAGCCTAGGCCTATACAGGGTCAGGATCATCAATATCACCATCTTCCACCTCTATTATGTCTTGTCCCACTGGAAGGTCCTCCGGCGCAATAACATGCATGGAGATGTCATCTCCTATGATGGCAATCCTTTGTTTTGGAATACCTCCTGGAGGTCCTGCCTTAAGGCTATTTTACAATAGGTTGTTTTTTTGTTTTTTTTTTTTCCTTAAGACAGTGTCTAACTCTGTCACCCAGGCTGGAGTGCAATGGCACGATCACAGCTCACTGAAGCCTTGATCTCCCAAGTGCAAGTGATCCTCCTGCCTCAGCCTGTTGAGTAGTTGGGACTACAAGTGCCCACCACTGTGCTTGGATAGTTTTTTTTTATTTTTCATTTGTAGAGTTGGAGTCTCCTTATGTTTCTCAAGCTGGTCTTGAACTCCTGGGTTCAAGCCATACTTTTTATTTTATGAGTATGAGTACACTCTAAAATAATGATAAAGAGTATAGTATAGTTAATATATAAATCAATAATATAATGATTTATCATTACCCAACATTATGTATTGTACATAATTGTATGTGCTATACTTTTATATAACTGGCAGTGCATTAGGTTTGTTTACACAAAGATGTGAGTAATGTATTGGGCTACAATGTTACAACATCACTAGGCTATAGGAATTTTTTCAGTTCCATTATAATCTTATGGGACAAAGAGTCCATCATTGACTGAAATGTTGTTATATAGTTCCTGACTGTAAACTTTAAAAATATGATTAACTCTCTTGTACTATTAGGTCATAAAACTTCAAAATGTCTGGATCATTATTTCCTTTATCTACAGAAATGCTTTAACCTTGGATTAAGTTTTAACAATATATCCCCAGTGGTAGAGGGCCAATGATAGAAGCATTGCCACAACTATTTCTCTCTCATAAAACCATAAAGATGTCAATTTTATAAGGATTCATTTCATAAATTTTTCTAGGAACTATAGAAAAGAATTTCCATACCCACCCAACCCCAATGATCTTGTAGACTTATATGGACAGTAAAAACTCACTTATTTTATCTCTAATTGCATAGAAACCCTTACGAAAAGTTTGCTGCTGCCATAACAAACTCATCTGTATTGATTCCTTGGTACCATCCATTTCCTGTTGGTTGGTATTATGCACAAGCATGCTTTTTGTCACTGTGAATACAGAAAGGAGAGAGTTCCAGCTCTTATGAGATGATATTTTGTCTGTTTTTGTTTAGAAAGTTTCAAGCTACTTTTTTGGAACTATGTAAGGTATTATAAATTCTAAATAAATAAATACATTACTATTATTCTGTTTTTGTAAACATATTATTTTGAAAATGGTGCTACTAAGTCAGTTTTAATTTTAGTATGTAGCTATGGTTTTAAAACCCAGTGTAAAAATAGTTCATTTTTTCTGTAATTAGTACAACCAAATAATATCCCCATATTGAGGCTTTTAGCTCTGATTATTTCACTAAGGTTAGCGGTTTCTCACTTTTATAATATTAGATCCAGACTCTTTTAAATGCTTTGTAGTACTTCATTGCCTAAGCCACCAGAAACATGCGTTTTCTACTATTTCTGCCATTATGATTGTTTTCTCACTTTGTCATATGTTTCTTGAGATATGTTTACTGATTCTGGGTCCTTCTGATTTAAAAAATATATACTCACTTTTATTTAACAGGACATATTAGTTAAGGTAATGCTCAAATACAAAAAATTTAAAATCCCAGAGATGTAACACTATTTTTGGTTTCTGCTGTTCTAAGGTGTAGATAGATGGATGTAAAGGTTAATTGTTGTGTGTCAACTTGACTGAGCTATGAATGCCCAGATTTTTGATCAGATATTATTCTGGATGTGTCTTGTGAAGGTGTTTTCTGTTAACATTTGAATCAGTAGACTGAGAAAAGCAGATTGCCCTCCACAATGTAGATGGCTGTCTTTGAATCACCTAGAGGCCTGAATAGAGCAAAAAGGCTGACCCTTCCTCAAGGAAGAGAGAACGCCTCCTTTCTGACTGCTTGATTAGGATATTAGTCTTTTCTTTCCTTGGGACTGAAACTGAAACATTGGTTCTTCTTGGGTCTTGAACCTGCTAGCTTTCAGACTAGAACTTATACCATCTGCTCTCCTGGATCCCAGACCTTTGGACATGGACTGGAACTACACCATTAGCTCTCTTAGGTCTCAAACTTGCTAACTTCAGGTCTTGAAACTTCTCAGCCTCTGTCATCAGGAAGCATACCTTGGAGATATTGCTGGTTTGGTTCCAGACCACCACAATAAAGCAAAATTACAATAAAGTGAATCCTTTGGTTTCCCAGTATAAATATTATGCTTACACTGTACTGTAGTCTAAGTGTGCAACATTTTTTAGTCTAAAAAATGTATATGCTTTAATTTAAAAATACTTCATGGCCCAGAAGTGCTAAAGATCATGTAAGCCTTCAGCAAGTCATAATCAAAAGCTGGTAGAGGATCTTGACTCTGTGTTGATGGCTGCTGACTGATCAGGGTGAAGATTAGGGTAGCTGTGGCAATTTCTTAAAATGAGACAACAAAGTTTGCCCAATCAACTGACTCTTCCTTTTATGAAAGAGTTATCTGTAGTATATGACCCACAGAACTTCTTTAAGTATTATAGCCAATTGTCTCAAACTCTGCCTCTGTTTTGTTAACTAAGTTTATACAGTATTCTAAATTATTTGTTGTCATTTCAACATTCACAGCATCTTTACCAGGAGTAGATTTAATCTCAAGAAACCACCTTTTTGCTCATCCATAAGAAGTGATTTTTCATCTGTTCAAATTTTATCATGAAGTTGAAGCAATTTAGTCACATTTTCAAACTTCACTTTTTATTCTAATTCTCAACAATTTCTACCACATCTGCAGTGACTTCTTCCACTGAAGTCTTGAACCCATCAAAGTCATCCATAAGGGTTAGAATAAACTTCTTCTGTACTTGTATTAATGTTGATAGTTTGACCTCCTCTCATGAATCACTAATGTTTCTAATGGCATCTAGAATGGTGAGTTTTTTTCCAGAAGGTTTCACTGTATTTTGCCAGACCCATTAGAGGAATCACTGTTTCTGGCAACTATCGCCTGATGAAATGTATTTCTTAAATAAGACAAGTTACAATTACTCCTTGTTTCATGGACTGCAGAATGGATATTATGTTAGCAGGCATGAAAACAACATTAATCTCCTTTTACATTTCCAGAGCTCTTGGGTGACCAGGTACATTGTCAATGAGCAGTAATATTTTGAAAGGAATCTTTTTATTTTTTGAGCAGTAGGTCTTAACAGTGGGCTTTAAGTAGTCAGTAAACCATGGCGTAAACAGATGTGCTATCATTCAGGCTTTGTTGTCGGGTTTCTAGAGCATGGGCAGAGTAGATTTAACACATTTCATAAGGGCCCTAGGCTTTTGGGAATTATAAAGGAGCATTAGCTTCCACTTAAAGCCACCATCTACATTAGCTTCCAACAAGAGAGTTAGCCTGTCCTTTGAAGCTTTGAAGCCAAGCATTGACTTCTCTCTAGCTTTGAAATTCCTAGATGGCATCTTCTTCCAATAGAAAACTGGTTTTGTCTGCACTGAAAATCTGTTGTTTAGCTACCTTCATCAATTATCTTAGCTAGACCTTCTGGATAACTTGCTGCAGCTTCTCCATTAGCACTTGTTGCTTCACCTTGCACCTTTATGTTCTGGACAGTTTCTTTTCTTAAACCTCATGAACCAACCTCTGCTAGTTTTCAGCTTTACTAGTGCAACTTCCTTACATCTTTTAGCCTTCATAGAAGTGAAGTGAGTTAGGGCTTGCCCTGAATTAGGCTTTGGCCTAAGGGAATGCTGTGAATGGTTTGATCTTCTCTCCAGCCCACTGTAACTTTTTCCATATCAGCAATAAGGCTGTTTCACTTTTTAATCATTTATTTGTTCATTGGAGTAGCACTTTTAATTTCTTTCAAGAAATTTTCCTTTGCATTTACAACTTGGCTAACTATGGTTTATGCCTAGCTTTAGGTCCATCTTGACTTTTGACAGGCCTTTCTCATTAAGATTAATCATTTTTAGCTTTTGAGTTAGACACAAGAGTCTCTTCTTTCCACTTGAACACTTAGAGGCCATTGAAGGGTTATTAATTGGCCTAATTTCAATATTGGTATGTCTCAGGGAATAGGGCAGCATGAAGAGAGGGAGAGAGACAGGGGAACAGCTGGTCGATAAAGAGTCAGAACACACACAACATTGATTGAGTTCACTGTCTTATACAGGGGTGGCTTGTGGAGCCCCAAAACAATTACAAGGTCACCAATCACAGATCACCATAATGGATACAATAATTATGAAAAATTTTGAAGTGTTGCAAGAATTTTAAAAATGTGTCACAGAAACATAAAATGAGCATCGTGTTGGAAAATGGCAGCTGTAGACTTGTTCAATGCAGCATTGCCAGAAACCTTCAATTTGTGAAAAATGCAGTAAGTCAAAGTGAAGTAAAATGAGATATGCCTGTATGTGTGTGCGCACGCACACACACACACACACACACACACACACACACACACACACACACCCTGTTGATTCTGCTTCTCTGATAACTCTGACTAATCAAATGGCTCTCCTCCAAGTAATGATTCAGGAAGTCTGCAACTTTCTACCTTGTAATTCTGCCATTTTCAACCATTACTTTCAAAATTGCATCAAATCAGAAGGGGAAAGATCATAAAGAATTATAAATCATAATTATGGGAAGTTTTTATGGGCCACGCCTGGCAATAGAATACAGATGTTCTATTTACATTCTATTGGCTGGAACTCAGTTACCTGGTCACATCTAGTGCCAAGGAAATTCCCTTGGTGATCAGCAATTTCTCCCACACTTTACAACAGATATTGCATATCCTGTGATTGTCTTTTTTTGTGTGCTCTACTTACCTTTGATGTGACAGAGAGCATTATTTCAGTACCAGTATGTGAGCTGTACTTTATAATTTGTAATTTGGGTGTGGCAGTGGAGATCCAGTAGGGTTTTTAGGTAATATTGGTATAATTCTTTGAAGTAGACAAGACTACTTGATCTAGATTTCAAAGATTGGGAAGAACGGTATCTCATGCATGGATAAGTTACTTGTGCTTCAGTTTCCTATTGAACTAGCACAGAAACAGTGCAAATAACATACATGAGATCAAAGATACATGTTGGTGCAAAAGAATGCAGTTCTTTAGTGCTTCCCTTCTTATGAAGGCACAACTGATATTTAGTGATCTCAGCAAGCCTCATGGAGTGAGGAATAATAATAAGTTTGGAATCCTTGGCCTGCTACCTTTTAATTTTTAAGGAAGGAAGAGGGTGACATTAGCACTAAATGTTCTACCCTATACCATATGAATAAATTCTTGCTGTACGAAAACTGCATGACTTAGAACAACCATACACACCAATAAAGAAATAGATACTTAACACCATAGGCCAACTAAACATAATAAACATATAGATAACATTGTACCCAGCAATAGCAGAATGCAAATTTTTCTTAACTGTACATGGAACATTCTCCAGGATAGACCATGGTAGGCCACAAAACAAGTCTTTTTTTTTGATGGAGCTTTACTCTGTTGCCCAGGCTGGAGTGCAGTGGTGCGATCTTTGCTCACTGCAACCTCTGCCCCCCTGGGTTCAAGTGATTCTCCTGCCTCAGCCTCCTGAGTAGATGGGACTACAGGTACACACCACCATGCACAGCTAATTTTTGTATTTTTAGCAGAGACAGGGTTTTACCATGTTGGCCAGGATGGTCTCAATCTCTTGACCTCATGATCCACCTGCCTCAGTCTCCCAAAGTGCTGGGATTACAGGCGTGAACCACTAAATCATACAAAGTAACTTTTCTGAACACAAAGAAAAGAAACTACAAATCAATAGTAGAAGGAAAACAAGAAAAGTTCACAGATATGTGGAAATTAAACAGCACACTCCTGAACAATGAACCAAAGAAGTCTCAAAGAAAGTTAGAAAAACATCTTGAGAGAAATGAAAATGAGTACAAAACATATCAAAACTTACGGGATATGGTGAAAGCATTGTTAAATGGGAAATTTATAGCTGTTAAACACTTACATGAAAAACAAAGGATCTCAAGTTAATCTAACTTATACCTTAAGGAACTAGAAAAAGAGTAAATGAAACCCAAAAGTTAGAAGAAAGAGGGAAATAATAAAGATTACAGCAGAGAGAAACAAAATAGAGAATAGAAAAGAGAAAACCAGTGAAATCAAGAGTTAGCTCTTTGAAAAGATCAACAAAAAATTGACAAACCTTTCGCTAGATTGACTAAGAAAAATGAAAGAAGACTCAAATAAATAAAATTGGTAATGAAAGGAAATTATATCAGATTCTACAGAAGTAAGAGGGATTATAAGATAATGCCCTGAATGATTATATAGCAACAAATTGGATAACCTAGATTAAATTGATAAATTCTTATAAATGCACACCCTATCAAGATTAATCATCAAGAAGTAGAAAATCTGAACAGACCTAAAACTGGTAAGGAGAGTGAATCAGTAAACAAAAACTTCTCACCATATAAAAGCCCAGGACCAGGTGGCTCCATGGTGAGTTCTGCCAAACATCGAAAGAAGAATTAACCCAGTCCTCCTCAAATTTTTCCAAAATATTAAAGAGGAGTAAACACTTCCAGACTCATTCTATGAGGCCAGCATAACCCTGTTACCAAAGCCAAAAACACTGCAAGAAAACTACAGACCAATATTCCGGATGATTATTGATGCAGAAATTCTTAACAAAATACTTGACAACAAAATTCAGTAGCATATTAAAAGAGTTATACACTATGGCCATGTTGGATTTATTCCTAAAATTCAAGGATGAATCAACATAAGGAAATTAGTGTAGTATGCCACATTAACAGTGTAGGGAGGAGAGAACACATGATAATGTTTATCTGTGCAGAAAAAGCATCTGAAAGATTCAACAGTCTTTTTTTTTTTTTCTTAGATGCAGTCTTGCTCTGTTGGCCAGGCTGGAGTGCAGTGGTATAATCTTGGCTCACTGCAGCCTCCGCCTCCCAGGTTCCAGCAATTCCCCTGCCTCAGCCTCCCAAGTAACTGGGATTGCAGGTGCATGCCACCATGCCCAGCTAATTTTTGTATTTTTAATAGAGACAAAGTTTCACCATGTTGGCCAGGCTGGTCTCAAACTCCTGACCTCAAGTGATCCACCCACCTCGGCCTTCCAAAGTGTTGGGATTAAAGACATGAGTCCTGGCCTGATTCAACATTCTTTCATAATTTAAAAAAAACTGAGTACACTAGGAATAGAAGAAAACTACCTCAACATGGTAAAGGCCATATATGAAAAGCCCACAGTTAACATCAGACTAAATGGTGAAAGACTGAAAGCTTTTTATTTAAGATCTAGAATAAGAAAAGGATGCCTGCTTTTTTCACTTAGCCCTTGTCAGAGAAATTAGGGAAGAAAAAGAAAGAAAAAGGCATTCAAATTGAAAAAGAAGAAGTAAAATTATCTCAACAGATAACATGATCTTATATGTATGTACAAAACCCTAAAGATTTCACAAACACAATACAAAAATCTGTTAGAAATAATAAATGAAGGCCAGGCATGGTGGCTCATGCCTGTAATCCCAGTACTTTTGGAGGCCAAGGTAGGAGGATCACTTGAGTCTAGGAGTTTAAAACCAGCCTACACAGCATGACAAAAGCCACCTCTACAAAAAAATACAAAACATTAGCTGGGCATGGTGATGCTTGCCTGTAGTCCCAGCTACTTGAGAGGCTGAGGTAGAGGATTACCTGAGTTCCAGGAGTTCAAGGCTGCAGTGGGCTGAGAACTGCCACTGCACTCTAGCCTAGGTAACAAATTGAGAGCCCATCTCAAAAAACAAACAAATGAATTCACTAAAGTTGCAAGGTAAAAAAATTAACACAAAAAAAATTAGTTGAACTTCTGTATACTAACAATGAACAGGAAATTAAGAAAACAATTCCATTTATAACAGCATCAAAAAGAATAAAATATTTAGGAATAAATTTAATCAAGGAAGTAAAATACTTGTACATTAAAAACTATAAAATGCTGCTGAAACAAGAAACAAATATTAATAAATGGAAAGACATTGTGTTCATTGGGATTGGAAGTCTTAATAAGATGGAAATATAACCCAAATCACTTTTTTGCAGGAATAGTAGAATTCATATAGAATCTCAAGGGACTCCAAATACCAGAACAATCTTGGGAAAGAATAAGTTTGGAAATCTCACATCTCTGTTTCAAAACTCATTACAAAGCTATAGTAATCAAATCAGTATAAGACTGGCATAAAGACAGACATATATATCAATGGGATATAATAAAGAGCCTAGAAATCTCACATATGTGTTCAAATGATTTTTTACAAGACCATTTTGTCTGAAAGGGCAGTCTTCTCATCAGATGATATTGGGGAAACTGGCTATCCACATGCAAAAGAATGAGGTTGCAACCTTTACCTGAAATCATAGACAAAAATTAACCCCAAATGGATTGAAACTTCTAAACATAAGAAAAACTATAAAACTGTTAAATGAAAACATGGAAAGCTTCATGACATTGAATTTGCCAGTAATTTTTTGATACCAAAAGTACAGACAAAAAATATATAAATTGGAAAACTCAAAAACTTCTGTGCATCAAAGAACACAGCAGAATAAAAAACCTATGGAATGGCAGAAAATATTTGCCAATCATATATTTAATAGGGGATCAATATCCAGAATTTGTAAAGAACTCCTACAACTCAAAAACAAAACCTGATTTTTAAAATAGGCAAAGGACTTGAATAAACATGTTTCCCTTGAAGATATGTAAATAGCCAACAAGCACATGAAAAGATGTCCAGTGTCACTAATTATCAGGGAAACACAAATCAAGCCACAATATAATACTACCCCATACCTGTTAGAATGGCTACTCTCAAAACAAACAAAAAAAAAACCATAATTTTGACCAACTGTTGACAAGGATGTGTAGAAATTGGAATCCTTGTGCCTTATTGGTGGGAATGTAAAATGGTATAGGCACTATGGAAAACAGTATGAGAATTCAAAAAAAAAAAAAAAAAAACCACAGAATTATCATATGACCCAGCAATTTAACTTATGGGTATATACCCAAAAGAATTGAAAACAAAGTCTCAAAGAGTTATTTGTATACCCATATTCATTGCAGGATTATTCACAATAGCCAACAGGTGGAAGCAACCTAAGTGTCCACTGACAGATGGATGCATAAACAAAATGTGATATATACACATAATGGAATACTGTCCAACTTTAAAAAGGAAGGAAATTTGATACATGCTACAACATGGATGAAGCTTGAGGGCATTATGCTAAGTAAAATAAGCCAACCACAAAAAGACCAGTACTGTATGATTCCACTTATATGCAGTACCTAGAGTAGTCAAAGTTGTAGAGATAGATAATAGAAAGGTGGTTTCCAGGGGCTGGAGGGAAGGGGTAATGGGGAGTTGTTAACTGTGTACAGAGTTTTAGTTTTAGAGAATGAAGAAAGTTTTGGAAGTTAGTTGTACAACAATGAGAATGTATTTTACCACACAATTTAAAACAATTTTAAATGCAGACATTACTACTTCATTTTCTTGTAGTATTACCCCAGCATCTGGCCTCTCGAAGTTTCAGTACAGACCTGTCAATAGCTTACCTCTAAGAAATGAGATGTGACAAACCTCACAGTTTTGTTTGGAGCTTGGTAACTTGTTGGCACCGTTGTGAGATAGACTTCAACACTATGAACTTCATGATCTAATTCTCAATTGTCAGCTGGTGTGTCAATGAAGAATGATAGGATACTGCAGCATTATGCAGAAAGCATTAAGTTTGTATTTCTGTTTTTTTTTTTAAGGAACAAATAAAAACAATAGAACTACATTGTCTACAGAATCGTTTGTAACCAATTGCAGTTCATTTGTACATTTCACTTCTATTGTATGTTAGCTGTGGCCATTTCTGTTTAAGTATCTTCATAACTTAACACTAATGATAACCTATATTATAGAAAATTCCAAGAGTATTGAAAATGTATTGTGTTCCCATTTGTCTGGTTTCTTTTCATTGCTTTTTATCAATAAGGATATAACAGTGCACTGGGGTAAAATAAAAATGAAGGGTAGTATGATATAATAAAGAGAAGTTCTAATCTTTTCACATTTTCAATCATGAGACTTTCACCAAGTTTAAAAATCTCTGTTTTTGTTTTGTAGATTGGGAATAGCACCTATGCTACTCATGTCCTGGGCTGCAAAGGTTAAATTAGCTAGTTCTTTTATGTAAATATATGATCATAGAATTTTAAAGAAGAAACAAACTTTCAAGATAAAGGGTTTTTTGAACTGTTTTCTGAAGCATTGGCAACTATTTCTAAGGGAAAGTTAGGAAAACTGTAAGGTATAATACAAATAAAATTGGGGTGCTCTAGTTGAATTCAGAGTAGAGTTCCAGATAGACCACTGCCTACGTGGCTTTCTCTAAATTCTTCCTTGGCAGCCCAATACACCAGAGCACAAACAAAGCATTTAGAATGTATTTTTTTTCAACAGATTAATTATTTGGAACCTGAAGTGTGCATTCATTTGAAAGAGAGGATATGGGTCTAAAGCTATATTAATGTTCATTATTATTACTATTATTTTATGCATTTCTATTTTTCTCAAAAATTATTAATAGCAAGTCAAACAAAATACCTTTTACTATGTAACATGGAAGGCTCTTCAACTTTTAGAACAATGAAACTTTTAGAGTTCACAATTAATAAGCAATTTGCAGATGTACTAATTTCTGTGCCAGTAAGTAGAAAATTAAGAAAAAAAACCTATTTTATTGTGTTAAATTGATCCCTTTACGTGTATTTCCTATCCCAGTTATACCTCTTTTGTGATTTAGATCAAAATCTCCTAATAAATGACAGCATACATCATTTTTGTGTTGTCTTTGTCCATAAATATATAAGTAATTATGAAATCATGAAATTACAGTAATTATAAATGCAAAAGAACTTTCTCCATAGCAGTCTGCCTGATTAGAATAAGCCTGGTATTTGTTTGATCTTTTGACTGTGATTTGATTTTAGCAAAACACTTTAAATTTGTGAGGAAAAAATTTTTTGTATCTTTTTTTGGTGTTAATATATTTTGGTTTTATTATTACAAAATTTTCATTTTTATGTTTATATACACTTAAGCAACATTGTAATAAAAACAATTTCAGTGAACATTTAGGAATCATAATACTTTTTCTTTTAAAGAAGTCTGCATATTATTTGTGTTTGATAATTACTATCATCTATATCTTTAGCTTTTGTGCCATTGGCTCTTTGTTTTTGGATGAAAACCTGCAGCTATAGAATCTGTTTCCTACAAGATTTGAAGTTTCTATTTTCACTGGCTCAAAGCATAATTTAAATAATTTCGTTAGTGATTTGTTTTAAAAGCCTTCCTGGAATAAAGGCGCTATTATGGAGAAATTCATTCCTTCTACATATACTTAACACTTATTTTCACAACTTTGTTTATTTTCACTAATTACTTTTCACAGATAATCAATATGCGTTTCCAAGCCTTTTGGCTGTGTTTGGGTCTTCTGTTCATCTCAATTAATGCAGAATTTATGGACGATGATGTTGAGATGGAAGACTTGGAAGAAAATTCTAAAGAGATTGATGATAATGAAGGTGAACTTTCCACAGAGGTATGGTTATTGAGAAATGAGATGTAAATTATTCCTTCACATAGTACAATGAAAAGGATGATTCATTTCAGTGCTAAAAATCTTCATTTTAGAGATAGATATAAAAAAACATTGATTTTTTTCGAAGTGTTTTATTGCTTTATTTTTTAGAGCGCCCATGTACTCCAGAAATTTGTGCATGACACCTAGCACAGTTTCTTAAATGAATAAATATGGGGGAGGTATTTACTACCAAAATAGAAGTTTGTCACTGGTTAAAGAGAACTATGTTAAGAATAAGGTTTTTATTTGTATTTCTGACATTGCTAGATCTTTTCAAGTAAAAGGCCATATAATTTATATTTCTTCAAGAAGTAAATTATCTGTCTTTATTTCTCTGAGGAAAGAAAATGCTAAGAAGGAGACTGAATTAGAAAATGAAGTGATGATGAGGGGTGGACATTTAGTAAAGGTGACTTATGTTTCTGTCTCAGCATTGTTAAGACATGTGTTTTGAAGTAGTGATTAACAGGAGTCTGAGAAATTGCAGGGATTTTTGTATACCTTGACAATACATAAGAGCTTTTACATTGAGGAATATTCATATTTAACCCTGGGATAACCAGAAATATTTTTGATGGTGAGAAATCATTAATTGTACTGTGCCAGCTACTCTTTGAAGGGCCAAGGGGAATAATATGTAGTTGTTACAGATTCCTTTATTTCATTTCCTTTTATTAAGAATTTTTCCCTGTAATCCCAGCACTTTGGGAGGCAAAGGCGGGTGGATCACGAGGTCAAGAGATGGAGACCATCCTGGTCAACATGGTGAAACCCCGTCTCTACTAAAAATACAAAAAATTAGCTGGGCATGGTGGTGCGTGCCTGTAATCCCAGCTACTCAGGAGGCTGAGGCAGGAAAATTGCCTGAACCTAGGAGGCGGAGGTTGCGGTGAGCCGAGATCGCGCCATCGCACTCCAGCCTGGGTAACATGAGTGAAACTCCGTCTCAAAAAAAAAAAAAAAAAAAGAATTTTTCATTTGCAAATATGTTGTTTCACTGTTTAAGGTGAAGAGTGTATTTCCCCTGTTAAATTTTAAGCTCGGCAAGGACAATTTTTTTTTAAGCCTAATTCTATAATCTGCAGAAAGTAAGTACTCCAAGTACTAATAGTGACTGACTTGGATACAGTTATTACAGGGTCTTTGAAGGTTAATATTAATACTTCAAAGAAATTGACAGATAACTACCACTCGACTTTTTTGGTGACAGTTGGAGAATATCATAAGAAGTGGGAAAGAATAATTTTGATGCTTCTAATTTTATAGCATGAGTAATCTAGATAGGGTGAAGTATAAATAAAAATCAGCAAGATAAACTGATTTTAAAGGTGGCCTGCCGAAGAAGTCTCATGTGACACCATTGCCCATTTTGTCAATCTATAAAAATATAGAGAACAGTAAAGTTGTAATTCAGTAAACTTCATAGAAGATTGGCAATTTTGGCAGCTGAATCTTGACTCTGTCAGTAATTATGTGGAATTTTGTGTAATTACTGATTTTCCTCTCTTAAACGCACAGGAAGTGTTACACTATCAGGGTGGGATAGGGACAGTAAAAAACAGAAAAAGTATTTCTGCACCCTTTTCCCTAAAGCCTAATGGAAGAAATCTCATAACTAATCATATAATCACCAAAGGCTGATTCTGAGAAAACCCAGACAAACCTATTACTTTAGGCAAAATTTTATTTATTCATCATCAGTTTAAATTATCTTTTGATAGTTTATCAATCTTTACTCTTTAAATTATTTTGTTGGCAAATTCTGTATCATGTAGTAAAAATGTATGAGCTTTGGAGCCAGTCTTGGCTTTACGTATAAGTTCTATAATTATCTAATTGTGCAGCAGTAAGCAAGTTATTTTGTCTCTCCCAGTTTCATCATATATAAAATGGGTACCAATGGTACTTCCCCCATAGAAATATTGTGGGAATTAAAGGAGCCACTATATCACCAGCAATACCCAGCCACCATCATCATTATTGCAATCCTAACAGCTAACACTGCAAAGGCACTTGAAACAATGCTTTGTTGGTAATTGCTTTGCAATGCTATCTCCATAGATTCTTTTCATTCTCTGGGCTCCTAATCTTGGAAAATTATATTATCATCTTTTAGAGTACCTAATAGTAAAATTTAAGAGTTAATTTTAAAAGCCTATCTTCTTACTAAGCTCTTCATCTTATATGCTTTTCATTATGCTATCTCCTTTGCTCCCAAAGCTTTTTATCCATAAATATTGTCATTTGTCAGAGTCCTTTCAAGACCACGTACATGTGTCATAAGACCTTCTACAATCACTTCCTCCCATTCCTTCAGTGTTAGAAGGGGTCAGTGTATCCACTGTTTGCACATATAGTATTTTTGTCATCATGGTATTTCTTATATTTTCTTATACCTTATCACTACTGGGACACAAAGTTTTGTTTCCTATTTGAGTTTGTCGTCTCATATCTGTATGACCTGTATGTACATTGCATACTACATTCTTCACTAGGAAGATTATTTAATTTAAATATTTGTGAAAATGAATAACTTTGGATTTGTAAAATTTCTTTTCTAGATAAAATATAAGACACCTCAACCTATAGGAGAAGTATATTTTGCAGAAACTTTTGATAGTGGAAGGTTGGCTGGGTGAGTATTCATTCAAGAGAATGTTTTCTTTGATTTGTTAGCTTTTTTGAAGTTATTAGGTTTTGGCCTATGAAAATTACCTCTACTACAGATCTATATAAATTTTTAAATACTTTAATTGACATTGTAAATCACTACTTAGAATATTTTTGTTATTGATAGAATATTTAATTTGAATAGTTATTTATTCAAAGAAAATATACAATTCTGAATGTAAAGATGAAATTTATAACATTTCTTCAATCTCTAGGACAGATATTAACACTCTAATTCAGATGACAAATATGAGTTACTGTTCTCCTCTAAATAATGCAAAAAACAATAAAAATTAATATTAAAATGATTATTATATGTCAGATATCCTAAAAAAGTAGATAATTACCATATTTAATGCCCATTTTACAGGTGAGGAAACTGAAGCTTCCAGTGCCTTACCTGTGATTATACAGCTAGTAAATTATAGATTCCAAATTCAGTTTAACTCTAGCCCTTCAGAAATATGTGTAGGCATCCTTATTTAGCCTCTAAGTATGAATTTATTGTTGAATGAAAAGTCACTATATTGAGTGATCTTTTCTTGTGTTTATGTATGCATTATAACCATAAATTGCTGATTTTATTGTTAATGACATATATGTATGTCCAACTTTATTTTCAGATGGGTCTTATCAAAAGCAAAGAAAGATGACATTGATGAGGATATTTCAATATACGATGGTAAAATATTTATTTAAGTATTAGATATAACCAGTATGGCCTGGAGTTCACTAACCTTTGAGACTATATTTCTGTTATATTGTGTTGGCTGGAATCCCCCATCCGGCCTCAAAATAAAATGTTCAGTGTTTTATCTTGTCCCTCTTCAATATTTCTGAAAAATCCTTCACTATTTCTGAAAATTCCACTCTTAAGCCAGTTAATCTAGTTTTCTAACTGACCAGTTGAATTTTCACTCTAATGCTGCTAGTCTTTTTCATTTCCTGAAGCAGTATTTCCCAGGCTACTGCTATCTCTATGGTTTCATCTCAAGTGTAGACACACCTAGATCAAATTATAATTTATGGTAAGATTCTCCTAGCAAGTACAAAACAGAGGATAACTAATGAGAGCTACAAGATATGTGGCGACATCTGCAACCCACATCTCGAGGCCTATATCAGTATCTGACAGGATTCTCTTCAGCCTTAGCTCTAGAAAGAAGTGTCCTATAGGCAGAGGTCATATTGTCTTCCCTAACAGCACTACCCTAAAGTGTGACCAAACACTTTCTTCTTTGTGGTCTAAACACCATCCTCCTTAATTGTTATATGCTGAAGCAAGATCAGCCTCTTCTCACGGTGACTGATAGTGGTAATTTCTTCTTTCTCAGAGGACCTCATACTCACAAGCATGTGACCTTGCACTGAGACCCCGATAGGCAGTTACATCACAACAGCAAAATAGAATGTTGGATGTCAGCTGTCTGCTTCCTTTACATAGTTTCTGTTTTGGGGTAAGATAAAGATCATGCCTGCATGTCTTCCTTTGCATAGCGTTCACCATCCCAGCAAATGCCCTGTGTGTGTGCGTGCGCGCGCACACACACACACACACACACACACACACACTGCTGGTGCAATGATACAGCCTCTATGGAAAAATGTATGGAGATTTATTTAAAAACTGAAAGTAGATCTACTATTTAATCCAGCAATCCCACTACTGCTTTTTCTGTGCATATGGTGGTGTCCTTTTTGGAGTAGATAAGTATATATATATATATATGTTCCCTTTTATGTTCTCTTAAATGTTCCCTTTTCACCACACCCATGCCAATGTTTTTTTTTTTTTGTTGTTTTATTGTTTGTCATTTTTTTTTTTACTTTTTAATAATGGCCATTCTTACAGGGTCAGGTGGCATCTCGTTGTGATTTTAATTTGCATTTCCCCGATGATTAGTTATATCGAACATTTTTTAACACGTTTGTTTGCCATTTGTATATCTTCTTCTGAGAAATGTCTATTCATGTCATTTGCCTACTTTTTGATGGGATTATTTTTTTTTCCTTGCTGATCTGTTTGAGTCCCTTTATTCTGGATACTAGTCCTTTGTCAGATGCATAGCTTGTGAATATTTTCTCCCATTCTGTGGGTTTTCTGTTTACTCTGCTGATTATTTCTTTTGCTGTGCGGAAGCTTTTTAGTTTAATTATGTCCCATTTATTTATTTTTGTTGTTGTTGCATTTGCTTTTGGGATCTTGGTCATGAATTCCTTGCCTAAGCCTAGAAGAGTTTTCCAGGAAAAAAAAATTTTATGGTTTCAGATCTTAGGTTTAAGTCTTTAATCCATCTTGAGTTGATTTTGTGTATGGTGACAAGTAAAGATTCAGTTTCATTCTTCTGCATGTGGCTTGCCGGTTTTCTCAGTACCATTTATTAAATAGGATGTTCTTTCCCTAATTTGTGTTTTTGTATGGCTGGTCGAAGAACAGTTAGCTGTAAGTATTTTGCTTTATTTATGGTTCTCTATTCTGTTCCATTGGTCTGCGTGTCTACTTGAGACCGGTACCATACTGTCTTGGTAACTATGGCCTTGTATAATTTGAAGGTAATGTGATACCTCCAGATTTATTCTTTTTCCTTAGGATTACTTTGGCTAAGTAATCCTAAGGAAAAAGAAGGCTCTTTTTTGGTTGCATATTAATTTTTGGATTTCTCTTATAATTCTGTGAAAAATGTTGGTATTTTGACAGGAATCGCATTGAATCTGTAGACGGCTTTGGGCAGTGTGATCATTTTGATGATATTGATTATTCAATCCATGAGCATGGGATGTGTTTCCATTTCTTTGTGTCATCTATGATTTTTTTCAGCAGTGTTTTATAGTTCTCCTTGTATAGATTTTTAACCTCCATTAAGAATATTCCTAGGTATTTTTTTTACAGCTATTGTAAAAGGCATTGAGTTTTTGATTTGATTTTCAGTTTGGTCATTGTTGCTGTATAGCAGTGTTACTGATTTGTGTACATTGATTTTTTAACCTGAGACCTGTATTGAATTCATTTATCAAGTGTAGTTGTCCTTTGGATGAGTCTTTAGGGTTTTCTAGGTATATGATCATATCATTAGCAAACAGTGATCGTTTGACTTCCTAGTTTCCAATTTATATGTCCTTCATTTCTTTGTCTTGCCAGATTGCTCTGGCTAGACCTTTCCAGATAAAGTTGTTCTTTTTAAAATAAGACCTTTATAGGGGGCAAGGGGCAAACTACAAGTTAGTGATAATACAATTCATCATCAATGTGAGAGAAAGAAAACCCCACCTTAATCTTTTTCAAAAAAAGTATACTATGACCAAATTAGGGGGAGAAAGAAAAGAAAGTTGGAAACTTAATAAAAACCCACACATTTTTTAAAATCTAAAAAGGTATACACAATTATAAACCAAAAATTACCCCTCTTTGATTTACAAGACTGTGTCTGGTTCTTGCATTATTTTTCTTAGAAAGAAAACAAAATGATATAAGAACATTTGTGATTCCAAAGTGCTCATTAATGAATATTTTGAGTTGATACAATACTGGAAAATAGCCAGTTTTTGCTGAATTGAATTTTCTTGGAATAGGCAATACCTATAATTTTCAAAACAGAAGATTTTACACAAGTTAATGTAAGTTGATTTTCTATTCTAAAACCAGTAAAGGAGTAAAATCTAACACATAAATTTTGGGCTACAAGCAGCCCACCTAGCTTTGCATTGTTTGTGGTCCATAATCTAATTTCCAGAATGTCCTAATCTTAACATGGAAAATTGTAACCCAGAGAAGCCCTAACTCAGTTTTGCCTTGTAATAGCTTACCACTTATGTAGTGCTTTGCTGCCTTCTTGGCCAAAAGTCCTGAGAGCTGATTAGTGTAAATTGAGAAGGATTTGTGTGAATTAAGCATGCACTTTTCAAAATGAACTTTAAATCTTTACAATAACTGCTGCAAGTAAGAAAAGAACCTGATGAGTATTGGGCATTTCAAAATAAATAGACTGCTCATTTTGTGTTAATGATGCTCTTTGTGTCACATACTGTTTTAAATATGTTATTTTAAAAATATATTGACAGACCCTATTGAAACAAACCACATTTTATAATTTCATTGATTTAAAAGTCTTTCATACAAAAACCAAATTTGTTAAGCTTTAAGAGTGACTTAATCCTTTGGGAGGCCAAGGTGGGCAGATCACCTGAGGTCAGGAGTTCAAGACCAGCCTGACCAATATGGAGAAACCCTGTCTCTACTAAAACTAAAAAGTTAGCCAGGCATGGTGGCACATGCCTGTAATCCCCGCTATTGGGGAGGCTGATGCAGGAGAATCACTTGAACCCGGGAGGCGGAGGTTGTGGTGAGTCCAGATCGTGCCATGCAGCCTGGGCAACAAGAGTGAAACGCCATCGGAAAAAAAAAAAAAGAACGACTTAATTAGACACCATAGTGTTTGCTATTAATTTTCACAATTTTAGTTAAGAAAATAAAATCATTTTTTCAGAGAAAGAAAAATGAGCAGGCATACATGTATAGTTGCACATATTTCCTGATTTAAAATTGTTATTTTTCCCAAATCAGCCTTCCTGGAAAAAATTATTGCTCACAACTGCTGATAAATAATTCTTAGGTCAATGTTTTCTGTTTCAGTTTAATTTGCTTTACTTTATTTTTTAGGAAGATGGGAAATAGAAGAGTTGAAAGAAAACCAGGTACCTGGTGACAGAGGACTGGTATTAAAATCTAGAGCAAAGCATCATGCAATATCTGCTGTATTAGCAAAGCCCTTCATTTTTGCTGATAAGCCCTTGATAGTTCAGTAAGTGTTGCTATGTTTTTGAATATTTTATCTGAATTTTATATTAGCTTCGGCTTCTGTGAATATAGCTTGTATTTTGAAAATGGATGTAAAAATCTAGATCTTTCTTTTTTGTTTCACTTAAATACACAAATGTGCAAATACACACAAACATACCTATGCTTTCAATTAAAAGCAGGTAAATGATAAAATTATATAAAGATCAACCACTCTTATGACCTAGTACTAATATTTATATTTTTTATTTCAAGGAGTTGTATGTGGGCTGTTAAGCAATGTATTTATTTTGGTCTGAGTGTTTGCATTGACTAAATGAGGAATAGATAGTTTGGATCCCTTCAAAAAGATTTTAAAATAAAATTATGTGATATATGCTGTAATAAAAGTAATTCTGCTGCCATAAACTATATAATGCATAGTAAAAACCACCATTTTTGTTATACTCTTAAAATTACTTGTTATCAAAATATTAAACTTAATAAATTCAGAGTAGAATCATAAATATTGCTATTAAACCAGTGATAACATTCAAAGGCAGAAATTTATCTTAAAAATAAATGTTTATGAATACCAGTGTCTTTCAAGCATGAACCCCTTTGAAAGATCACAGTCTTATAAATAATCCTTTCCACCAACCTCTCCATTTCTCTGCTATGCCTGGCATGGTGCCTCACAGGTATAATCCAGCACTTTAGGAGGCCAAGGTGGGCAGATAGCGTGAGCCCAGGAATTCAAGACCAATCCGGGCAACATGGCAAAGCCCTGACTCTACAAAAAGTTTTTAAAAATTAGCCAGGTGTGGTGGTGCCCACCTGTAGTCCCAGCTACTCTGGAGGCTGAGGTGGGAGGATCACCCAAGCCCAGGAAGTCAAAGCTCCAGTGAGCCGAGGTCACACCACTGCACTCCAGCCTGGGTGACACAATGAGAACCCACCCCCAAAAAAAAAAAAAAAAAAAAAAAAAAGAAAAGGAGGATCAAGAATTGAATAGCAGTCTTTCATATGATTAAAAATAATTCAAAGGAGGGTGAATGTTTTTCTCCTCTTAATATTGATAAAATGAAATAGGGTAAATAAAATGAAGATATTTATATTAAATGCTGATTTATGACATAACTTTACTCTAAAGCGGCTTTCCCAAATTGTATATATGTTAAATACATGAATATAATTGAAAATGAAGAATATCCTAACTTAAAAAATAGGAAGTATGTTAGCCCATTAACGACTAAGAAGTTCTACATATGAACGCCTGTTTTCAGCATTACTGCTGTGTTTCCCAAACATGTTTGATCACGTAAGTTTATTTTCCCACCTAACAATAATTACTATTTAGTGGAACAATTTGAGAAATGATACTCTAAAGAAATCAAGGTTGACACATATTCTGCGTATGTCCTTGGTTTCCCTATGGCTGGAAACTTAGCAGCAGTCAAGCTGTATGATAAACCTTTTGCTAATCCATTGTGAATCATTTATACTAGGTAAAAGTTAATGATCTGAAAACTCTGAAAGCTTGCAGTATGAGAAATAGACAAAATGATTGAATCTAGGCATAATGGAACAACAAAACCATCTTCACATTTATGGAACCAGTGTACAAAATTGTTTTTTCTAGTTCTTATCATTTTACAGAATGCTTTGTCCTCAGATAACCTATTATAAAGCAATATCTTTTTAATTTTTTTTCTAAAAACGGTGGGTTTTAAGTCATATCATGCATCATGTCTTCTACTTATAGTCTTCAAACATAAATTTCATTAAAAAAATGTTGTCAGCTATTGCTTAAAATAAAGACTTTGAGGAAAACGAACTGTTCTTTATTTAAAAAATGAAAAAGAACAAAAGAATACCTTCCTTCTGATTATCACAGAAGCATTTTGAGAATATATTTGCCCCTCATTGGACATGATATCCTTTAATCATCGTAACAATCCTTTGAGGTGTAAGTATGGGCCATGTCTCCATATTATAGATGAGCAAATAGAGACTTAGAGCTTAAATGACTTGCTCTTACCCAAGGAGTCACTAGAGTAAGTGGCAGAATCAGAATAACTCTCAAGTCTTTTTGACTTTAAAGTACATGCTTGTAGCCACTGTTGTTGATAGCTTAAGAAATAAAACATGGTAGAAAGCATAGGGGAAAATCACCCCTTGCAAATCAGAGATACTTAAAATTTTGTTTCCTCTGTTTTTTTTTAATACAAAATATGTACATCAATTGAGTTCAAACTGTTGAAATTTTGTATGCCATCCTACAAATTATGATTTATATCATATAAATTATGTTTTACCTTCTTGTCACTAAATTTTTTCAGAAAAATTTAAAACTATAGTCCCTTATTAAAATGATCATTATTTCTGGTTGTTTCTCTAGCTTTCATGTCTTTTTGTTTGAATTCTTCTAATGAAATCATAACCTTTTTTTTTTACTGTTTCCATTTTGACAGCCATTTCCTCATTGATTTTTGTCACATATAATTCATCAATTTAACAACAACAAAAAAAAACTCTCCTAAATTCTATTTAGTAAGTCTATGCTTCATTGCTATAAAAAGGCTATTTACTTTTAAAAACTACCAATAAATAAAAAAACTTAGCTGAGAATTACATTGTGTTATAAATTCATGAGAAGACTCATGTTAGTTCACTCTTTTAGCTGTTATACTAAACAGCAAAAATTTCCTATGTCTCCTGGCTGTTTAGGTCTGAAAAAATCCAGCTTATTGATTGAGATTATGAATCTCTGGTGGAGCCCTTTAATTAAATATACAACTTATTTAACATGGTAAGGTGTAGTGACCTCTAGGTATCTAAGATCATTAGTAATTTCTTAGACATCTTGCTTTAGCTGTGGTTCTTAGGGCTTTTGGGTTTTTTTAGTTTATAAAGTATATGTATAGTGCCTACCTTATCAGAATTTGAAGTTTCCTGTTACAGTTATAGTCACAGTATCTTATTCTTAATCTCAATTTTGATGGAAAAAATATTTAAACAAATTGATTGGTTTGTCTCAGTTGATTATAATCATTCTATTTTTAATATTGTAATAATGTGTTTTGTATTATAGTAGTAGAAAAGCATTTCTGCTTATTTCCTATAGGTTGTAGATACGCTTTGTATGAGCTTTCTAATAATGTAAAAAAAATTATACTTACATGAATTGAGAATAATACATTAGATTTTAAAGGGCAATTTATAATTTTTATTTATCAGTAGTACGGTTCTTTTTCCCTTTATTCAGATATGAAGTAAATTTTCAAGATGGTATTGATTGTGGAGGTGCATACATTAAACTCCTAGCAGACACTGATGATTTGATTCTGGTATGATATTTTAATATTTATGAAAACCTTATTAGAGTTAATAAGTATTTTTAAGGAACAATTGATAAAACTGAAAATTTCATCTTCAACTGAAATTGAAAAGAACTATAGATACATTTTTAACATGAATTTATATAGCTACAATTTGCCTTCAAGTTTTATATAAAATTGTGTTGCTTGAAGGCACCAATTTTATAATCTTTAACATGAAAAAGTTTACCATGTCTGTAAGACAAAAACTGCATAGTACTTATAAATTCTCTTGAAATACAGTTTAGAGTTATTTTCTTTACAGAATAAGACTCTTAAGTTTGTTTAGAGACGTATGATAACAAAGTGAAGCAGTGAAACAAAATGTCCTAAGAACCAAATTAAAAGGGGTTGGCAGCCCACAGAGAGTAACTAATTTTTAAAACTCTGTGATATAGCAGCTTTATACTTCTAAGAGGTTGTATTAGGACCATTGGAAGGTTGAGTATATTGCTTATAGCCTTCTCAAGAGGCTGTTTCAGACTTCCTGCATATAACAGAAATAAGATAAATGAGACATCAGGGGGATATTTTCAGAACACATGGCTGTATATAAGCTTTGAAATGTGGATGAAAGGCTTTTTCATATACTACTCATAATTATTAGGATCAAGTGAAAGAGAGGCCATTGTAGTATATGCTGAAGCTCTTCTTTTAGATGTAAGGTGATGAACACTTGAAGGTAGGATGACAAAAAAATCTAATGCCAAGTATTTCTATAAGCACTTTATCTGATTAATTTACTTAATCCTCAGAGAACTCTTACAAGGTAGGTACTAATATCATCTCCATACTTCAGAGGTGATGAAATGGAGATGCAGAGAGATTTAAAAATTGACGCAAGGTGGCATACAGCTAGTTTAAGTGGCAGTGGTAGAATTTGAACCCTAGTATCTGACTCCATACCCATGCTGTTAACTACTATGCCATGCCAAATAAAGAGAAATGCATGTCTCCATGTCTGTTTATCTCTCTCCATTTTGTGCTTAGAGGGTCATTTTCTGGTATCTTCCTAAATAATAGCAACAGATAATAATTTTAGTCTTAAGGCCATAAATTTGATTTCCTCTAATGCCTAATTCCCTCAGTAAAATATTAATAATACAAATTTACATGGATAATTAAAGCATATTATGATGTTGCTGGAGTATTTTCAGCTTCTATCCTACATCTTCAGGAAGGAGGTAGTGTGTACTTTAAAAATCTATATTGCAGTAAAATTTGTCATTTTCCTAAGTCCTTTGTTGTCACTTGTATTAAATAGCTGGCTCTTTGGTGAATTGTCATTTAACATATTTTTGTAAACTCTACCCATTGGATAGAATATAGAAATTCATTAAATACTCTGTGATTCTGGACTAATGTCAACATTCATCTCTCTTTGAAGGAAAACTTTTATGATAAAACATCCTATACCATTATGTTTGGACCAGACAAATGTGGAGAAGATTATAAACTTCATTTTATCTTCAGACATAAACATCCCAAAACTGGCATTTTTGAAGAGAAACATGCCAAACCTCCAGATGTAGACCTTAAAAAGTTCTTTACAGACAGGAAGACGCATCTTTATACCCTTGGTATATCCTTTTAATTCATTCATGTATTCAAAAATATTTGCTCACTATTGATATATTCATGGCAAGTGCTTTAGGAGAAAACAAACATGTACCCCATCCTGAAGGAATTTATCTTTTTGGGAAAATAGGACATACGTAATGACAGCACCGGTAAAAGATAAAGTTCCAGATGAAAAAGAAATGAGACACAGCCAAGAGTTCACAAGCAATATTACTTCCAGCTTGGACACTTGGAACCAAGCTAGGAAATATTATCTTTGAACTCATCTTGAAGTAAGATAGAATGTGGAAGACAGTAGGGTAAAAGGACATTTTAGACGTTGTGACAGTGGTGCTATAAGAACAGAAAACTAGAAAATAAAAAGGAATAAGCCCTTAATGCCAGGCTACAAAGTTTAGACTATATTCTGTAGGCAGTTGTGATTATTGTTACGTCCTGTGTCATGTTGGTTGTGCCATGTACTTCAAAAGGAAAAGCACTGAGCAGCCACATATTAATATACTAAAGTAAATAGAAATTTGCATAGGTTTGGGGGTGAGGGGCATTATAAGGAATTGTTTCTCCCATTCTCAAGTATAATGGTTATAGAGCTCTGGTCAGCTCACGATCAAAATCAGAGCATATTAGAACCTAATAGGACATTTTGAAATGACTCTACTGGCTTCTTTTCTCAAGTCTCAACTCCACCCAAGATTAAAGTATTTCAATCTTTTCCCCCAAAGGCAGCAGCCATTGTAGAAACATTCATTTTGTCTGCTAGGGCAATGCCCACTTTATCTTAATATCAGATTTGTTATAATAAACATCTTCATGAAATAATTGATAAACAAAACTAGGCATTTTGGGGAACACCAAGTAAACTGTAGAAATAATGAGAGAATATAACTAGAACATTTGACTTTGTACAAATCTGGTCAAAAGCAATTTGGTAATACATGTCAAAGGCCATAGAGGTTTATATCCTCTGAAACCACAATTCCACTTTCAGATACTTATTCAAGGGAAATAATCCAGAAGAAAGAAAATTACTTACGTATGAAGATATACTGAAAATTAGAAGCAACCTAAATGTTACAATTAGGGGAGTTTTCTGCACCATACAAAGATGATAACAATGAAAATATTTAGCAACAGGGGGAAATGTATGTAATATTAAAATGGTGAGAGCAAGATTCAAATTGTAGGCACATCATAATGGCTCTGCAAGCAAAGAGGGAAGGACTAGGAGAAAATGACTAATTTTCATTCATCACTTGACATGTACCATGTTGTATGCTAGGGACTTTGGAACCATTATGTGAGGTGAGCAGCAGTCTCTCTATTTTGCCTTAGCTTAGTTAAATAACTTGCCCCAGTAAACAAGAGTAACTGAAGGGCTGGAATTGAAAATCAAGTCTGACCATTAAACACTTATTTTTCTTAGTACTATACTTGTGCTAGGATTATTGAATGACTTTTTTCTTTTGAAAAATCTTAATACTATTATATTTTATGACACTATTGTGTAGTTGTTTTAAGAACCTTAAGAGTACCTTTATAGACTTCATATGATCCAGTACCTTTTGTTATTGATTAAGATATGTAATACAGTTCTCTAAATGAAAATTTTTGTGGGGGAGCAAAGATTTTGAACAGTCTTTTTTTCACATATGCCTGTTTGTCATATGGATTCTTTGTTTTGACTGAAGTTTTTAAGAATCAATTTCATTTGCAAAATTTATTCAGAAAGCTTTTTTTTTTAAAGATTTTTCTCTCTTTTGAATTAGGAAGGATCTAGTTGTTCTTTGCAGTTAAGATCTTACTCTTAGCTCTTCTTCAATCTTGATATTTTCATTCATTTTAGTAACATAATTTTATAATCTCAGCTTTAATGCAAGAGGAAATTGTGGAGAAAAGAGAAGAGAGAAACTATTAGTGTGGTTTTGTATTGAGTTTGTACATAAATTGAATTCTTTGGTTTTGATATGACTAATTTGGCATTGTGATTGAAGCCTCTGGAGATTATTACTTCAGAGCTATTTCTTCATAAAATGGTAGCCCACTTCACTAAAGTCAAGATGATCCTTATATTTGTTGATAGCCCCTAACTTCTTTCACTTACTGAAAGCAAATGTTAGACAGCTATTTACATCTGTCATTCTTTCCAAAGATCTAAATTGTATCTAGTGATCCCTATATTTCCAAAATGAGGACAGAGATCTTTTGTTTTCTCACTACAAAGGATAAGGGAGTCCTTTATGTCATTTTTGGCATGGGACTTTTAGAGGGCTTAGAATTTACCTTGAAACAAACATGCAGGTAAATATAAACTTGAATATCTTAAATTACCCTTAAGATATTTTACACTATAGTATATAAGTCATTGACTTTGAATGCCAGTGAACCTTATCTTTAAAGAGTTCTATGAAATGGAAGTAACATATCAATGTTAATTTCCTGATTTCGGTGCCTATATTGGGGTTATATAAGAGAATATCCTTGTTTGTAAGAAATAGGCATTAAAATATTCAGGGGTGATGGTGTATGAAGTCAGTAACTTCCTCTTAAATTGTTCAGGAAAAAAACTTAAGTTTTTTGTGTTATACTTGCAACACTTGAAGATTGTATCAAAAAATTTTAATACTGGAAAAGATTAGGTTGTATTCTATAACTATAAAAGAGTAAAGCTGACTGTTCATGAGTCCCAAAACAGAGCTATTTGGTATTCTTTTTTATTTGAGAAGTAATGGAGCATTTCATTGTAAAAGAAATGCAGTAGAAAACAAAATTTTATCTTTATTTAGGAAATATATTTGGTGATTTTGGAATATTTTGATTTAATACATTGGTTATTCCTCTATTTCTGGTTGGGAATAGAAGCTTTACCCATGAATTTAAGGATAGTTGCATTATTTAAAAGATTTTTTTTAAATGTCTATCAAAACGATAACTATATTTAAATTGGTCCTTAGTGATGAATCCAGATGACACATTTGAGGTGTTAGTTGATCAAACAGTTGTAAACAAAGGAAGCCTCTTAGAGGATGTGGTTCCTCCTATCAATCCTCCCAAAGAAATTGAAGATCCCAGTGATAAAAAACCTGAGGAATGGGATGAAAGAGCAAAAATTCCTGATCCTTCTGCCATCAAACCAGAAGACTGGTAAGCAAGGAATTCAGTAGCAAAGTATTATTTGGCATAACTAGGTAATGAAACAACATATAAGTGAAGTTTACAACCAATGAAGTTTATTCCTTTGAACATCAGAACTACTTATTTTATTTTGGGTGAAACGTTTTCTAAAATGGATTTTACACTTCCCTGCCTGTTAATATTTTTTACTTCTATTGATAATTATGTTGCATTTTTAATATATGTTTATTTTTGTTTTCAATGCTGTGGAGAAAAATTTCATAATTCCAAAATACTAGTGCTTTAATTTTCATTCCTAGTTTGATCTTTATTGTATGTGTTTGACTGTTGTATATTGTTGTACTCTGTTTTAGTTAATGATTACTTGGCTTTAAAATAGCCATATCCTCAACCTCTTATACAACTATATGATTCTCTTATACTAGTGTGCTTAACCATAAATTTTTCACTAGCTGAGTATTTGTGTTGTTTCCATTCTACAGGATTATATTTTCCTTAAAAAGAAATGTACTCAGTTTCTGAGTTTCCATAGCTTGTGTTCAGATGGTGAGAGATACCTGTATCTCTCTCCATTTACTGAGGTATTCTTTGTTCTTCAAACATGTTTTTTAATTTCTCCATAAAGATCTTGTTAACTTTATTGCTAAGGACTTTTTTTTCCTGCTGATTGGGTAACCCTTAATTACAGTTTCGGCAAATAGATTATCTTTTTATGTTTAGTCCAACATGTTAATTATCTATTTCTTTGTAACAAATGACCCCAAAACATAGCAGCTGGGGAAAAAAAACAACAAACATTATGTCACATGGCTTCTGAGAGTGAGAATTCTGGGGGAGGCTTAGCTGAATGGTTATGGCTCAGGCCCTCTGTGAGGTTTCAGTCATATGAAGGTATACATTCATATATATGTCATATGAAGTAAGTCACATGAAGGTATACATTCATATGATACAGTATATATAGCTTTTGACATGGACTAGAGGATCCACTTCCAAACCGGCTCAAGTTACTATTGTCAAGAAGTTTCCATTCTTCCTCACTTGGGCCTTTCTTTAGGTCTCTTCATGATATGGCAGATGGTGTCTCCCAGAGGGAGTGAGCCAAGAGGAGGAGAGACAGTACAACCACAGAAATAGTGGTGTTTTGTATAACCTAATCTCAGAAATACCATGCCATCACTTGAGTTGTATCATTTGTCACACAGACCAATCCTGGTACAATTGGAAGGGGACTATACAAGGGTATGAATATGAATCAATAGATAATAATAAAAGTTCTATTCTTAGTTTACTGAGAGTTATTTTATGATTGAATATTGTATAAGTACCTTTTGTGCATCCATTGAGATGACCCTTTGAGTTTTCTCCTTTATTTTCTTAGTATGGTGAATTATATTGGCTGATTTTCTAATGTTGGACTGACCTTACAATCCGTTTGGTCATCAAATATTATGCTTTTTATATTTTCTTGGTGCTAATTTTATTTTTTCCTGCCCTGTTTATTGAGGTATAGTTTCCATATAGTTAAATTCATTTAGATATACCATTCTGTGAGTTTTAATAAGCATATACAATGATGTAACCATAACTACAATCATGACATAGAATATTTCCATTATTCCCAAAAGGACTCTCATATCCTTTTGTCCTTATTTCCCTTTTCTGCCTTTAAACCTTGGCAACAACTGATCTGATTTGTGTCCCTGTAGTTTTATCTTTTCCATAATAGCACATACAATGGAATGATACAGTATATATAGCTATATATGGCTTTCATAGCTGGTTTCTTTCACTTACAATAATGCTTTTGTGATTCAGTTGTGTTGCATGTACTAGTTGTCAGTTTTATTGCTGAATAGTATTCTTTTTCACATTTGATAGAAATTTTAGTGGCAAATTAGAATAAAGCAGTGACAAACATTTGTGGACAGGATTTTGTGTGGAAATAAGTTTTTTTTTTTTTTTCGGGGTAACTACTTAGGAGTGGGATTGCTGGATTGTACAGTAAGTATATATTTAAATTCATGAGAAACTGCCAAACTTTTCCAAAGAGCTGTACCATTTTGCATTCCCACCAGCATTGTGTAAGACTTCCAGTTGTTCTACATTTACAGCATTTTACATTACCTGGTTTTGTTCTTGTTTTTTGTTTGTTTTCCTTTGGCTATTTTTAAATGTTTGTGGTGACATTGTAGCTTTAGTTTATAGTTCCCTAATGACTAATCACACTGAGCATCTTTTCATTCACTTACCATTCATATCATTTTATTGATGAAGCATCTTTTTGATTTGCTCACTTTAAAATTGTTTTTTTATTATTGAGTTATGAAAGTTCTTTATATTCTGGATATAGATTTCATATTATCTATTGCTCTGTAACAAATTACCCCAAAACATACTGGCTTAAAACAATATTATTTCACAGTTTCTATGAGTTGGGAATCTGAGTGCAACTTAGCTGAGTCCTCTGCCTGGCTCTGGGTCTCCCACAGGTTGCAACTGAGGTGTCAGCAGGGGCTGCAGTTATTTTAAGGCTCAACTAGGGTAGACACACTTTCGGTCTCACTAGGTGTTTTTCGGCAGGATTCAATTCAGGAAACTAAATTGTGAATGGACTGTGGGCCTCACATTCTTTCTGGGATTGGACAGAGTCTTCCCACATTGCAGAGTTCCTTGCAGTGTGGGCCTTTCCATAGGGTAGCTCACAACATGACAGCTCTCTTCAGCAATGAAACAAGGAAGAGGGAAAGAGAATGTAAAGAGGAGGAAAGTCACAATCTATACTAGGTTAACGGTGTTCTCCAAAAGGTCATGTCTACCCAAAACCTGTGATTGTGACCTTATTTAGAAATAAGGTTTTTGCAGATGTAGTCAAGTTAAGAGGAGGTCACACTGGATTACAGTGGGCCCTCAATCCAATATGACTAGTGTTCTTATAAGAGGAAAATTCGAACAGAGACACACAAGGAGAAAGCCATGTGACAAAAGAGGCAGAGACTGGTGTCATGTACCCACAAGCCAGGGAATGCCAAGGATTTCCAGAAACTAGGAAGAAGCAAGGAAGGATCCTCCCCTCGAGCCTTTGGAGAGAACATAGTCCTGCCAACAACTGTGATTTTGGACTTCTAGCCTCTGCAACTACAAGATATGTGGCAGCCCCAGGAAGTTAATACATGTCTTTATAACTTAGTCTTAGCAGTAGCAAATCTTTGCTCATTAATAGCAAGTTATTAGGCCCAACCCATGCTCAAGAAGAGGGAATTTTGTATGGGAGTGAGTTACCAGGAGGTAGGGATCATTGGAAACCCATTTCAGATGCTGCCTGCCTCAGTCAGAGAAGAATGCAGTCCTGATCAGCATTCTGATTGCAACCCATCAAAGAGGCTAATCCAGAGGACCTAACTAAGTTATGCTCAGATTCCTGACCTACAGAAACTACACGAAAAGAGATGTGACTATTTTAAGCCCCTAAATATTGAAGCAATTTGTTATGCAGAAATAGACAATTAATATAAGATATATTATGTACAAATATCTCCTCCCAATCTGGAGCTTGCCTTAATTTTATTAATAGAAATTTTAAATTTTCATGAGGTACAATTTGTGAATATTCATCTTTGATAATTCATGTCTTTTGTGTTTTACCCAAAAAAATTTTGCCTAAATGAAGATCACAATGGTATTCCTTTTTTTCTTCTAAACAAATAATTTTCATTAAAACTCTGTTCTGAGTTAGTTGTTTTATATAGTGTGAAATATAAATCAAGATACAGTACTTGTCTCTTATTTGTGGGGAATATAGGCCAAGACCCCCCAATGGATGCCTGAAATCAAGGATAGTACTGAACCCAATAAATAACCACTTTTTTTTGTAGGCATACATACTTAAGATAAAGTTCAGTTTTTTAATTAGGCACAATAAAGGCACAATAATAGATTAACAATAACTAAAATAAAATAGAACAATTTTAACAGTATACTGTAATAGGAATTATGGGAATATGGTCTTTCTCTCTCTCAAAACATCTTATTGTACTGTACTCACCCTTCTTGTGATGACATGAGATGGTAATTCACATCACATTCACATTTAACTGAAACTGCAGAAAGCAGTTAAGGAGGGGACTACTGTACATTTTAAAAAATACAGATGCCTAATTGTTTCAGCATCTCTTATCATCTGTTTAATGTCTGTAATAATCTGATGTCCTCGCTTTCATTCTTAATTTGGTAATTTGTGTTTTTTTCTTGGTATTTATAGCTAGAGGTTTATCAATTCTATATAACTTTTTGAAGAATCAGCTTTTTTACTGGTTTTTCCCCTCTATTGTTCGCTTTCTACTTCATTATTTTCATCCTTCCTACTTTGGACTTAATTTGCTTCTTTTTTTTTCTAATTTATTAGGGTAGGAAATTTTCCTTTTCTAAAAGCAGTACCTGTAAGTTTTCTCTAAGCATTTCTTTACATTCCACGAATATGTCATTTATAAAAGCATTCAGTTCAGACTGTTTTCTAATTTCCATGTGATTTCTTTGATCTATGCGCTTTTTAAGTGTGTTTCTTTATTGTAAATTATTTATGAATTTTCCCAATATAATTTTTACTTTGACACCCAATTTAATTAAATTGTGATCATACAGAAAATATTATTTATGAGTTTAGACTTTTAAAAATATATGTCAATTGTATCAAGTTGGTTGATAGTGTTGTTCAAGGTTTCTATTATCCTTAATGGTTTTCAACCTGTTTGTCGAAGAGTGTTGTCTGAGAAAAGAGTATTAAGAGTTTTCATTTATAATGGTGGATTTTTCTTTATTTACTTTCAGTTCTGTCAGGTTTTGCTTTGTGGGTTTTGAAGATGTTAGTAGATGCATTCACAGTATTTCATGACCTCTTGAGGAACTGACCCTTTTATTATTGTAAACTTTATAAACACAGTGTTTTATAATAGTCTCTCTTTTTTTTTAATTTTCCTTTTTTCTTTTTTTTTTCCATTTATTTATTTTATTGCATTCTAGGTTTTGGGGTACATGTGAAGAACATGCAAAATTGTTGCATAGGAACACACGTGGCAGTGTGATTTGCTGCCTTCCTCCCCATCACCTACATCTGGCATTTCTCCCCTTGCTATCTCTCCCCAGCTTCCCACCCCCCCCCCTCCCCCCCCTATTTCCCCCCAACTATAATAGTCTCTTGAAGTCCACTTGGTCTGATATTAAATCAGCACTCCTGCTTTCTTTTAAATTACGTTTACATGGAATACTATTTTCCATTGTTTGCTTGTAACATATACATGCCTTTATTTTTAAAGTAGATTTCTTATAGACAAATTATATTTGGGTCTTTGGAGTATTTAAACCATCTACGTTTAATGTAGTCATTGACGTGGTTACATGTAAGCCTACCACCTCACTACTTGTTTTCTGTTTGTTCCATGTATTCTGTGGTCCTTTATAAAAAATTTTTTTCCAACTTGTTTTTGACCGAGTTATTTTCTATTATTTTAGTATTCCATTTTGTCTTCTCTGTTGGCATATTAGCTTTTCCTCCCTAGTTTATTGTTTTATTCTTGCTCCTGTTCACAATATACATCTTTAACTTATCTTAGTCCACCTCAAATAATAATATACTACTTCACATCTGATTTAACTTGATAAGAGTCTTATATTTCCCCTTTGCATCCTTCATGCTGTTTTCATACATTTAGTTACATATATTGTGAAGGCCACACAAAATTCTTATTTTACTCGGTGTCTTTTAATCATATGAGGGAAAATGTATTTTCATTTACCCATATATTTGCCATTTCTGGTACTCTTTTTCCTTTTGTGTAGGCACAAAACATGTTGCCATTTTTCTTTTGCCTGAAAAACTTCCCTTAACTTATCATAGTGCATATCTGCTGTCACTGAATTCTCTCAACTTTCATTTGTCTGAAAATTTATTTTACTTCAACTATTGAAAAATAACTAGTAACCTATAATCCAATAGTGAAAATATCCTTCAAAAATTATTCTCTTTCAGAGCTTACATTGTTTCTCATGAGAAGTCACTTTTTATTCTCATCTTTATTCTCTTCTACCTAATTTGTTCTTGGCTTGGTTTTAAGATTATTTTATTATTAACAATTTCAACAGTTTGATTTTGCTGTGCCTCGATGTAAATTTCTTCATGTTTATCTTGTTTAGGTTCTTTGAGCTTCTTGGAAAGTAGGTTTATAATTTGTATCAAGTTTGGATAATATTTGGAGATTATTTCTTCAAGTTTTTATATGTTCTTCACTATCTCTTTTTCAGGGGATCTCTACTTAAATATATGTTGGACTGCTTTAGATGGTCTCGCTGAGAATCTGTTCGTTGTTTTTACCAGTTTTTCTCTGTGTGCTTCGTTTTGAAAAGTGCCTATTCCTGTTTCTTTAAATTCTTGTTTGGTTGTAAACATTGGGGCTACTACCTATTCAAAACACAGTATGTTTTCCCTGGAAAACCAAAAGTATTAACTTGGTAACTCTTATAGACCAAGAGAGATATTGATTAGTAGTGAAAATTTCTTTGTCTTCCAACAAATAATACATAGGGAAAGAACACATACAAGGTAGGAAGAGCAGTCTGGTTTTTTAAAAAGTTAATAAAAGGCCACAATCAATGCATCATTTTCATGCATGCATTCATACTGTCAGAAAAGGTAGAACTGTATCCTTCCATGTGAGCTTTCTAACATTGCTTCGTATTTGTTTACCCATAAAGAATACGTTTGCCCTTAAATTAGAGAAACCACATATAATTGCTTCATTCTGATTGTTGAAATGTGTTAAAATTTGTTTTACAAAGTACTAAAAGAAATGCTCTATTAAATTTTAACTTCTGATTACTCTGAACACTCAGAGACTCAAGATGACATTGATATCAGGCAAGCATAAGTCTATACATTTATAGAGTTGATTATTTCTGTTTATTTTGTAACTCATTTGGAAAATCATGAAGTGGATTCTTGGTTAAAATTTCTATCTTTCTGTAATGATGAAAATTTTATTAGTAGTTTAGTACTTTATGTTTATATACTTTTGAATTTACCGTTATTTTTAAAATAAAAATACTAGAATTAAATAAGGAGTGTTAAAAAATTATATCGGAATAGGGAAGATCTTTCCATATATGACATAAAATCCAAGAATCCTTTAAAAATAAGTTCAACTACATGAAAATAAATCATTTGTATATTGCAAAAAAACAACCTCCCTAAACTATTTAAAAAAACACACAAGAACCAGGAAAAATTATTTTCCATTATATAATTGGCAGCTAATTTATCATATAAAGGTAATGAGATCAGGAAAATGATTTTTATGCATCACTTATGCTACTAAATGTACATTCAAACTACAATGAGACACCATTTTTCACCTATCACATGGGCAAAAATCAAGAAGTTTAGTAACACTCTTCACAAGGACAGGAGAAAATAGGTACTTTTGCACACTGCTGGTAGGAGTGGAAATGTAGTATAGCCATTAAAGAGAGTAATGTGGATGCTACTATCAAATTTAAGACGTACGTACTCTTAAAATTATGTTTTCACAGGTGAGAAACTGCATATGTTCCAGGACATTCACTGTAGCATTGTTTGTATTAATATAATAAGTAAAATTTTGAAAACACTAAATGTCCTCCAAAAGGAGATAAGCTAAATAAATTATGGTATATTCTCAAGTAGAAAACTATGCAATTGTTAAGAATGAAGCATTATATATAAATAATGAAGCTCCTAGAATAGTCTTGACACATAGAAAGCATGCAATATATATTTGTTGATGAATGACTTGAGTTTTTAAGTGACAAAAGCAAGGTATAATACATTATGTATAGAATGCTATCATTTGTATTTTAAAAAAAGAATGTATACATGTACATGTATGCATAGAGCACAACAGGGAATATGTACTGAAAATTGGGAAGTTAGCAGAAGATTTAGGTGGGTGGTAGATGAGGACAAATAATAGACACAAACAAAAGGAAGGGAAATAATTTTATGGTACTTTCTGAGTGTTGTAACATATGAATTTTTGAACTTTTTGAATAATTAGTAATTAACATAAAACGTTGCATTTACAGGGACGAAAGTGAACCTGCCCAAATAGAAGATTTAAGTGTTGTTAAACCTGCTGGCTGGCTTGATGATGAACCAAAATTTATCCCAGATCCTAATGCTGAAAAACCTGATGACTGGTAAGTACTCTTCATCTTCAAATGTTGATTTCAAATGTTTCTTACATGCATTTTTGTTACTAGTTTACATGACTGATCTGAGACTTGAGGTTACTGTATTTGCCTTGTTCTAATGCCCTAAGGAATGAAGACATGGATGGAGAATGGGAAGCACCTCAGATTCTTAATCCAGCATGTCACATTGGGTGTGGTGAGTGGAAACCTCCCATGATAGACAACCCAAAATACAAAGGAGTATGGAGCCCTCCACTGGTCGATAATCCTAACTACCAGGTAACAACCACTTGTTCCAATTTTTTAGTGACGTTAAAAATGTTGTGATCTTTTCTGTTTATATATCTAATTAATTATGTTATCTTTCAGAAGTTTCGCTTGTAATTTTAACATGTCAAAGAAAATATACTCCAACTAATTTGTACTTTAAAAATAGAGCATCATTTATTTAATTTTCTGGGGAAAAAATTAAAAACTAAAGATAAATCACTTCATACTATATTCTTCCCTAATTATCAATTGATGCTCACTTTGAAATAAAGTTCTATTTTAGAAGTAAATATAAGAATTGAATTCTGATCAAATAGACTCACACTGTACATTTTAGTAAGTAATGCCTTGCTTAATTAATATACTTATCCTTTAGTATTATTAAAATTCTGATTTTTTTTTTTCCTGAGCCAGAGTCTTCCTCTGTCACAAAGGCTGGTGTGCAGTGGCACGATCTCGGCTCACTGCAATCTCCACCTTCCTGGTTCAAGCAGTTTTCCTGCCTCAGTCTCCCTGCTAGCTGGGATTACAGGTGTGCACCAGCATGCCTAGCTAAAGTTTGTATTTTTAGTGGAGACAGGATTTCACTAACTTGGCCAGGCTGGTCTCAAACTCCTGACCTCATGATCCACCTGCCTCAGCCTCCCAAAGTGCTGGGATTACAGGAGTGAGTCAACAAGCCTGGCCCTGATTTTTTTCTGATCTCAGACATCTTTTGAGTGTACCTAGCTTTTTATATTAAAGATTTCTATGTTATCCACTTAGCCCTCTAGTTTTATCTTTGTAATTATTTATGGACACATTCTAACATATATATGCAGTTTCATATTCTAAGTACTCACTGTAGCTTTTATTAAAAGCATTTAACACAAAATGTTTCTTTTGGTAAATTTTTTTATTTAATGTCTGTCTCTTTTATTAGACTTCAAACTCCATAATACAGGAACCATGTATGTCTCCATCATCTAGCATAGTGCCTGGCCATGAATACATACATGTGATGGTGGAGTGAGTCAGTGAGCAATGATATTTTCAGATGTGTTTGATTTAATTGACAGTTTAATCAATTAGGATCTAATGGGAGTTTTATGTTGAGTAGTTGTGCTGAGATTCAACCATACCTGATTAATGATACCTGTCATGGGTATATGTTAAATTGAGTGGCCCCATTTTTGCTATACAGTGATCTTTCTGATTTGGACAAATTGAACACCTTGCATTGAATAACTTTACTAAATCTAAGAAAATTATCTAAAATAGATAAATTGTGAAATTTACTTATGTTTCTGTGTATGTTGGATTTTCCCTTTTCCTTTTTTGTAGAATTTAAAGTATCACTCATAGAGAACATTGTGTATAGAGCAAAAAGAAACAAGATTTTATTTCCAGTATATTACTAATGAATTAATGTCAGTTAAAGTTTTCTTCTTCCCAGTTAGCATTGCTAATTTCATTCAACAGCAGATACTTACTAAGCAGCATTTATAATGAAGTTATTTTATTTGAAAACCTATTCAATTACTTTTTCTTCTAGGGAATCTGGAGTCCTCGAAAAATTCCTAATCCAGATTATTTTGAAGATGATCATCCATTTCTTCTGACTTCCTTCAGTGCTCTTGGTTTAGAGCTTTGGTCCATGACCTCTGATATCTACTTTGATAATTTTATTATCTGTTCGGAAAAGGAAGTAGCAGATCACTGGGCTGCAGATGGTTGGAGATGGAAAATAATGATAGCAAATGCTAATGAGGTATGGTATTGACCAATTGCAGTAGTGATATAACTATGAATAATAATAATAAGACTTGGTCTTGGTTATAGGTTATTCAGATGGCTCTTTTAAAGGTAAATAAATGTGCAATAATTATTAAATGCTTAGGAAATGTGTTTGAATAAGTTTATGTAGACAGAATATTTTGCTTTTTATGTTGCTTCATTGCAAACTACATAACTATATATGCATACGTAAGTCCTCATTTTATTCATTAAATTATAATAGCTCTAATGGGATTTAAGGCTTATTTACTATTTATAGAAGAAGACTACTTAATATCTTTGTCATCTTGCCAATTCAAGGCCTAATGGTAATCTAAATATTACTGTTTATTCATTTTAACTATTTTTTACTTAGAAGAATGTACAAAGAATTTATAGTTTAACATTATTAAATTCTGTTCCAGTTTTTTTCCCCACATCTTAACACTGTTTAGAAAAGGTTAAATTAAATATTTCAACACAATGCATCTTAGAAATGTATCTTTAAATTCAGTTGCTATAAAGAAAAATTCATATCTTACATTTAGTTGCTTTGGTCACTAGCAAAAAACCATCAAGAGTAGGTAAAGAAGGATTCTCCTTTTGAACCTCTTGTAACTAAAACATTTAATGCTTTTTATTTTATTTTAATAAGAGAAATAATATCCTTATTGAGGGTCTTGTGTAGGAAATATGTTTATATAAAAAAAAACAATTCTGAGGTATGATTTTTAGTAAATTCTTTAAAAGTACAGAATGAATGATCACTTCAAATGAACCAGGTAATACGTCCATAAAAGATAGTTCTATTCTGAAATTTACCAAAAAGGAAAATTACCATATTTCTTGCCAGTGTGTTAGAAGTTTCCATTTTTGTCATAACATATTTTTGCTACAAAGTCTCACTCACTGATGCATGCTAATAATTAAATTAGACTTTACAAAGTATAAGGTGGGAAAATGAAACTTCTTTTACTTACAAGTTCATCACTCCTTAATATAAAATGCCCAAGTAAATAAATTCTTTGTATCTTGTCTTACCCAGTAATGTCCTGTAAAATTTGAATTGCATTTTTATGCTTATCTCATCTACAGCCTGGTGTATTAAAACAGTTAATCGCAGCTGCTGAAGGGCACCCATGGCTTTGGTTGATTTATCTCGTGACAGGAGGAGTGCCAATAGCATTAATTACTTCATTTTGTTGGCCAAGAAAAGTAAAGGTAAAGAAAATAGATTTCCTTCAACTTCTTTCCCCCAAATTTCTTATTAATAGTTCTATATATATTGAGCAAATGATTCTTAAAAGTAATAAATTAAATGTTTCATAAGTTTTACTGATAGTTCATTATGTATGTTATCAATTATTGCAAAAAAAGTTTTTCAAAATAGTGCTCTGCCTTTAGTAAAAATAACTTATGTTAAACTACCACAGAAGAAATATAAAGATACAGAGTATAAAAAACCCGACATATATATACCACAAACAAAGGGAGTACTCGAGCAAGAAGTAACGGAAGAGAAAGCAGCCCTGGAAAAACCAATAGACCTGGAAGAGGAAAGAAAGCAAAGTGATGGTGAAATGCTTGAAAAAGGTAAGACAATGGTAATGATTTGTAATGGAGACCCTGGATAAAGCTCATAAAAACAGTATATTACCTTGAAATAACTAGCTGTTGCACTTGTTTATTATCAAGTTTATACATCTGACTCTTCCAAGAATATGTGACTATGGCAAAGGGAAGTAGTAGTCTTCTCAGCAGCCACCCTGTTTATAGTTTTTGTGTTTTAGGAAGAAGGAGATTTAAATAGTGTTCTGTTGCTTCAGAGCCTAGCAGTTATGAATCCCATAGGCCGTAGCTTTTTGCAAGGATTTTTCCTGCATCTGGGAATGTAGAAGATGAGAAGGAGAATGATGGAGGGTATATATCATGGCCTCTATAGAAAAGGAATAGATATAAAGCAGGTGATTGCAGCAACAAAATCAACACCAAGTCTTCCAATGGCTATTGTTAATCAGATGCTTATCATATAGAAAAATAATTTAATTAATTTTCTAAAAGAATTGCTGAACCTATATCCCCCTCCCACACAATATTAAACTCTTGAAGATGTTAGAACTGAAGTCACCCTTTGGTGGCTCTCCATTGAGACCTCCCTACATGAGGTAGAAATAAAACACTTGATTTTCCTGGTGTCACAAGCCAAATATGCTGAAGCACTATTTTTCACTTACTTGATGAAGTGAGTGATATTGATGTCTGGATCAACCTTATTTTGAGGGTATTTGAGTATCAGAAGGGCCTGCTTGTATAAAGGTACTTTTACCTATACACGCAGTCCCATACTGTGGATGGAGAACTACATGGAAGAAGTAGAGTTGATTTTTCACCTTTCTTTTCCCCAAAGCCCATTCTTGGTGGGGTAGGGGTTTTAACTTTATATGGCTCCTAGGACATTCTTAATATCTTTTGGTAACGATGATGACAAAAGTTAGAGGTTCTGCTAAATGGAATCCTGAGGAGGGTCAATAACTGAAAAAATGCATGATAATGTCCACAGAGAACAAACATAAATAAATAGCATATTAACGAATAAAAGATCACCAAAAAGTAGAGGAAGTATTTCCCAAGACAAGAACACAGGAAAGATTATTAGTTTTTGGTTTTCATATTACATACAGACTGAATCTTAAGAATTTTTTTAAACCTGTCCCCCAACTCAGATATGATGATTCATTTGTAAAATATGATATACTGTAATGAGTATTTATATTTTTTAATTTTGAACGGAAGGAGTTTCTTCTAAATCTTGGAATAAGTCTTGGAATTTAAATAAATCCTCTTTATTATATTTAATAGTTTTCAGCAGCAGAATTCTAATTTACTGAGACTTTGCGTTTAATAAAATCTGTATTCTAGAAGAGGAAGATGAACCTGAGGAAAAGAGTGAAGAAGAAATCGAAATCATAGAAGGGCAAGAAGAACTTAAGAAATCAAATAAGTCTGGATCAGAGGATGAGGTAAGCAACACTTTAACTGAAAATAAACTGGTTTCTATGTATAGTTGTTATCCATAAAAAGTTCTTTCAATAAAAGCAGCAATCTGGTTTATGAGAAAAATTTTGCCATGTTTCTCTCAGCTTTTATAAGAGCCTCTATATTGTTTTTAAAACATATTCATAAGGAAGAAATTTAAAATACTATAGTTTATATTGTCTCAATACCTAGTAAAACAGTATAGAGCAAGTCTATGACTTACAAAATATAAAGATAGAATACATCAATCCAAAATTATAACTTTCTCATTGAAATTCTATTGAAAAGCATAATAAATATTGTTTGAATATTTAAAAGATAATTGTCATTATTATAATTTTTATACCTGTTGTAAAACATCCTTATTGTCTCAACATTTTGCTGCCACATTTTGAAATATTTCATTCATTGGGTAGTTTAGTACTATCTGCCTGATAGGGTACTTTTCTCAAATCTTTAATTAACATTTTCCCCCCCCAACGATTAGTACCCCTTTTTGTGTCCTGATATAAAATGGAACTTTGCACGGTGCTTTTTTTTTTTTTTTTATAAGTTATTATGGAATGAGAAATCCAGAGTATAATTAGAGCCAGGGCTTTCTTTTTTCTTTTTTTTTTTAACCCAGCATAAACCAAAAACCTGTTTTCTTGGCCCTTAAAGAATTGCATAGCCTTACCCCACTGAGTCACCATCCTAACATATTACATTCTAACTACTTAGGTGGGGTAAAAGTACAGTTCTGCCTGTTTTTGCATGTGATGAAATAAATTTTGTATTTTACCTATTTGAAGAAACCCTCCAAATAAATTCAGAGTTATTGTTGTTTAAGTGTCTCCTAATGTTTACTTAGTACACATACTGGTTGCTGGTCTTACTGCCCTCTGAGTTTTTAAAGAGACTTTGGAGACCATTATCTAGTATGAATATCCATATTTAGGGAGAGCTAAGTGAAAAGAATTTCTTCCAGAGCAGAGTTTTAAATAATCATTGTGTCTTCTGTGACTTTCTTAAAATAATACCTGCAGTCATTTAGTTGAACGTGTATTCTATTTACATTTGCTTTACAAAACATTTTGTATACCTTCAAAAATACCTTAATTCCATCTTTCAGTCTTTCCATCTTCTTATGTGTATGTGTCAGCTAGAATACATCAACTTTTGTATAACCCTGAGAAACAGCTACAACTTTATTTTATATAATACCTTCATGATAGCACTTGATGGGTAGCACATATATTTTAGAGAATAATAAATATATTGCTTACTACTATCTACTAGTTACATGTTACACTAAAAGAAACATTTTCATAATTATTCTTTCTAGATGAAAGAAGCAGATGAGAGCACAGGATCTGGAGATGGGCCAATAAAGTCAGTACGCAAAAGAAGAGTACGAAAGGACTAAAGTAGATTCAAGTATTTTTAATTCCTGAGAGATGTTTGGCATTCTAAAATCAGCATGCCAGACCTGAACTTGAATCAATCTGCACATCCTGTTTCTAATATCTAGCAACATTATTCTTTCAGATGTTTATTTTAGTCCTTCATTTCAGTGGAAAAGGCAACTCTGAAGTTACCTGGTCTTTGAATTTAAAACAAAAGTGGCTCATTACATATTGGATCTAAGATATTAATACCATTACAAGTTTACACAGTTTTAGTTGTTCTAAGATAGTTTTGGTTTGTACAGAACAAAATAATATGTAGCAGCTTCACTGCTATTGAAAAAATCAGTTACTGGAATTTCCAATTAAATGGCTATACAACAATGTAACTGGTAGTTCTATAGTAAAAATGAGCATGTGTTCTGTTGTACAGAGCTAAATGCAATAAAGTTTCTGTACAGTTGTTTGATTCTATCAACAATTGAAAGTGTTGTATGTGACCCACATTTACCTAGTTTGTGTCAAATTATAGTTATGGTCAGTTGTTCACTTAAATTATAGATTCCTTTAAAGAGGTGCCTTGTTTGTAGAATCACCGGATTATATTGCAGCATATTTCACATTTGAATACAAAGATAATGGGTTTTATCAAAACAAAATGATGTACAGATCTTTTTCAAGTTTTTAAAGTTGCTTTATGCCAGAGTGGTTTACCCCATTCTCAAAATTTCTTATGCATACATTGCTATTGAAAATAAAATTTAAATATTTTTTCATCCTTAATACCCTATTTAACAGGTTATTATTGAGGAGGATTTATATAATTTTCCTTATACTAAGCAATTCTAATGACTGATGTCAATTTCATCATGCTTTTGTATTTTCTTTACTTATTTCCAGTGGGGTTGGAATGCTTTTTATCCTGACAAATTTAAATCTATTCTAAGTCTGTCATCTCATCTATAAATAGCTTCAAAGCTGCCACTGCGGAGGATAGGAACAACTATTACTGTTGCTCTTCTTTTTAAAGCAGGTACCATGTCACTGGACTACATTATAATGGAGCTGTGTTGTTCCATTTAAAGTATTTTATTTATGAAATTCTTATGTTTGGGTAACAGGTTTAGACTCTTTGGAAGAGGATCTAAATCTTTGAGACCACAGAACTCCTTGCATATTAAGTATCTAGAGAACTTTCCACGTTAGGTAAGATTTTGGATTCCTTCGTGGATGTACACAAATCCCATCCTTCGGCAAGCCCTCAACTATTCTAGGTTCCCATACAACTCCTTCCCCAGTGAGTAAACTTAGAACTTATGAATAAGGAAAGTAAGTCTCTAGCCTCTGCTTTTACTGAAGGAAGCCAAACATAGCCACTAATACTATTCACTCCTTATTTCAAAGAGTGAATTGAAAAACAAAATAAGTTATTTACTCCATTGCTATGCTCTGAACTTCTATAAATTGGTGGTAGAAAATCTTAATACACAGTATTTAGCCATACTTTGTATACAAACTGAACACATTCTTCCTCTCTAGCTTGCTTTGCATTTGGGGTGTCCAAATGTACTAAACATATTGAATAATCCTAGATGAGAACCTTTTTTAATTTAATGAAAACTTTCTTGCCTGGAAAGTGTCTTGTATGTGAACATTTTTTCTAAAGATTGTTTAAAGTTTTTCTTTTTTTTTTTTAACTTTCTTGGTTGCAGATTCATTTGTTTGGTAAAACTCCATGAACTTGCAGTGGTAAAATCTGAGCAACTGATTTTGCCAAGTCACTGCTAATTCCTGTGCACATACCCCTTTGTGGATGTACCGTAGCTGTTAAGTTAAACCAAAACTAAAACTCTAATGTATAACCTGTACTAGATCCATGCGGTAGATATAATCTTTCTTAATAATCAAATGGCTTTTTCCTTTTACTCTATAATCTGACTTTATTGTTTAAAATGGCCTACATTTTATCCATAAAGGAGAGAAATAAGTATATTTTACTTTTATTTTAGTTTGCCTTTTTAGAGGCTTTTTAACTTGATCACTATAATGTCTCCCTTCTGGAATATTTTTTCCTGATAGTCTTGCTTCTATTAATCATTTCTCCAGCAAAACATCATGTTTCTAGAATTAGTGTTTTTGCAGTATCAGTCCACCTTTGAAGGAGAAACATGATGGAACTGCTTCCGTGTTAAAATGAACCACTAGAAATGAATTTGATGTATCTTAAAATTTTAGAATTCTAGTCAAAAATGGTTTTGTATTCAGTAGAAACCATTCAGAATGGTTAAAACATAAATACATTACACTCTAGGAATCTGTGAACAGTTTTTTTGTTCTCAATTGTGGCTATATGTTTTAACTTTAGCAGGATTTAAAGATTAAATGTAAGATGGCTAAAGTAAGATAACTAAATCTTTTATATAAGCGATTTCTTAAAACATAAAAGAATTTCTGCATAAATTTCAATAATTTCTTCTCCTCAAAAGTATATAACTCCCATGTATTTCCAAAGTATGACAGCTGAATTTAGGAAATAATATTATCCCTAATCTGAAAGATCAGATATGAAGCAAGATGATGGGAGAGAGAATGTATGGAAGAGTAGGGTAGTTTTAGGAAGATGGGCAACAGGATAACTGGAAAAATGAGCTTTTACCACCTAACATAGTTATCACATATTTTGTGTTTGTTAAATGAATACTTTTTTGGTAAAATCTGGGGGTATTCCCAAATTTTAATGACACTTGAGAAACCATCTATAATGTATATATTTTAAAACAAGATAAATACATTATGAAATTGATTACAATGAATGTATAACTTTAGCTTCTGTTGTATCTCAACCCACCCCTTCATAGGTCCACAGGCCAACGGCCAACATAAAGTCCTTGTTGTAGCAAATGATCCTTTTTTTGTTTTTGTTCTTTTGAGGAGACAGAGTCTCACTCTGTCACTCTGGCTAGAGTGCTGCGGCACCATCAGAACTCACTGCAGCTTTGAACTCCTGGGCTTAATCCTCCCATGTCAGCCACCATGCCCAGCTAATTTTTCAATTTTTTTTTTTTTTTTTTGTAGAGACATGGTTTCATTATGTTGTTCAGGCTGGTCTCAAGATCCTAGGCTTAAGGAATCCTACTTTGGTGTCCCAAAGAGCTGGGCATTACACGCATGAGCCACCACACCTAGCCTTGTAAATTTGTCTTTTAAATATCATTCATCTCTGATTTCAGTGAAATAAACTGCAGCTAGTTTTCTGATAAGAAATTAAGAAATAGGAAATTAAGTCATTCTCTCTTCCAATTCTTAACTTTTCATATATTCATATTATCTGTTCTTTCATGATTTACAAGTGGTTTTAACAACTAAACTCTGGTGTTCACTGGTAGTAATTTTGGTTACATGCACATTGAAGATGTATATGATGACAACTACCACAAAGTGTTCAGGGAAAAACAAAATTTTTATGGGGCAAAGTAAAGAACGGCTTTACATTCTAAAGTTGAATCAATTTTGCTTTTCTTTGGACCATGAAATTAATTTTATATTCTATAATTCAACTATCATTTTTCTTTATAAAAGGGACTAGATCACAGTGAAAAGTGACAGGTATAGAGATGCGACATTAACTGGTTGGAACTAAATGCATACATTCAGTTACTTTTCTACAAAAGGTTTTGTTGTTAGAATTCCAAAAACCAAAAATCTGAAAAGTAAAAGTTTTTTCCCAGCATTTTGGCAAGAAAATTCACTTGGTAGCTGAGTCTGACTTCTCCCGCAAGGTTTTATATAGTCTCTTTATCCACTTTAATACTCTCATTCTGCAGAAATATTAATATACTTGATTATAGGTGTTGTCCCCATCCCCATTTTGATGTCGTGAGTCCTAACATTTTATAAAAATCTGAAAAACTCCAAATTCTAAGACATCTGGCCCTACAAGTTTCGGACGAGGAACTGTGATTTGTAGTAACCTGCTGTGAGTCCAAAGGGAATATAAAGAGGACACATTCTGGATAGAATGGCAGTGTCAATATTGGGGGAATTCCTATTAGGGAATACTGAGGAAAATGTGCGTCCGTTTTTGGGATGCTATAACAAATTATAAGACTGGGTGGCTTATAAACAATAAATTTATCTCTCACAGTTTTGGAGGCTGGAAGTCTGAGATCAGTGTTGAGGGCCCTCTGCCAGGATGCAGACTGCTGTCTTCTATGTGGCACAAAAGAGCTCTCCAGGGTCTCTTTCCATAAGGGCACTAATCCCATTCAGGAGGGCTTCCCCCTCATTACCTAATTATCTCCCAAAGGTCCCACCTCCTAAAAGCATCACATTGGGGTTAGGATTTCAACCTAAGAATTTTGGGAGGACACATTCAGTCCCTGACAAGGAGTATGCTGATTTTTTCCCTGCCAAACATCATTCTAACAGCATGTAAACTAGGAAGTGTTGAAGAAAAAGACATTCTGAGCAGTAAAGACTTTATTCAGGACTGCATGTGTTAAGAAAAAATGCTCATCATCACTGGTCATAAGAGAAATGCAAATCAAAACTACATTGAGATACCATCTCACGCCGGTAAGAATGGCGAACATTAAAAAATCTGGAGACAGCAGATGCTGGAGAGGATGTGGAGAAATAGGAACACTTTTGCACTGTTGGTGGGAGTGTAAATTAGTTCAACCATTGTGGAAGACAGTGTGGCGATTCCTCAAGGACATAGAAATAGAAATTCCATTTGACCCAGCAATCCCATTACTGGGTATATATCCAAAGGATTACAAATCGTTCTACTATAAGGACACGTGTACACGAATGTTCATTGCAGCACTGTTTACAATAGCAAGGACCTGGAACCAACCCAAATGCCCATCGACGATAGACTGGACAGGGAAAATGTGGCACATATACACCATGGAATATTATGCAGCCATCAAAAACGATGAGTTTGGGTCCTTTGTGGGGACATGGATGAACCTGGAAACCATCATTCTCAGCAAACTGACAGAGGAGCAGAAGATCAAACACCGCATGTTCTCACTCATAGGCGGGTGTTGAACGATGAGAGCACATGGACACAGGGAGGGGAGCACTACACACTGGGGTCAGTTGGGGGGAAATAGGGGAGGGACGGTGGGGGGTGGGAAGCTGGGGAGGGATAGCAGGGGGAGAAATGCCAGATGTAGGTGATGGGGAGGAAGGCAGCAAATCACACTGCCACGTGTGTTCCTATGCAACAATTTTGAATGTTCTTCACATGTACCCCAAAACCTAAAATGCAATAAAATAAATAAATGGGGAAAAAAAAAAGAGAGAGAACTCAGAAATAAGACTGCATACCTACAATCATCTGGTCTTTGAAAACCCTGACAAAAACAAGCAATGGAGAAAGGATTCCCTATTTAATAAATGGTGCTGGGAGAACTGGCTAGCCATATGCAGAAAATTGAATTTGGACCCCTTCCTTACACCATATACAAAAATCAACTCAAGATGGATTAACAACTTAAATGCAAAACTCAAAACTATAAAAATCTTAGAAGAAAATCTAGGCAGTACCATTCAGGACATAGGCACAGGCAAAGAATTCATGACAAAGATGCCAAAGGCAATTGAAACAAAAGCAAAAATTGACAAATGAGATCTGATTAAATTAAAGAGCTTCTGCACAGCAATAAAAAACTATCATCAGAGTGAACAGACAACCTCCAGAAGGTCTAACATCCAGCATCTACAAGGAACTTAAACAAATTTACAAGAAAAACCCAAACAACCCCATTAAAAAGTGGGCAAAGGACATAACAGATACATTTCAAAACACAACAGACATGTGGCCAACAAACATAAGAAAAAAACCTCAATATCACTGATCATTAAAGAAATGTAAATCAAAACCGCAATAATTTTGATTTCACATCAGTCAGGCTATTAAGAAAAAGTCAAAAAACAACAGATGGTGGTGAAGTTGTGGAGACAAAGCAACACTTTTACACCATTGAGAGAGTAAATTAGTTCAACCATTGCAGAAGATAGTGTGGCGATTCCTCAAAGATCTAGAGGAAGAAACACCATTTGACTCAGCAATACCACTACTGGGTATATACCCCAAAGACTATAAATCATTTCATTATAAACACATATGCATATGTATGTTCACTGCAGCACTATTCACAATAGCAAAGACAAAGTGGAAGCTGAACAACAAGAACACATGGATATGTGGGAGGAAAACATGTACTGGACACTGGGGCCTATCAGAGGGTTGGTGAGGAGAGAGAGCATCAGGAAGAATAGCTAATGAGTGCTGGGCCTAATACCTATGTAATCTGTGCAGCAAAGTACCATAGCACCCATTTACCTGTGTTTCATACCTGTACATCCTGCATATGTATCCCTAAACTTAAAATAAAAATTGGAAATCAGAAAAAGAAAAAAAAAAAGACCATCACCCAATAAGGGAAATACATCAGGCTCAACTAACACAGCAAAGACAGCTGAGGATTAATAGTCAATGAGCAGTGATGAGGTCAGTGGATAGAAAACTGCTAAGTGGAGACATCAAAGGTAAGGTGATTTTTGCCAAAGACAGGCCAGGTTGGTGATCATCAGTTATTGAGGGTGGGATTCTCTCTAAACTGATTTAGCAGGATTTTTACTAAAAATGGACTAGTCAAAAAGAGGGCTCAGAGGAGCCTCTCTAAAATTTGGTCAAGGAGAGTCTTTTCCAGAAGCTGGACACAGTCCCTGTGCACACTGTTTACCACCTAATGTAGGAATTACCCTGAAGTATTGCATAGCAAAAACTAAGTATATAGCATTAGCTTACCATTATCATGACAACCAGGTCGGGATATATTTTGGCACCTACTAAGCTGATAGATCTAGTTGGAAAAAGCCAGAATGTTAAATTAACTGGCTATTCCTTGATGCTTTTAGCAAGCTATCCAAAAAATTGACATTTTCAAGCAGAGGTGGAAGGGAATAGACAAAGTTCAGATACAAGGAACCTCACAAAATTAAGCCAATTGTTTCTAAAGTCTGAATACCAGCAAAGGTTCAAAATTATTTTGAGGTGTAGGAGATTGGGGGGAAGCCCATGAAGACTCTTCTACCAATCGTTAAGTCAAACAAAGGAACCCAGCTTTGCAGTGATAATCTGCATGTAACATTCCCAGTGCAATCTTATTTTCAGTTGATCTCAAGATAGACTCCATTAAAAAGAGGCAAAAATAATGCATACTTTGAGAATTTGGTCAACAGCTTGGCTGTGGTTCTTTGGTATATGGAATCAGAAGCATATTGATAAAAAGGCTTGAGTTTTTGGAAGAATTATTTTCCAAAGAAAATGAGCTTGGCCTTAAAATGATAGGCCCAAGTTCACACCAGCAGGAAGTGGACTGTCTTCACAATTCTCATGGAGTGAACACCCAACCTCTATTTCCAAGGTAGCCATGGGAGAAAATGGATAAGGAATAACTTTCCAGAGGGGAAACCATAGAGTCCAATGAATACAAGGGTGTCTCCTGCAGAGATAAGGATCATAATCAAGTCTAATCAAGGAACTTCTCCACTAGGGACAAAATCTTCATACATCTCCAGGGAGCACTGCACAATTTTTGCATGTTTCCCTTTATTCCATTTTCCAAATTGAGACTTTTTATTTGTCCATCCTGTCCCCACTACAATATTACAAATGGGCAGTGGCGAGGGTGAGAGCAAATAATCTGCCTATCAGTTTAAAGGTTGTCAGACTATTAGAAACCACATCTAAATGGATGGACCTTTAATAAAGATCCTAGATTGTGAGCTGAATCAGTAACTGGATGAAGAGGAATTATGTTCTATGTAAGGGAAGACAGTAGCACAAGAATAGCTTGGCTGAGGCTGCTAGTGGCCAGCAAAACCTTGTATTTATAGCTGGAATATGGCTTCCCAACTAGGGACTACATTTCTCAGCTCCTCTTATATCTACATGTAACTAAGTCTCCACATCACTGAAATATGAGAAGACATAAGAGCCATTTCCAGGTGCAGCCCATAAAACCTTGCATATGTGCACTTCCACATTTTTTCTGCAAATTAGAATGGTAATAACTAGAGTGACTTGAAAGGCATGATTTAAAATGGCAGCACCATCCTCTACCAAAGTCCCTTAATAACTGTGTAACAAAGGCTGCTAACATGCAATGCTGACCTTGGAACCACTGGTTGGGAGAGAAACTTCTGTATTTATATTATCACTAGGTCTCCTGCTAAAGTAGCTTAGCCTACTGTAAAAAATACAACTTACTTTTCCCTGAAGATCTTGGATCCTTTGAGTGCTTTGCTTTTTTTTTTTAAGCTAATGTATAATATCCTGTGTTACATATATTGATAACCAGTTATAGCTGTATTAATAAAAATATTCCCCTAAATAATCAGTAACTGGGTACTTAAATAAGATACACTATTCTGTGGCATTGAACAACCCTGGATACACCACTATACCTAAATACCCCATTTACTTACGCAACTATATCAAAACACACACAACCTCTGAAACAGCTTTTTATTAAACGGCAAAGCAGAACGGCAACACAATTTAAATGTCTGTAAATTAGGTCACAAAAGGGATGCAAAATGTTTGCAGTTTGACTATTATATATTCATACAGCTAAAGTCATTCATCAGCTTTTACACCAATATATAAGATTATTCCATGATTAAAAGTAGCCCAAATCTAATAACCACAAGCTATATTAGTGGATCTCTTTTCCTATTTTAAGATTTTAGCATTACTTCCAATATTGATTTCCTTACCAAATGGAACCTACAAACTGAATTTTGAAAAGCTGTTAAAGGATGACTAAAACTCTTCAAGTAGCAGGGTTTACAGAAAATTCTAGAACAAGTGAGATAAAATACTGAGCAAGATAAGAATACATGTAAAACTCTCCCATTTTATTCACTATTCTAATACTAATACACTGTTAAGGAATTTTGCAAAAGTTGATCTGCTGGGTACGAATAAACTTAGAAACCAAACTGTAACTGTTCTCATCCAGATGTGGCTTACATAAGGGTAGTCAAACTTAATCTACTTTCATACATATTTCCCAAAAGATCTAGTCTGTGCCAGAGAAATCACAAATCTGGAGTGAAAATATCTGGAGTTGGTTACTACTGTTTACCAAGTACTTCTCCACCCTATTTCTATTTTTCCTCTAAATTTTCTATTTTAAACACACACATAACCAGAAATTATATATTTTCAGATAATGAGTTACTTTGTGCAAAAAGAAGTTATTAACAACAAATACTCCCAAGTTAATTCAGTTTCAAAGAAAAACCTTCATTTTCAGCCTCCATCTATTTCCAATTTATTAAAGAGAAACCAGCATTCCTATCTTAATATTAAATATCACAAATGACAAGCCCTAGCTGTGACAGGATCTTATTTTGGTTAAGTTCCAACAATTAAAATACAGGTTACTCTCAGAGATGATTAACTATTAACATTACTTTTACAAATGTGAAACCAGTTTTTTTCCTTAAGGGAAGGGAAATAGGAAGGAAGAGGCAAATGGAGAAGAGGCACAAGATGGTGGACAGGGTACATAAAGCTGTGCATTCAGTACATGATTTTGGTCACTTTATCACAACATGGTGGTTATTTTCTTGTATATCTTACTAATCCTATAATAAAAGACTGCTGAACCTACAAATTCGATAAAACATTCATCTTTAAGTTTCATAAATATATGCAATTCTAATTATAAAGTCTCTACAATACATTTGCACGTTTTCATAGACTAACATAATACACAAACTTATGGAAGTCTCCTGTTATTGTGTTACTTTTGTCTACATCTGACATTATCTTCATAAATATTCAATGAAGCCACAAACAAAGGTACTGTAACTTTTGGAATCTATCCAAGTTTTAAAGAAAAAATAATCAGCAGCAATTCCATAAAACAGAAGGGTGTCAATCCCTTACTTTCTTTTGCTTTTTGTGTCAGTTGTTTGAAAAACACTAGAAGCTGACATGAGGTTTTCTATATACTGTCCAAGAACTTGGTTTTCTGATTTTAGCTTCAGGTTTTCTTCCTTAACTGCATCTACTCTTGCAGACAGATCTATATAAAAAATAAACATGTCCATTATCAATAAAACAATAACAATGATTCCATATTTCAAATTTCTTAAGATTCATTCCTAAAAGAGATAACACAATCCTTAAATTTTAAGAATTCATTTTTTAGAGACAGCAAGGTAAACAAAGTAAACTGGGTGCAAATTAGTAGACAAATTCCTAAAAAGATACTTCACATTAGACTAAATGTTATTCTTTGTAAACAGCATTAACACTGAATAGTTAACTTTAAAGTAATTTTTAAAAAAAGACTGTTTTTAAAATGTGAATTCTGGTTCATGTTTTAACATAAAATCATAACATCTTTACTAGAAATGTTTAAGATATACTTTAAGTTAACACAGTTGAATTCATATACTGGATACAGGCAGTCAGTTTCCAAGCAACTGATCATTTTGTACTGTAACATTATCAAGAAATTCAACATATGCAGTTCCTAATGATCATATAAGAAGTTAATTCCAGCTGGGCAGGGCGGCTCATGCCTGTAATCCCAGCACTTTGGGAGGCAGAGGCGGGCGGATCATGAGGTCACGAATTCAAGACCAGCCTGGCCAACATAGTGAAACCCGTCTCTACTAAAAATACAAAAAATTAGCTGGGTGTGGTGGCAGGTGCCTATAATCCCAGCTACTCAGGATGCTGGGGCAGGAGAATTGCTTGAACCCAAGAGACGAAGTTTGCAGTGAGCTGAGATGCCACCACTGCACTCCAGCCTGGGAGATAATACGAGACTCCAACTCAAAAGAAAGAAGTTAATTCCATTCATTTATTTAACATATATGTATTTGGTGCATTGTAGGAGCCGGACATTGTTCTACAAGCAATAGTAAACAAAACAGGTGTACATGTGCATTAATGGGGGGTGAGAGGGATCAGAAGCAAGCATTAAATAAGTAAATATACAGGATGTCACACAGTGATGAGCTGATCTGGTGAGAAAGCAAGAAGTGTAAGGGTTATAACGAAGCAGAAGGAAGGTTGCTCTTTTCAGGGTTGGTTATTTTGATTATGGGATTGTGACCAGAGACCTAATGGAAGTAAGGGAATAAGCCATAAAGATATATAACTAAGGGAAGAGGATTCAAACAGAAGGCAACAGCAACTGCTAAGAGGCATATTGGCATGTTGAAAGAACAGCAAGGAGGTGAGTCTGAGGTGGAATGCATGAGGCAATGTGTGTGACATGACTCAGCTTATAATAGGCGCCAGGCATTGTGGCTCACACCTGTAATCCCAGCACTTGGGGAAGCAAAAGCAGGCAGATCACCTGAAGTCAGGAGTTCAAGACCAGCCTGGCAAACGTAGTGAAACCCTGGCCCTACTAAAAATACAAAAATCAGCCGGGCGTGGTGGCAGGCACCTATAATCTGAGGTACTCAGGAGGCTGAGACAGGAGAATCACTTGAACCTGGGAGGTGGAGATTGCAGGGAGCTGAGATCATGCCACTGCACTCCAGCTTAGGCAACAGGAGTGAAACTCCATCTTAAAAAAGAGAAAAAAAAAAAAAAAAAGAAAGCTAATAGGGAAGTCACAGATGACTTTTATTAATGCTGTAAAATGGCAAGTCAGTGGCAGGTTCTGAGTGACATGATCTGTTCACTGTGGTACCAAAAACACAACCTTTCAATTTCATTAAAACTCAAAAGATGTTTCACTGTTAGTATTAATTTTATGCAAGACTTAGAAAGTGAAAAAATTCAGATGAATTCCTTTTAAATCTCCAAGGCTAATACACTGTACCTTAAAATAAGCTATAATAAAGTGGACTTAATAACACATGGTGGGGACTTAAAAGGGAGTCTCCTACTAGCCAGCATTATGTTAGGCTTTAAAGAAGGAAGCATAAGAACACTATTTGACTTGACTGAAGTGTATCTGCTATTTAAACTACCAAACCAGGAAGAGAAACAAAAAAATATATATTGAAATTAACTTTGAAGCTCATTCTTTTAAAAGTTATACATCCTAACAAACAAAATTTAGCAATATAAATGCTTACAATTTCAATTAATTGGATGTCATTCAAATAAACTATAAAATGCAAGCTAACCTTCAAGTGTGTGTTGGAGTTCCAACACTTGATTAATAAGTCTTGTTTTTTCCTCCAGTTCCACCTGATTTTCAGCATCAACTGCTGTAATATAAAGGTTCAAATTTACTATTAATTGACATTAGGTATTATTTGTATAGTGTAGCACTTAAAAATCTGCAAAATGTTTTATATTCATTCTTACTTGACTTATACACAAGCCCTGTGGAATAAAACGTTGTACCCCCAAATTGCAGATAAGAACATGAAGGTAAAAAAGATAAAAATAACTTGCCAACCTCTCATAGTTAAAGAATGGAGGCTGTTTTGGTTGGTCCTTTCTAAAACTAGATGAGATATAAGTAAGTAAATTAGCCAAGATCAAAGCCTTCTAAATATTGTTTCTCTGCCCTTTCCATTGCTTAATAAAGCAAAAGCATCTACAAAACCAGGAACATACAAAAAAGAAAATGAAGAACGTACCATCCATGTCAGCATTCATCATCTTGGGTAACAAACTTTTGGGCCTTGGATACAAAATCCTTGCTGAATGGTCTACAATAAGAAAAACTGATTAATATAGATACATACCACAATAAAATATAAGCCTGTTTTTCAAAGGAGGATGATTTTGTTAAATATGACATAGTAGAACTTTTCATATGCTTTACTGTTTCCAAGAATAAAGTAAATGCCTAATGGGTAAACAAGCAAAGGATATAAATAGTTCGAATGAGAGAAAATGTTGAGCTTCTTGATAATCAAAAAACACATAAAATTAAATACCACTGTACAATTATTAAATTATTTTTTAAAGAGGATAATGATCAGTACTAGCAAAGAGTTATGGAAAAACAAACACACAAACATTGGACACAACTTTTAAATATGTCATTTTTTTGGAAAGCGTATGGTAAGATTCATAAAAGCATTTAAATCTTTTTTAGCTAAGTATTTTCTTCTTGGAAATTTAGGCTAAGGACAATTATGCAAAGAAAGAGTTATATACATAAAAATCACTTCAATCTTATTTACAACCAAGTCAATCAGAAACAATGTAACTGTCCATTTGTAAATTACAGCTGTGATTTTGTTTTAAAGAAGATTTTTTTTTTAAATTTTGGAAATGGGGATCTTGCTATGTTGCCCAGTCTGTATTCAAACTCCTGGACTCAAGCAATCCTCCCTTCTCACCCTCCTCGGTATAGTTACAATTTGTAATGGAGTGGCTACTGAAAATAACTATGATGATAATAGTACATAAAATAATGTATATAAAATTGTATATTCAACTTATGTAAATTATGTAAAACATAAATATGCATAAACATGAAAATGAAAAAATGTTCTGATATTATGGATGATGGTATCAATGAAGACAAAATTTTTTCAAATATTCTTCATCATTAAAGTATTGCTTTACATATACTGTTTAATTTTTACAAATAAAATTCAAAAGAAAAACCTTACACTAAAATTAACTCCAGATGGATTAAAGATTTAAACGTAAAACCTAACACCATAAAAACACTAGAAGAAAACGTAGGCAAAACCAACCAGGACATAGGCATAGGCAAGCACTTCATGACTAAAACACCAAAAGCAATGGCAACAAAAGCCAAGACAGACAAATGGGATCTAATTAAAACTGAGAGCTTCTGTACAGCAAAAGAAACCATCATTAGAGTGAACCAGCAACCAACAGAATGGGAAAACATTTGTGCAATCTACCCATCTGACAAAGGGCTAATATCCAGAATCTACAAAGAACTACAACAGATATACAAGAAAAAAAACAAACAACCCCATTCAAAAGTGGGCAAAGGATATGAACAGACACTTTTCAAAAGAAGACGTATGAGGCCAACAAACATATGAAAAAATGCTCATCATCACTGGTCATTAGAGAAGTACAAATCAAAACTACATTGGGATATCATCTCATGCCAGTTAGAATGGCCATCATTAAAAAATCTGGAGACAACAGATGCTGGAGAGGATGTGGAGAAACAGGAACACTCCTACACAGTTGGTGGGAGTATAAATTAGTTCAACCATTGTGGAGGACAGTGTGGTGATTCCTCAAGGATCTAGAAATAGAAATTCCATTTGACCCAGCAATCCCATTACTGGGTATATACCCAAAGAACTATAAATTGTTCTACTATAAAGACACATGCACACATATGTTCATTGCAGCCCTGTGTACAATAGCAAAGATCTGGAACCAATCCAAATGCCCATCAGTGATAGACTGGACAAAGAAAATGTGGTACATAAACACCATGGAATACTACGCAGCCATAAAAAATGATGAGTTTGTGTCCTTTGCAGGGATTTGGATGAATCTGGAAGCCATCATTCTCAGCAAACTGAGACACAAGAACAGAAAACCAAACACCGCATGTTCTCACTCATAGGTAGGTGTTGAACAATGAGAACATGTGGACTCAGGGAGAGGAGCATCACACACTGGGGGCAGTTGGGAGGGGGCAGGGGAGGGACAGCAGGGGGTGGGGAAGGTAGGGGGATGGGGAGGGATAACATGGGGAGAAATGCTGGATATAGTATACACCTAAAGTAAAATAAAAATAAATAAATAAGAGATTATACAGATATTGAACAAATACCTAAAAAAATTAAAAAATAATACAGTACTGATGTCTAAAAGCAAAAAAAAGAAAGAAAAATACTTGACATCTAAAACATTAATATGGAATAAATTAAAAAAGTGTCCACTCATCACCTCCCAATCAGGGTTAACTCAAAAGACTAAGCAGGATGTATATAAGTAAATAAATACTAACATTTTATTATACCAATAAAGACTTGTAAATATTAGAAAACAAAATTTATATGAAACATGTTTTGCTCCATTGCTAACAATCATTTCATTCATTGTGTTCAAAATATATTAAATAATGCTACCAAATTATTACTGAAAACAGATTTGTTAACCCATCTAATCTACCACATTGAAGCAACCTAGACTTCTCAGTGTTATTCTTTCAACAAGTATTTACTGAATATCTACTATACCCAAGGCACTGTTATGCCTCTGTATCTTAAACAGTAGAAAGCAGACCTATTAAATAAGGATATCTACATACTAGAACTAGAATCACAATCAAGAGATATCAGTGTATTACATTCTCTCACAGCTTCTGTTAATACAATCTTGTATTAGCAGATACTAGCATGAAATTGGAAATAAAATGGCCAGTGTACATCTACATAAATCTTGTTACACTTCAGATACTAACATGAACTTCAAATTAAAATGCCCAGTGTACATATACATAAACGTCAGCCTAGAAAAAATACTGAGTATCTCTTGCATAATATTATTAAAGAATTAACTACAAATGGCATAGAATTAACTTAATAATACTGAATAAACCTACTCCAAGTCTTCTAGCATCTTTCCCTTTATCTAAACCACATTTAAAGTTGCTCTCCCCGACCTCTTTTTCTATTTTTTTTTTTTTTGAGACAGAGTCTCGCCCTGTTGCCAGGCTGGAGTGCGGTGGTACGATCTCAGCTCACTGCAACCTCTGCCTCCTGGGTTCAAGTGAGTCTCCTGTCTCAGCCTCCCGAGTAGTTGAGACTACATGTGTGCACAACCACGCTGAGCTAATTTTTGTATTTTTAGTAGAGACAAGGTTTCACCATTTTGGCCAGGATGGTCTTGATCTCTTGACCTCATGATCTGCCTGCCTCGGCCTCCCAAAGTGCTGGGATTACAGGTGTAAGCCACAGTACCTGGACGCCCTGACCTCTTTTCACATGATTTAATTCTCAGATTCTCTGCATTTCAGAGGAAGCATATATTAGTACACCTATGTAAAGCCAAACAGATTACTAAAATTTTTCCAACAATTCTTTTCAAAGTTATTCGACCTTCTGTAGTATTTGAAGATCACATGTCAAAACCTATTCTTCTCCATTGAATCAACACATCTCTTTAAATATAATTAAAGAGGGAGAGTGTTAGTAAAAACTTGATTTGACATTTCCCTGACAGAGGAGCACACTTGTAACGTGGTGCTATGGTCACTCTCTTTTCATGCCATTTCAACCACTGATCTGGCTAAAAGAGGTCTGAGAGAGATGAGAGAGGCAACAGCCAAAAGCAGAAGTAAGTGATTGTGGGGGTGCTCAGCAAGAGTAACCTGCAATTTGGCAACTGTCTTTGCTAAATAATAAATTAAAAGTGCTTCAAATTTCTCATATCCAATGATTTTTAAGGCTACAGCTAGAATGAATTTTCATGATAGCTAAGAAAAATTATTAAGATATACAAGCCAAAGCAACAGATAATCAGAAAATCAATACAGCTGATTTTGAAGTTAGATATAATGCAAGGGGCCGGGTGCGGTGGTTCACACCTGTAATCCCAGCACTTTGGGAGGATCATGAAGTCAAGAGATCGAGACCATCCTGGCCAACATAGTGAAACCCCATTTCTACTAAAAATGCAAAAAAAAATTAGCTGGGCATGGTGGCGCACGCCTGTAGTCCCAGCTACTAGGGAGGCTGAGGCAGAATTGCTTGAACCCGGGAGGCACAGGTTGCAGTGAGCCGATGTCGCGCAACTGCACTCCAGCCTGGCGCCTGGTGGAGTGAGACTCTGTCTCAAAAAAAAAAAAAAAAAAGACATAATACAGGGATTGGGTAGTCTTCTTTTGCTTATGTTGTAGACTAATACTTAAATTAAATCAAAAAATCTGCAAAGGCACAGGTATTCCAAACTCAATGTAAGAGGTTAAAAAAAAGAAGCCAGTTTCTGAAATTCTGACCACATATAATCCAAACAATAGAAAACCTACTCATGGCTTAGCAACAGTGTGACTTCATTTGAAAAAGTGAGAGAAAATAAAAAGCATAAAAACAGGGTGGAGAGGGCTTATTAAAGGAAAGATTACTCTTACACTCAAGATTGGGGTGGAGGCAGGAACACAAAAGTAATGCCACAAGAACAGTGCTATAGGATACACAACAAGAGTGAGTACAATTCACGCCAGTCTATGTAAGATTGCACCACAAGGGCTGTACCATGCAAAACTCACCCACTCTATCTGGCAGCCCTGGGCACAAGGGCATTACTCTTTAGTACAGTGGACCACAGCATTACCTGCTGCCTCTCCACAACAAAGGAACAAGAAGCAATTGTGATGTGATCAAACAGACCCACCTCAAAACGCTACGATTGTATAAATATATATCAAAGTCTTTCAGTAGATTTAGGGCAATAAACTGATTTGTTTGACATATGGAACCAAAAGATTTGCTGAGTTCTTTATGTCAAAGTATTTTAGCCATGGATTTTATTTTCTTTTAAAATAATATTGATCCTCAAACTGCACAACATCTACATTAACACAGTACTACATCATAATAGGTACTTAATACTGAGTTTTTCAACTTTTTCAACTATAAAATCCTTTTTTACCTATAGTTGCTATAATATCAATCTAACTCCATGTCAAATATGCTCTTAAGAGTTCATTTTCAACTCCTTCTGCTCCTACATATAAATGCAAATCTGATGAAAAACGAGAAAATTCAGACCAAGTCTGCTCAAGTGTGAGAACACTGAAATGAATTTGGGGTGCTGAGGCTGCTCTGCCTATCCTAAACCACCTTAGCCCAGAAACAGATATGGTTCGCTGAGATTCTTCAGCTCTGATTTATGTCTAGGTCAGACCTTTTAAAGGTTTCTCAAAAACCACCATAAATTTGGGTACCTAGCCTTGGTTAGTAGAAGGGAATCTAGAATTATTTTTTGATAAGTCCAGGAGACAGACGGCATTGAGAGAATACAAACCAGGAAATGTGGCAAGCATTAGGACAAGATCCATTTAATTAAATCATTTTGCCATGCACACACCTGTGACCAAAGCAATCATCTTACGAAACATGCCCCATCTTCTTTTATATTATCTCTAGTAGTATACAATATCCACAATATCATTCTCCTCAAGAGGCAGCTTGGCACAATGATTAACAACGTGGACTCAGTACCTGGATTCAAATCCTAGCTCTGCAATTTATAAGCTCTGGAACCTTAGGCAAGGTTAACACCTCGGCCTGAGTTTCCTCATTTGCAAAATGTGGATAATAACCATACACATCTTATGGGTTTGTTGTGAGAATGAGTTGATAGACACAATGTGTTTGCAACAGTACCTAGTACATCGTAGATATGCAATAAATGTCTACTATTATCTTCTCTACCTTTTAGCTCTAATTTGGGTCACGAAAAGAATTTTAAGAAAACCATCTGGTCCAGCTGCTTCATTTTACAAATAAATCAGGGCCAAAGATGACAATGGCTTACTGAAGACCACAGAAGTAGTTAGCAACAGGGCCAAGACTACAACAAATGCCCAAGAGTTTTTTACACCATTCCACCACAGCTACAGTCACATCAGAGGCTTGAGATTTTGAGACTTTTTCCTAATACCCGTCCACCTTCAGCCACTTAACTTTTCTGCATCTAAAATTGATTTCACCATCTGTCATACCAGAAAACTAGTAAGACTGCTAAAATAATGTCTTCGGGCTTTAATGTGCTAGAAGCTTTGCATATGTTATTTCATCAAATAAACAGAAGGAAATTGCAATTTACAGATATGGACACTAAATTTCAGAAAGGCTACGTATCATTCAGAAATGCTATCATTTCAGAGGATTCACAGCCAACGTCTCTACCACGAATCTGAACCCAGGTCTAACTTCACAATCCATGCTTTTTCCATTCTGCAATGGAAGAAACTTTAATATGGCCCTAATCTTAAGTTTGCCAAACATTTTGCAGCCACTGATGTTAAACTCCTTTGGACTCTTTACCAAGAAACTGAAGATAAATTCCATTCCCTTCAGTTTGTCTGTTCAGATCTGTTCAAGTTCTGCTTTGATTTGTTCTAGTTAAATTCAGTTTCAAATTCCACAAGATCAAGGAATTGTTTGGCCAAATGAAGATTTAAACGGAATCGATATTCTCAGGGAACGGCTAGCTACACTGATTTTAATCGGTGAGGGATACAGGTACCAGAATACATGGACATAGCTTTGGATCCTCGCGTATAGACAGCGTGCTGGGAACACCTGGAATGGCATCCGTCCTTATTGCTGCGCAATAGTCTGAGGTTGATATACTGTATAACAGAAGCCCTGCCTTTAAGCCCGAACCTTTCCAAAACTTGGTCAGTGGGACTCTGGGCAGAAGTCGATGAAGAAACCAACCCAGCTGCCGTTTTCGCAGCCTGGGAAGATGTTTCAATCCTTATTTTACGGCTCACGAGGCTCCCTCCCCATCTCGATGCCCTCTCCCATCTCTCAGGCACTAGCAGAGCAGCCACTGCTACGTCCAGGCGTGCCAGGTCCCAACCCACCTAAACGCCCCACCCGCAGTCCCATTCGAGAGCTGGAGGCTGCAAAGCGGCTCCCGACTCGGGAGGTGCAGGGAGAAAGCAGCAGAATGTCTGCGTCATGGACCGCGGGAGGCCACTCTCCTAAAGAACGCCTGGGCCTGACCACGAAAACAGGAGAAAAAGAGGTTGCGCAAGGGTTCTGCAGGGAGCCAGGCCTCCGCCGCCCACCAAATGCCCAGGCCCGAGACCGCTCCTCCCGGGCTCCCGGTGCGCAGGGCCGCGTCTAACCCGCCCCGCCCTCCGGGCCCTCGGTGGTACCGAGGCTGCAGCTCTAGTCGCCTGGGGACAGGCCCTCCGCTGCTCAGGACGATCCTCACCTTCCGCTGGAGGCGCCGGGAGAGAGAGGGATGCAGCCGACACCTCGGGCGGGGACACTTGGACCAACTGACACTGGCAGCTCCGCCCACTCCGGCCACAGAACGTGCGCCGAAAGAAGAGTCCCGCCCCATCCCGGCCCCTCACCCGCCAATCCTGACTCGAAAATATACGCCTGCGTATTAGCCGCCCACCGCCCCCAGTCGTCCAATCTCAAAGCTCCGGGATCCACCTTCGCCATAACAAAAGGACACTGACATCCAATCAGGATTGAGGTCGCTGTGGGCGGGCCCTGGAAGAGCGACAGCCAATGACAGTACAGAAGCGACGTGAAGCCGCCGTAGTGAAGCGGCTCCGCAGGTCTCACAGGAAACCTGAGAATTGGAGTGAGAATCCCAGAATGGAAAAATCAGGAAAGAGGTTGGTATGAGCGACCGAGAAGTCATTCAAGTTCAAGATTGTTTGCGAACCGAGCAAAGAAAGAAAGTCAATGCGACACCATGGTTTCTCAATTCTAGGAGCAGACTTTTTCATATTTTTCTTATTTCCGAAATCGGAAAGCTCATAAAGTAGCGCTAGTGGAATATTCCTTTCCTCACTCCCCTCCTCCCAAACTATTATTAAATCTGTAGTGCGTGGCCATTTAATATTTTAGAATTGAGAAAATACCCTAGTGGTACTTAGGCATAGTACTTCTGCTCACCTTACCTGTTGGAGCCAGCAGCAACCCACAGAAAGGTACTGAAGCCTGAGCGTAAATACGTGTCTTGCTCAAGGTCACACATATGGTATGAAGTGCCAAACTGAGTGTAGAGTGATCTTTATGACACCGCTCATCGTAATCTAGCACTTGACACAAAGCGGCATCCTACTTTAATATTCCTTGAGTACAAGGTAGGCATCACAGCAATACATTATTATTTTGGCTTTGGCACAGTCTCCTGAGCTGTAGAGCCAAGCCTTATGTCTCCCTGTTTCTTGACTTTTTACTTCTGGCACAGTTTGCTGACACATTGCCTTAATCATTTTAAGAGCGCTATAAAAAGATCTTCCATTCAGTGTTTTGAGAACTACATTTGGCTGGGACTACAATATTCAATTTGAGGAAATTTACTAGAATGCAATGTAGGAGCTAAATAAATGAAAAAAGTCAACAAAAATCTAATAGGAGTGCCAAAAAAAAAAAATAGACTAGAGAGAACGGATGCAGGCAGTATTCAAAGAGTAATAATTAAGAATTTCCCAAGATTGTGGAATATTTGAATTTTCAGGTTCAAAAAGTACTTATTCTTGAGCAGAATTAATACAAAGAAATCTGTGCAATGGTGATATTGTAGGATACCAAAGATCAAGAGAAACTATTAAAAGGAACTTTTTGTTTTTGCTAGAACAGTATTTTTAAATAGTTTTAATTGTAGTGAAATATACATAGAATAAAATTTACCATCTTAACCATTTTTAACATCAGTAGTATCAGATACATTCCGCATTGTTGTTCAACCAGTCTCCATAACCAATCTCTCTTTTCATCTTTCCAAACTAAAACTCTATCCCTATTAAATAACAAGTCTCCATTTCCTACTCCCCTTATCTCCTGGCAGTAATCATCTTACTTTCTGTTTATCAGTTTGACTACTCTAGGTGCTTCACATAAGTGGAATGATACAGAATTTGCCCTTTTGTGACTGGCTTATTTAATTTCGCATAATGTCCTCAGGATTCATCCATGTTATAGCATCTTGCAGAACTTCCTTTTTAGGGCTGAATAGTATTCTGTATATTGTTTATTATGTGTATTATATCACATTTTATTTATCATTCATCTGTCAGTGAACACTTAGGTTGCTTCCACATTTTGGCTATTGTCAGTAATACTGCTATGGACATGAGTGTGCAAATGTCTCTTTGAGACCCTCTTTTCAGTTATTTTGGATATATACCCAGAAGTGGGTATTAATTTGTGTTGAATCATATGGTAATTCTGTTTTAAAGCAACTTTTTAAAAAGTGGTATTGACACAAGAATAGACAAAAAGGAAATTAGAAAAAAGGACACCTGGATATTGGTATACAATAAAGATGTCCAGTGAGGAATAATGTGCTAAGGCTGTGGAAAACAACTATTATTCATTACTGTTGGGAGTGTAAATTAGTACAATGACTGTTTATGGGATATAAAAAACACAAAGTATGGTGGTTTTAATTAAATTGGCTATTTATATAAAAATATGAAATTGGATTCTGATACCACAACAGAAACAAAACTGAATTCCAAATGAAATAATGACCCAAAATGTGAAAAACAAAACTCTAAACTTTTAGAAGAAAAGCACATGTCTTTATGATATCACCATAAGGAAGAAATAGCATGATTCATTAAGGAAAGACGTAAAATATTGATTATTTTAAAATGCAAAACTTTTATAAACAGGAGAGACGCCATCTCTAATCAGGTTAAAAACAAGCCACAGGTTGGCAGAATACAGTAAAACTCTGAAAATATAAAGAATTCAGACAAATCATTAAGAAAAAGACAACTCAAGATAAATATATGCAAATAACATAAGTAGTCCATTTACAGAAGAAGAAAACTGAATGGCCAGAAAGGCTTTTTAAAAAATGTTTACCTTCACTAATAATTAGGGAAAGTAACATTAAAATAATGAGATAAAGGGGCATATTCATCAAGAAGATGCAAAATCCTCACCACAGAGCTACAAAATAGCAATGAATCAAAAATTAATTGAACTCAAACAGTTCATTACTCCCTGCTCTGCAATTTGTAAAACAAGTATACAGAAAAATGTAAGTGTACAGAACTCATGTCCCAAACTTTTCAGTGTATTAGAATCACCTGGAATCTTTTAATTTCCAGTGAACAGACCATACCTCAGAATAAATCACAATCTCACAGAGTGAGATATAGGCATTAGTATTTTTGAAAACTACAAAGGTGATTTTGAAAAAAGGCTAGCAATTTTCTTAACTATTGATATAGAAGAGCTGAACAGTGCTATCAACCAACTTGCCGTAATGGACATTTGTAGAACATTCCGCCCAGTAACTGAAGAACACACTTTCTTTTCCAGTGCACTTGGAACATTTATCAAAATAGACTCCACTGTGTATCCTAAAACAAATCTCAGCAAATTTTAAATAATTGAAATCATAAAAATTATTGTCTCTACCCTCAAAGGAATTAAACTAGAAATCATTAATAGAATGATATTTGTAAATCCCCAAATAGTTGGAAATCAAACTATGTACTTCTAAACAAACTGTGGATCACAGGGAAAGTCACACAAAAAAATTAGAAAGTAATTTTTAAAATAATTTTTAATTATTGAACTTCATAAAAAGTGAGGTTTTCTGCTCTCTGAAAGACATCATGATGAAAATGAAAGATAATTTACAGGCTTGAAAAAAACAATAGTCACAGTATATTAATAAATGACCTGAATTCATTGTAAGAGCTATGTCAATCAACAATAGAAAAACATTCCAAAAATACTGAAATACTAGCCAGCAATTATAAAAGAATAAATTTCTGAGATAAACATGAAGAATAAACCATTGTTAATGGATGAATCTAAAATATTTATATTGAGTGAAAATATCCAGACTTTATCGTTTTCTTAATGTAAAGTTCTAGTGCTTTATTTATCAATTGTGACAGAAATCAGATCAGTGATTGCCTAGGGTAGAAGCTGAGAGGAGGGCTGACTCAAAGGAGCATGATGAGATTGTTTGGGGTAATGAAAATGTCCTATAATATCTTACTGATGGGGGTGATGGTTACACAGTGTATATGAATGTCAAAAGTCACCTTCTGTAACTTAAAATGTGTACATTGATAGTAATTTTTCCTCAATAAAATTGATTTTTTAAAATGAGAAGGCTAGTAGACTAGGGTTCTCTAGAGAGACAGAACTTATATATCTCTAAGGGAATGTATTAGGTAGTATTAACTCACATGATCACAAGGTCCCACAATAGGCTGTCTGCAAGCTGAGGAGAAAGGAAGCCAGTCCAAGTCCCAAAGCTGAAGAACTTGGAGTCCAATGTTCAAAGGCAGGAAGCATCCAACATGGGAGAAAGATGTAGGCTGGGAGGCTAAGCCAATCTAGACTTTTCATGTTTTTCTACCTGCTTTATATCCTGGCCATGCTGGCAGCTGATTAGATGGTGCCCACCCAGATTAAGGGTAGATCTGTCTTTCTCAGTCCACTGACTCAAATGTTAATCTCCTTTGGCAACACCCTCACAGACACACCCAGGATCAATACTTTACACTCTTCAATCAAGTTGACAGTATTAACCATCACAACTAGCCATGATTTTTTTAGAATCTACAATGTCCTAGGTATGCTACATGTGTTGTTTTACTTAGTCCTCAAACCATCTAGTCAGCTATGTATTTTCAATTCCATTTTACAGATTAGGAAATAAGGGATCAAAGACTGTCATATCCAGTATCAGAAAGCTAGCGATATAGTCTGAATTCAAACCTATCTATCTTTTATTTGTAAAATGAGTATCATAATACCAGTTTTACTGAACTGTTATTAGGACTAGAATTAAATAAAAATAAAGAATTGCAAAGACTCCAAATTGAAATTACTTTAGAACCACCACCCAAAGAAGGTAGATTGGAACTTGGAGCCTCAACCTAACCAACTCATGTTTCTACTAAATTAAAAATATCAACATTCTGCGTAGGATTTACACAAGACCCAGGGGCTTATAACATAATAGTCAAAATATCCAGGATCTAATTCACAATTATTCTGCTTATGAAGAACCATGCAAATCTCAATTCCCTTGAGACTAACAACAAATACCAACAGTGAGATGACAAAAATGTTGAAATTATCTGAAAATGATTTTAAGCAGCTATTACAAAAATACCTGTGTAAGCAATAATGAAAAATCCGAAGACAGAAATTATATTTGAAAATATGAATAACAATAGGAGCTATAAATAAAAACCAAATGGAAATGTTGTTTTTATTTACCAAATGGAACCGAAAAATAATAAATTTAATTACATTTTTAAATTTTAATGAAATTTAAAACTCTCTACAAAGAATCAGTGGCAGGATGGAGATGAAAGATGAGTTAGTGACTTTGATAATTTCAGTAGAAATTATTCAATCTGAACAACAGAGAGAAAAATTATTGAAACAAAAAATGAACAAAAGCTCAGAAACCTAAGGGCCAAAAAAAGATCTAGCATTTGAGTCATCAGAGTCCCAGAAGGAAAGGAAAAATAGTATTGTACTAAAAAATGTTTGAAGAAATAAAGGTTTTTGTAAGTATGGCAAAAGACATTTTCATAGAGGAAAAATTTCATAAAGAAAATGTCTTAAAAGGCCCTAGGGGAGGGGTATAGTTAAAAAGATGACTGAGAAACAGCTATCTAGACACTGAGCATCAGTGTTATGAACATCACAAAGAGAGACAGATATCATTTACTTTTTTTTTTTTTTTTTGAAAGAAAAAAGGGAAAGAGAAAGGGGGAGAGAGGAGTCTTGCTCTATTGCCCAGGCTGTAATGCAATCTAAAAACAGGTATTAAAAACCTCTTTTATGCCAATAATTGTGCTTAACAGTGAAGACAGCAAGGAATAAGGGAAGAAAATAACAAACAGCCAACCAATATTTCATTTAAATCTGTGAAATGCTATGCAAATGCTGAAGAGTGATTTACTTCCAATTATGTGGTCACTTTCAAAATAGGTGTAATATGATACTGAGAAAAATGTATGTTCTGTGGACCTGGGGTGAAGAATTCTATAAATATTCACTGAGTTTACTTGTTCCAGGTCTGAGTTCAAATCACAGATGTCCCTGTTAATTTTCTATCTCATTGATCCGTTGAATATTAACAATGTGGTGTCAAAGTCTCCCGCTATTATTGTGCGGGAGTCCAAGTCTCTTTATAAATAGTCATTAAGAACTTGTCTTATGTATCTGGGTGTTCCTATATTAGGTGCATATATATTTATGATCATTGACTCCTGTTGTTGCTTTGATCCTTTTACCATTATGTAATGTCCTTCTTTGTTTCTTATAGTCTTTGTTACTATTAAAGTCTATTTTTTCAGAGACGAACGTTACAACTCCTGTTTTCTTTTTCTTTTTCTTTTTTTTTTTTTTTTTGCTCTCCATTTGATTGGTAAGTCTTCCACCAACCCTTTGTTTTGAGTCTTTGTGTGTTCTTACTTATGAGATGGATCTGGATACAGCAAACCGATGGGTTTTGACTTTTTATTCAATTTGCCTGTCTTTGATTACGGCATTTAATCCATTTAAATTTAGGATTAATATTGATATTTGTGAGTTTAATATTGTTGTTTAATGCTAGCTGGCTATTTTGCCCATTAGTTGATATAGATTCTTCATTATGGAGATACTCTTTACCTTTTGGTAAGTTTTTGGGATGACTGATACTGGTTGTTCCTTTCTGTGTATAGTGCTTCTTTCAGAAGCTCTTGTAAAGCAGGCCTGGTGGTGATGAAATCTCTCAGTGCTTGCTTGTGCATGAAAAATTTTATTTTTCCTTCATTTATGAAGCTTAGTTTGGCTGGATATGAGATTCTGGGTTGAAAATTCTTTTCTTTGAGGATATTGCATATTGACCCCCACTCTCTTCTAGTTCGTAGAGTTTCAGCTGAGAGATCTGCTGTGAGTCTGATAGGCTTCCCTTTATGGGTAACCTGACCTTTCTTTCTAGCTGCCCTTAGAATTTTCTCCTTTATTTCAACCCCAGTGAATCTAACGATTATGTGTCTTGGGGTTGCTCTACTTGAGGAATATTTTTGTGGTGTTCTCTGTATTACCTGAAGTTGAGTATTTTCCTGCCTTACTAGGTTAGGAAAGTTTTCCTGAATAATATCCTGAAGAATATTTTCCGGCTTGGATTCATTTTCTTCATGACATTCAGGTACACCTATCAAACGTAAATTAGGTCTTTTCACATAGTCCCATATTTCTTGGAGACTTTGCTCATTCCATTTTACCCTTTCTTTTCTAATCTTGTCTTCTCATTTCATTTCATTAAGTTGGTCTTCGACCTCTGATATCCTTTCTTCTGCTTGATCAATTCAACTGTTAAAACCTGTGCATACTTCGCAGCGTTCTCATATTGTATTCTCCAGTTCCATTAATTCACTTATATTCCTCTCTAGATTGTTTATTCTCTTTAGGATTTCGTCAAACCTTTTTTCAAGGTTCTTAGTTTCTTTACATTGGGCTAGAACATGTTCTTTTAACTCACAGAAGTTTCTTATTATCCACCTTCTGAAGCCTAAATCTGTTAATGGAACACACTCGTTCCATTAGGCCTTGTTCCCTTGTTGATGAGGAACTGTGATCCCCTGTAGAGGGAGAGGCATTCTGATGTTGGGTATTCTCAGCCTTTTTACTCTGGTTTCTTCCCATCATTGTAAATTTATCCACCTGTCGTCTTTGTAATTACCGACTTTCAAATTAGGTCTCTGAGTGGACGTCCAACTTGTTGATTCCCAGCACCAGAATCTGAGCAACCCACTGCACCGCATTGTTAAGATTCGTGGTGCTTTTCTGCCCGGGAATCTCCAGTCTGGCTTCCTTCTTGAGTCCCTTTTTCAATCAGCTGAATGGGCGCCTCTGCCTTCCCGGAGCTCCAAACATTGACCAAAAGGGGACCCAGTCCCATTGCACCAAGAACTGCTGCACCGGGGCGCCAGCAAAACTGCCACGCCATTCACAAGAGTCACGCTGGCAACCAGTGGGCCTCCTCCAACTGGGAACCTCCTGGTCCATAAGCAACAAAAATTCGTCTGAAAGTGTGGCCTCCTCTCATTTTCTGTGCTTTCACTGGGAGCTACAATCCTGATATCATTTACTTTCTAATGGAAAATGAATATACCATCGCCTGTGAAAGTCTGATAAAAAAAATATGGAGCCTGACTTAAGCCCATAAATTATCAGTTTAACAGGAAATACAGAAAACTGAAAAATATGTAAAATCTACCACCTGCAACAAATTATCAAAATCCAGCGATAAGGCTGGGCACAGGGGCTCACGCCTATAATCTTAGCACTTTGGGAGGCCAAGGCAGGCAGATCACCTGAAGTCAGTTTACCAGCTTGGCCAACATGGCAAAAACACATTTCTACTAAAAATACAAAAATTAGCTGGGTGTGGTGGGGGGGGCACCTGTAATCCCAGCTACTTGGGAGGCTGAGACAGGAGAATCACTTGAACCCAGAAGGTAGAAGGTGCAGTGAGCCAAGATCATGCCACTGCACTCCAACCTGGTGACAGAGTGAGACTCTGTCTCAAAAGAAAAACAAAAAATCCAGCTATGGAAAACACTGCAGGACAAAGATTTAAAAAAAAAAAAAAAAAAAGAAAGCCCTTTACCAAATAAATGGCACTCCCCTATAAATATACACACCTATTATGTACTCACAAAAAAAAATTTTAATGAAAAAATAAAAAAAAATTGTACTGGGATGAAAATTAGTGGAAAAAAAACTTGTAGTTTTAAGGACATTTAAATATGTAAGCCAAAAATAAAATTATAAGGCCCCCCAATTATCTGAATGGATCCTTCCTCTCAGCCAAGAGCATTCCAAAGCTAACCTAAAACTCTAATCAGGCCATGATGTGAAGGGGTTCAGACATGCCTCATTATACACTCCTCCCTTTTAAAATTCAGGAAAAGCCAACCAGCATTAACATCAACACAGACCCGAAGTCTGGTAAGAAATATTTGCAATCTATTATCTCTGAAACCTACTACCTGGAGGCTTCATTTGCATGATAAAACTTTGTTCTTCATAATCCCTTATCATTTTAACCCATACGTTCCTTTCTATTGATTCCAGGTCTTTAGATAATAACTCTTTCAACCAACAGCCAATCAGAAAATTTTTAAATCTATAAACTGACAGTCCCCACTTCGAGTTGTCTGCTTTTCCAGACCAAACCAATGTACATCTAACATGTATTGATTGATGTATTATGTCTCCCTCAAAAGTATAAAAGCAAGCTGTACTCCAATATGTGGGAACATATTGTCAGGACCTCCTAAGGCTGTGTTATGAGCGCATCCTCAACCTTGGCAAAATAAACTTTCTAAATTGATTGAGACCTGTCTCAGATACTTTTGAGTTCACAAATACATATTTTAAAAATAGACAGAAAAACCAATGATTTATTTTGGATGAACGTTTGGATGACAAAAATATTTTTTAAATGCAAGAAAATGATTGCCATAAAGTAGGATATAGTTATTTTAGAGTGTTTACCTTTTTCGAATTTCAGAACCGAATTATGTTTGCTAGATAATTTAAACTTTAAAATAAGTCTTTAGAAACTATCTAAAAAAGATAACATACAAAAAGGTAACTACAGGATTAAAGAGTAATATATCTTTCACAAGATGTTCAAATTTGATAAAATGGCATTGCTGATCATTAAGATGTATCTTAAATGATTAGAGGGGAAAACCCCTTTGAAATGACCAAAAAGTGCCTAAAAAAACATTACATCTAAGTGAGCATAAAAACGAGAGTTGAAGTTTTGACAAACTCATCATAAAATAAACATTCATTAAGCTACGTATTTATTTTATACAGGTTCTATATTTGTATTATATTTTTCAGTAAAAATGGTTTTAAAAATTACTTATCCATAAAAAATTTTCCTCTTCTGAATAAGGAAAGGCTATAAGTAGAAATAGAAACCACTAAGATTGCATAGAAATATTTAATTATAAGGTGACCATTCATGTGACCTGGACTATGAGAATATTGATGATATAGTTCATCTTTAAAAAGGCACAAAATTAAAATTGTTTTCATAGAAAATGGGAGAAGTCCTAATTGAAAACTCTACAAGGCAACGTATTATATAGGGGAAGAAATGATAAATAATGAAATAGAGAACTTCCAAGATCTTTTTGATCTTCTAGTCTGACACTCTCATTGTGCACATACAAGCTGCTATTTTGTCGTAAGTAATTAGAGGGTTCTAAACATACTGTGGATATTTTAAGGTGAAATATGCTAAATGGAAGCATTTTTGATAACTTTCAAGTGTAACCAGGTGTGTTCTCTGATGCATTAAGCTCATTAATTTGCAAAACATGTTTCATCTCATTCCTAAATAACTCACATTTTCTTTTTTACTCATTTTTTCACTTGAAAGGTTACTGAATTCATTGAAGAATGAATGCTTTTTCAAATTTGGTGAGTAAAGAATATATCCTATTTGTTAAAACTTGATTCCAAAAGTAGACCTAATTGTATGCTATAGACTAGTATACTATACCCAACAGTATACCATATAGCTATTTGGTAAATTAAGGTGTTCGTGTATACTTTTCTCAAGATGACAATTTCTAATAATAACCAATAGTAAATAAATTTGATCAGTCATTTTTATTTATTTGTTCAATACATAGAGGAAATGTAAGAAATTACCAATGTATTTTTAGAGTTTCTCAAGTGAGAATTCCAGAGGATTTCAAGGTCTCTATGGAATCAAGCTTTGAACTTTATCATAAAATGGAAACAATTAGGAATGATTCTGTGTAGTTTGGGTGCTGTGACAGGAAAATAAAAACCTGGGACTCAATTCACTCTGCCAGAAGGAGAAAAATAAGCTGAAAGCTGAGTCACGCAAGAAGCTTCCTTTCCTTCTGTTCCTAAACAGATGACTACAGATAAAAGGTTAAATATCTCCATAGGTAGCTACAGATAAAAGGTTAAATATCTCCATAAGTAGCTACTCTATGTTCACCCTATCTTATGTAAAGTGCTGATTTGCTGAGCACAAGATGAATAAATAATTCACCATTCCCCTACCTGCACCTTTTCTTCTCCAACATGTAGATTACTATACCCTCGCTCTTTCCTCTCCAGCCCACTTTTCCCCTTTAAATATTGAAGCTCTCAAAGTCATCCTTGGAGAAAGGCGCAGATTACAGACTGTTTTTCTAATTCTGTGTTCTTTCATTCCAGGTATGTCCTTAACCTTAGCAAAATAGACTTCTAAATTGATTGAGACCTGTCTCAGATACTTTTTGGTTTACAGTCCTTATTTTTCTCTATACAGTATTTTCTAATTAGCATTTCCCCCAAAATTGATATTTATACATCTGGTTGTACAAGATGAACTTTTAAAAAGAGTTACATATTTATTTCATTATAGTAAATATGAATAATACAACTAATTCTCAATTCACAGATGTTAACATTATGCTTAGAATAAAGCTAGGTTCAAAACTGACTTTAATTAAATGGTTAATTTAAAGTGGCAAAAATTATGATGTTGGTTTGCAAATGACTGGTTCAGAAAACTCTGATCTACCTACAATGTGACAAGCATTGGTTTGAAGGAAAAGAAACCTGGGTTCTTGTTCTGGCTCAGCCTAGATCCAATTCATTTCATTCTTTACTCATTTAAAAGTTCACTTTTGTGTCTATCGTGAGCTAGGTATTGTGCAGCATTCAAATATTTGAAATTAACCATAAGACTGGAGGGAGTTAGTTACTTTCCTGTCCACCCTGGTTTCCTTAAGTGAGGGCTTGGAAGAGAGTTCATTTAGCTTCTTAACATGGTGTAAAATAACATAAAATAACATTAAGAACTTTATCAAACGACACTACCAGTGAGTTAGAGTGACTGGTTCCCAATATTTAAGAGTCAATCTTCACTGGCAAAATTGTGTCTGACCATCCAGCTCTTGGCACTCTGCCTGCCACAGGTTCTCAAAGCATATTTCCTGAGTGAGTTGCCATTGAGCCACCTCATTCCACCTTTTGTGATTTTGTGATCCTGTGATTCTCTGTACATGAATCTATATTTTCAATCATATCAGCTGGGTACATGCTCACTAAAATTTTATAAAAATAATCTGGCTTTAGGCTGGGTGCAGTGGCTCACACCTATAATCCCAACACTTTGGGAGGCAGAGGCGGGCAGATCACAAAGTCAGGAGATCAAGACCATCCTGGCCAACATGGTGAAACCCCATCTCTGCCAAAAATACTAAAATTAGCTGGGCATGGCAGCATGTGCCTGTAGCTACTCTGGAGGCTGAGGCAGGAGAATTGCTTGAACCCAGAGGCTGCAGTTAGCCGAGATCATGCCACTGTATTCCAGCCTGGGTGACAGAGCAAGACTTTGTCTCAAATATATATATGTATTGCTTTAAAACCATGATTAATCATATAGGTCTGGAACAATAAAGGGGATTCTATTTTTAACAAGCATAAAGTAACTCTGAAGAGTATAGAAGTCAGGGTTACAGTGATAACTAATATGTATTTATTTATTTGTTTTTTGAGACAAAGTCTTGCTCTGTCACCGAGGCTGGTGTACAGGGTCTTGTTCCGTTGCCCAGGCTGAAGTGCAGTGGCACAATCTCGACTCACCACAATCTCAACTCACCACATCTGCCTTGCAGGTTCAAGTGATTCTCCCGCCTCAGCCTCCTGAGGAGCTGGGATTACAGGTGCCCACCATGACACCTGGCTAATTTTTGTATTTTTAGTAAAGATGGAGTCTCACCATGTTGGTCAGGCTTGTCTCAAACTCCTGACCTCAAGTGATCCACCCACCTGGGCCTCCCAAAGTGCTGGGATTACAGGCGTGAGCCACCATGCCCTGTCAATAACTAATATTTTGTGAAAAAATACACCCAGCCTTCTTCCTTCTCACTGAATGCCATCAACATGGTGTTCAGGCACTTCATGGAGGCTGGCTGTGTGGCCTACATCTCCTTTGGACCTTGTGCCAGAAAATCGGTCACAATTGTAGATGTTATTGATCAGAACAGGACTTTGGTTGATGGACCTTGCACTCAAATGAGGAGACAAGCCATGCCTTTCAAGTGCATGCTGATTTCATCCTCAAGTTTCCACACAGTGCCCACCAGAAGTATGTCCAACAAGCCTGGCAGAAGGCAAACATCAGTACAAAATGAGCAGCCACACAATGGGCCAAGAATATTGAAGCCAGAGAAAGGAAAGCAAAGATGACAGATTTTGATCATTTTAAAATTATGAAGGCAAAGAAAATGAGGAACAAAATAATCAAGAATGAAATTAAGAAGCCTCAAAAGGCAGCTCTCCTGGAAGCTTCTCCCAAAAAAGCTCCTGCCACGAAGGGTGCTGCTGCTGCTGTTAAAGTTCTAGCAAAAAAACAAACAAACAAACAAAAACAACCGCTGTGGGCAAGAAGGCCCCAGCTCAGAAGTTTCCTGTTCAGAAAGCCACGGGCCAGAAGGCAACACCTCCTCCAAGAGCTCAGAAGGGTCAAAAGCTCCAGCCCAGAAAGCACCTGCTCCAAAAGCATTTGGCAAGAAAGTGTAAGAGGCTATTAGAAAAGTAATAAAGGTTCTATTTGGAAAAAGAAAAGAAAAGAAAGAGGGAGGGAGTGAAGAAGGAAGGGAGGGAGGGAGGGAGGAAGGGAGGGAACGAAGGAAGGAAAATAATGTACCCAAGTTGCAACAAGGCTTGAAAATGCTAGGCTGCTCATGGATTTTTTAAATTGCAATATGCATACATGATCCTTATAGTTTTCTGTTTCCCTCGTAACCATTTATGATAAAAATAATCAACCTGTTAGAGTTCTTCTGTCAGCTTTTGTCAGGATCAGGGGTGTTACCCTACAGTTTAACCTTGAATAATGTGGGGTTAGGAGATGCCAATACCCTGTGCAATAGGAGTATAACTTCTGACTCCCACAAAGCACAATTGCTAATAGCCCATGTTGGCTGGAAGCATTACCAATAACATAAATATTCAATTAAGACATATTTTTATATGTTTTGCATTCTCACAATAATCTAGAGAAAAGAAAATGTTACTAAGAAAGTAATAAGAGAAACTGTATTTACTTTTCATTACATGGAAGTGGATTATCATAAAAGTCTTCATCTTGTTCATCTTCACACTGAACAGGCTGAGGAGAAGGAGAAAGAGGAGGGGTTGGTCTTCCTGTCTCAGGGGCAACAGAGGCAAAAGAGATGGAGGACAGAAGGGGAGGAAAGAGTCAGGACACTCAGTGAAACTATGAAAATGCATTGTAATTCTGTCTGAATTTTTGCTTTTTTAAATTTCTCTAAAAATGTTCTATATGGTAAAATCTTTCTTCCACTACTTTAGTTTCAGTGCCTGTATCAAGATGTCAAAAGCAGTCTTGAATAATTGGAACCCTTCTGCCAGATTGTCTAATGTCAGTTTGTTTTCTGGCACTGCCTTTTCTATGTCTTCTTTCTCATTATGTGACACTGGTTTGGAAGCACCTATCTCCACCAAGTCTTATTCTGTTAATTCTTCTGGTCTGCTATCTATGAGCTCTTACATTTCTCCAAGATCCAGATCTTGAAACCCTTCACTTTTCACCTTTTTTTTGTTTGTTTTTTGCCATATCCATAATATCGTTCATGATTTCTTTGATTGGCTTTGTGATAAATCCATGAAGTCATCCTCAATATCTGTATCGTTTTCTCCAGCAGGAATTTATTATTTCAATCTTGATAACCTTCACAAGATTTTTTGTCACAACGATGACATCTTCAGTGGTGTAATCCTTCCAGACTATCATGATGCTCTCTCTATCAGAGTTCTCTTCCATGGCATTGACAATCCTTTCCGTAGAGTACTTTGTGTAATAAGCCTTAAAGGTTCTTATGAGCCAAGGATCTCGAGGCTGAATTAAAGACATTGTGTTTGGGGGCAAGTAGGACACATTGACAGCTTCAGTGTTGAACCCATGGGGTTTTGGGTGGCCAGAGGCACTGTCCAATATCAGAAAAAAAAAATGTAAAAGGTAATTCCTGACTTCAGGGACAAAGCATTGATGGAGCCAATCCAGAAAAAGTGTTCTTATTGTCTTGGCCTTCTTGTTGTACAACTATAAGACTGACAGTGATGTTTTTGTTTTCCCTTCAACTCCAGGATGAGCAGCTTTATAGATAAGGGCAGTTATGAACAACACCCCCGCCCCAACAATTTGCACAAAAGGGTAAAGGTAGCCTATCCCCTCCTGCCTTAAATTCTTGTGCTCACTCTCTTCCTTACTAATAAATGTCCTTTGTGGAATTTTTTTTTCCAGAATAGGGCACTTTGATCCACATTAGAAACCTGTTGAGGCAGATATTCTGTCTCCTTAATGATTTTCTTAATGGCATCTGAGAACTTGTCTGCTGCCTCTTGGTTGGTAGAAGCCGCTTCTTTTGTTATCTTGACATTTTAAAGCCAAACCTCTTCTTAAAATTATCTAACCATCCTTTGTTAGCATTAAAATCTTCAGTTTTACATCCTTCACCTTCTTTTTGCTCTAAGTCGTCATATAATGACTTCACTTTTTCTCAATTCACATCAGTTTATAGGTATGCCTTTCTTACAGCAACCCTTTACCCACAGAAAAACTGCATTTTCAATACTAGATAAAAAGGTATTTTGCTCAAAGTGTAAGTTTTCCACGCTTGCTGGTGTAACTACAGTGATAGATTCATGAATTTTCTTTTCTTTTTTACAATGGTTCTTAAGCTGAATTCAATAATCTTGAAATGACGGGCAACCACAGCTGCAGACTTCAATCTACAATACATGTCAAGCATTTCAACTTTTTCTTATAATGTCATGAATTTTCTCTGTTTCTCAGGAGCACTTCCAACATCACTAGCGGCACTTTGTATGGGTGCCATGGCGTTATTCAATGTTTACCGTATTGCACTAAACACAATGAAAAACACTACAGAACCACAAGAGATTACTTTTTACTGCAATAGGCAATTTACCAGAGAGATGAACTGCTCACACAGAGATGATTAGTGTCCCATGGCATTTTAAGTGGATACGCGCAGCACTTAAACTCATAGCAATAGCAACAGGAGGTGTCTATAAATTATTACAATAGTACAGTATGTACTATAGTTACTTTTATGCACTTATGATTTAATACAGCATCTGTACATTTGTTTACATTTCTCTCAACTGCAAATTGTGCCATGTATGGTCTGTAAGCATGTACATAAGTTTTGATAAATTTTAACTTTTATAATAGATTTGTGCTGTTTTATGGTAATAAATAATAACACAGACTAGTACCTACATATGTTTATGAATTTGTGACATACCTAATGTTCTTTTTTAAATATTTCTAGGCTATGAAGTTTGTGAATTTTTCCAAATTGTCACAATCTCCAAAAAATTTTCCGTTATATTTACTGAAAAAATATCTGCATAAAAGTAGACTCACACAGTTCAAACCCATGTTGTTCAAAGGTCAACTGCACTTACAAGCTAACAACTGCCTATTTCATGAATGCTGGCAGAACACATGAGATGTCTGAGTCAGAGTCAAAGGCCTTTCTTACTCCCAGCTCATCATGAGCTTTGTGCTGATTTGTTACTGTTACCTATGTCCCCCAAGTCCCAAAGGGTAAGGCAGAGGGCCCCTGTAGATGCCTGCATGATATAGGAGAAGAACATTGAGCTTTGGGAATCTTTGGCTTTTATGGCAAGTGGAACTAAGGTTGCTCTTTAACCAGAGAGGCATTACCTCATCCCTTAAGGTTACTCTCTGCAAACATACCTGAGTAAAGCCTGAATTGGGGCCTGTACTCTTGGCATGCCAGCAAGAATATGCAGTGACACTCAGGGCCCATCCCAGTTTGCTTCTCCCAAAAACCTTTAAATTGAATGAGCTTTAGTTCTGTGTCAAACTCCTGTTTTTCTTCCTCTTTCCTTATGTAGTATCCTAAGGGAAATACTACAAAATGTTCCAGAAAGTGTTGGTTGGATATCTAAAGTTTAAAAAGGAAGAGAACCACACCAGCTGGAGAATAAAGAAGCATCAGTAGAAGTCAATGGCCATTAATAGAATTATTTAAAAAATAAGTTGAGTAGTATTTTTGCAGCTCTTTCCCTAACCTTTCTTTTCTATTGTTTGACCAAACTCTACAACAATAAGAAGTGACAGCCAGGCACAGTGGCTCACATCTATAATCCCAGTATTTTGGGCGGTTGAGGTGGGTTTATCACTTGAGGTCAGGAGTTTGAGACGAACTTAGCCAATATGGTAAAGCCCTGTTTCTACTAAAAATGCAAAAATTAACCAGGTGTGGTGGCTCACGCTTGTAGTTCCAGCTGCTTTGAAGAATGAGGCAGGAGAATTGCTTGAACCCAGGAGGTGGAGGTTGCAGTGGGCCAAGATCATGCCACTGCACTGTAGCCTAGGTGACAGAACAAGACTCTGTCAAAAAAAAAAAAAAAAAAAAAAAAAGGAGGAAGAAGTAAGGAGAAGTCTGTCTTTAGTTGTTTTAAAAATATTGCTTAAAATTAATAATTGCCAGAATAGTAAGTAACACTCATTGCAGTGAAGCAAATCAAGGCCCAGTGTGAAGCAAAGATATGGCCTGGCTCTTTTATTTCTTCTCTGGTGAAGGAAGAAAACTAAAGACAGCCTTGCTGCTAAGGGATAGGGGCTGTGTCTGTGTCCCGCTCAGAATCAACCTCAATGTCTGCTCTAGAGGCTGCTGACTACTAGTTTAAATCAAGTTCAAGTCCCTTTCAGTCCTAGAAGAAATTCCTCCTTAAGTTATGGAAAGAACCGAGAATTCCTTGCAACTCATTCTTTATGATAGAATTGTGAGTTCTGGAGTTTGTAGGCTTTCTTTCTGTACTACATGAAGAACATTATAAGAAAGTATCCAGTAGCTTTCATTTTGGGAGAAAACAGATATAGTCCTCAGGGGTATTGTGACTCCATCTTTGTCACTTACAGAAGTTTCTTCAAGGAGAGCCCCATGGCTCTTTATGTTTCAAGGTATTAATTTCACTTGGAGCATTGTTTCTCTCACCCAAAAAGCTGTATATTAAAAACATTATTTTATTTATTTATTTAGAGACAGGATCTTGCTTTGTCACCCAGGCTGGAGTACGGTGGCACAATCATGGCTCACTGCAGCCTCAACCTCCTGGGCTCAAGTGATCCTCCTGCCTCAGCCTCTCAAGTAGCTGGGACTACAGGCACACACCACCATGCCTGGCTAATCTTATTTTTTGTAGAAATGAGGTCTCACTATACTGCCCAAGCTGGTCTCCAAGCGATCCTCCCACCTTGGCCTTCCAAAATGTTGGAATCACAGGTGTGAACTACTGCACTGGCCTAAAATATATTTTAATAGATTTTTTCCTAACAAGCACCACTGGCCGCAACTGAACTCAGTATTTTAACATTTTCATGTGACGTTCAGTTCTAGATTTGATGTAAAAGTCCTAAAGCGTACATCACTTCTGAAAAAAACCCACTGCCGTGCTGCAAGGGATCATTGACAGAAATGGGGATTATAGTGCTTGTCCTACAGGTTTGTCAGCAAGATAAAATAAGAAAATCTAAGCGAAGTTTCCTGACATGGTGTCAGTACTCTTGGCATACCAGCAACAATATGCACGGGAACTCAGGGCCCATCAGCCTTCTTCTCCCAAAAAACCTCTACATGGAATAATCTTTAGTTCTGTGTCAAACACCTATTTTTCTTCCTCCTTCTTTATACAATATCTTAAGGGAAATACTATGAAATGTCTTATAAAGTGCTGGTTGGATACCTAAAATTCAAAAAGGAAGAGAACTACGTGAGCTAGAGATAAAAGAAGCATCAGTAGAAGTCAATGGCTGTTAATAAAAACATTTTTTATTAAAATATTGAATCTGAATAGAAACCTCCTCTACCTGTTTTCTTAAATTCCTTGAGAGTAGCAACTGCATCTTCTCCATTGATATAGCCCCTGCCAAGCACAGTGCCTGAAGGCAGGTTCACAGGGATGCGCCCAGTCTGTACTTTCTCTATGTCATAAAAAAGCTGACATGTCTGTGCTGCATTCAAAGATGACACTGGAATTCCACAGTGCCTTTTTGCCTCAGAGCTCATATTACCTCCTATCAAGTTATCTCCCTGCCCCTCATCATATCCCAGCAAGAAAGCAGAAAAGCCGGCTAGGCGCGGTGGCTCATGCCTGTAATGCCAGCACTTTGGGAGGCCAAGGTGGGCGGATCATGAGGTCAAGAGTTCAAGACCATCCTGGGTAACACAGTGAAACCCTGTTTCTACTAAAGATACGGAAAAATTAGGCAGGCATGGTGGCACACACCTGTAGTCCCAGCTACTTGGAAGGCTGAGGCAAGAGAATCGTTTGAACCTGGGAGGCAGAGGTTGCAGTGAGCAGAGACCGCAACCACTGCACTCCAGCCTGGTGACATAGCGAGACTCCATCTCAAAAAAAAAGAAAAAGAAAAGAAAAAGAAAGCAGATAGAAAGTCATTATCCTTACTGTTCCAGTGGTGGCTCTTCATGCTTACAGAACATTAGGCATACACACCTGGAACATCATCTAGAGGGACACTGACGTCACCTCATCATAACATACATCTCTGACAACCGTCAGGAGATATTCAAAGTAAACGAAGACACCGTGACTGCCACTTAGGGTTTCTACACAGGGAACTATTAGTGGCAAGAGCCTATTTATTCTCTTTGAGATGGTATACTAGTGACCTCTACTGGCAAAATTGGTTCAAAATCAGCTTCTATTTCATACAATATTTACTTCTTTATTAATTCATACTTTAATTTTACCCTTTATTTAGTAACATTCTCATTTGTAGAATGTTTTTAATTATGCACAATGATTTGTGTCTGTTCATATCCAAGTAGTACAATTTTGACATTTCACAGAAGCACAGAACTTTTGAGCTGAAAGAGTTCTCAAGGGATCTGTCTTATTTCATTCTATGTGGAAAATGAGACCCAGAGGAATCAAGTGGCTTGCCTGAAGCCTCACCACAGGGGGGCGATAAAAAGTCTTCCGACCAGCACACTGCCTGCCAGGTAGTAGGACCCAGGCAGCTGAAGAGAAAACAGGATCTTGATCAGAGTTACATGCAGAGGAAGAGTATGGATGCTCTCCTATCCCTGTATCTCTATTGTATCCTGGGTGTGAGAGGAGCCATTAATTCACAGGTTTTCAGAGAGACTATAAAGCATCCGAAGGGCCCCCCTGAGGAGCCTCACCAGTGTCTGCATTGGCATATTGAGATCCCACGTCTCCAGCCTGAGTCTGATATCATATTGGATGTGACTTCTGGGGTGTCTTGGGAGACAGTAAATGTATTTTGCATTTGGGAGGATGTAAGTTTAGAAAGATGTAAATAATCTGTGTCCAGAGGACCAGCTGTGGTGATTTTTTAAATGGCCACATATCCCTTGACATTCCCTCATAGACGTCCTCTCCTATGTTCCTTCCCCTTGAAGCTGAATAGTCAGGGGACTGCTTCCACCTGTGAAGTGTAATGGAAGTGACGCTGTGTGACTTCTAAGGATCAGTCTTAAAAGGAACACACAACCTCGCTTGTCAGCCTTAGAACACTTGCTCTGGGGAAAACTAGCCACCAAGAAGAAATACAATTTTCCCCCAAACCACTGTATGGAAGAGACCATAAGTAGGTGTTTGAACTGACAGCTCCAGCTCCGCTCCCAGCCAGCAACCAGCTTCTACCATGGCTGTGTGGAACCACCTTGGATACACAGCCTGTCTAACTTCAGATGGCTGCAGCCCCTACCCACATCTGACTGCAGCTGCAGGAGAGACTCCTAAGGGAGAACTGCTCAGCTAAGCCCTTCCTGAATCATTGAGCCACAAAATAGTGAGCAAAATAAAATGCTGTCACTTTACAACACTAAATTGTGGAGTGTTATACAGCAACAAACAGTTTCTTAAAGGCATTTCTTTCATTCTGTAACAAACACTGAATGAAAATGCAAAATGACATACACATGTCAAATCCTGGCGGAACTGCAGTTAATCTATTCATTTTTCATAAATCAAAGAGTTCTTAGTCCAAATGAATAGGCGTTCTAGGTGACAGAAGTATCAGTTCTTCCTCTTTCTTGAAATGGCAATTCCATTTAGTAGAATGGTGATTCAAATGGAATGGCAATTCCATTTTAAGAAGGCTGAGTAAATTTTATGCAGTTTTCTAAGAGGAATTTTCTATTGCAGAATCCTTGCCTTTCTCAACCAGGTTTCCCCCAAATGAACCACAGAACACAGAAGAGGATTTGAGTGACTACTTTCTGAATTCTCCCAACTGTGTTTTATAACTAGTACTTTTCTAGATGAAAGGAAAGCATTTAATTCATGGCATACAATGAATACCTTGAGAAATCTTAGTTCCCTCTCAGAACCCAGGCTGAGAAGGCTGGGAGGCACGATAGGCTAACTCAGCCATGCGGTAGCATTGTCAACTGGAAACAGAAGTCTAGAGAGGTTAAATAATTTGCCCAGTGTTACCACAGCTAGCTGATACAGGGTTTGATTCCAGAAACTTCAACTCTAGAGCTTGGAAACCTAATCATTATTCAGTGTTCCTAAGAAAAACACACACTCCATAAACAAGGGAAATACTAGCCTTAGCAGCATGTTTGTATGTGAACAGGTAATGGGCTTAGCAGCAATGATTGTAACTATCCAGTAATGCAAATTACAAGTGCATAAACTGAGCCAAAGACTTCTTTTTTCTTTCACTTAAAATAATAAAGCTAAAACTTTTTAAAAAAATATTCAACCCAGATTAGTGAGGTGTTGCTTTATCTCCAGACCTATAAGCCATCAATACAATAGGGAGTATGAATCAGGGAAAGGACAGAGGAGCAGAGTGCAAAGGTCAGGCCCTGAGACCAGGGCAAGAAAGGGAAGGGATTAGGAGCACATAGACGTGAGAGAAAGAAAGGAATGGGGGGAAGACAGAACACAGCAATGGAAAGAAGACACGCCACAGAGAGCGCTGATGAGAGGATCAGAGGCAAGATTACGACAAAGGACACAGTGGATAAAACGTTTGTTGAGGGAATGAGGAAAAGGGGAGAAAAAGAGAAGATGTGAAGTCTAACAAATTAAAGATGCTACTATTTGTAATTCTTTTTTAGAATGATGAAAATAATACCAACTACAATGGGTTAGGAAAAGTAGTATAGTCAGATTGCAAAGGCAGCTCTGCTCTGTATCACCATTTTGTCAAAGTGGTATATCTGCTATGTAGAATTTAAGGTCATAATCCTAATTTGAGTCCTGGCTTTGAAATTCATGTGAAAATACCAATGTTTGGTTTATAAACACCTTATCTCATTAGGGAAATTGAGGTGAACAACTTTGGGAGCCCAGCCACATGGCAGTAGCAACATGCATTGTCTACACCCACTTCCATCCAGTGGCATTCACTGCGGAGGTGTCAGGCTGAGAGTCAAATCAGATACACTGAACTGACAGCCAGGTACGTAACCGGTGAATGGATAAAGAAATATTCAACTTTTCCTCATTGATTGCCCTTCCCTATCTCTAATGGAGAAAAGTTTGAAGACAAATTTACTGGACAAGAAGAAATGAAGTGAATGTAAGTGTAAATTTGAATAATTCAAGGCAGTAGGAATAGAATCTATGTACACCTGATTACCATATATAAAGGATTTTAAGGCCAGATGCGGTGGCTCACGCCTGTAATCCCAGCACTTGGGGAAGCCAAAGCAGGTGGACCACTTGAGGTCAGAAGTTCAAGACCAGCCTGGGCAACATGGTAAAACCCTGTTTCTACTTTAAAAAATACAAAAATAGCTGGGTGTGGAGGCAGGCTACTGTAGTCCTAGCTACTCTGGAGGCTGAGGCAAGAAAATTGCTTGAACCTGGGAGGCAAAGGTTACAGCGAGCCGAGATTGTACCACTGCACTCCAGCTTGGGCAACAGAGCAAGACCCTGTCTCAAAATAAATAAATAAACAAACAAGTAAATAAATAAACTATTTTAAGATACTATGTATCTCTCCCTTTTATCCTTCTCTAAGGATATACTGAGGACTATAACTCATTTAATAAATTGGGAAAACATAAGTCTATTCTGATATAAATAAATAGTTTGATGTGAAATAAAATATTTATATAGTCTTAAAATATCTCCCTCTAAAATACTTGCTAATTACTAAAGGAAAAATGAGTCAGACATCACCTGTAATCAAGAGCTCAAAGTTAACCTCACCAGTAAAGGGAAAATAGAAATTGTATAACACCTGACAGGATGCAATCAGAAGAACACAGTATTATTCTGTTATATTCTTGCCAAACTTATTGATCATGTGGAAACATCAGAAAACACAAATTGAGAACCATTTTACACAATGACTGCTCTGTAATCTTTTAAAGTAACAGGGCTATGAAAGTCAAGTAAAAATGGAGGAATTGTTCCAGGTTGAAGGTGATGAAAGTGACATAACAACTACATCCAACATATGATTTCAAACTGGATACCTTTATTGTAAAGGGTATCATCAAGACAACTGGTGAAACTTCAGGGGCTTTGAAGATTGGTGAGAGTGATATAGGGATACCATTTTTCTGATTTTATTGGTTGTATTATGGTTACAAAGGAGAAAGTCTTTGTAAGAAATACACACGAATCTGTCCAGGAGGAATAGAGCATTGGCAACTTTTAAATAACTTAGGAACAAAACAGAATCTTTTTTAGGTTACTTGGAAATTTTTTTCTTTTTATTTTTTTTTTGGAGATGGGGTTTTCACCAGATTAGCCGAGCTGGTCTCAAACTCCTGACCTTATGTGATCCACCCACCTTGGCCTCCCAAAGTGCTGGGATTACAGGCATGAGCCACTGCACCTGGCCAGAAAATAAGGGGTAAAATGCAAAAGACATGTCATGCTAAAGGGTGACGTTTACAATTTGTGTCATGTCTCCTTTACTCTCCACCCTCCATGCCTTGAATATCCTGTAGCTAAATTTGCCACTTTCTACATTTTATTTTTCCTAAACAACTTTCGCATGCGTCACAATAGTGGTGGTGTGATAGATGTCCATAATCCAACCACTGATATTTTCACATGCTTCTGAAAATTATCACCCATGTTAGGATTAATACCTTAGTTCTATATATTAGAAAAACTCTACTATTAATCTTATTCTTTATGAAAACATTATTGCATAAATATAGCATGAACATCTAATAACCGGTAATCCCTTCATACTAATAAATACATTTTTCCAAGTTCCCTTCCCATTCTAGTCCGTATATATAAATTACTTTTGCATGGTTGTAATCACAACATAGATACAATTTTATATTCTATCTTTCATGTCTGAGCATATTCCAATATTGGTAGAGGGCCTCTGGGCTCTTCTTGCTTTCTGATTCTGTGATTACATTTTTGAAACAATGACCTCATAACCTAACTAGAGGACCATATTTCATTATTCAATACCTGCAACACAGGCACCTTATTGCTTCTACCTAGTCAGTACAATGCAGTAATGCTATCTATCTAGTAATTTCAATTCTGATGCATTGTCATTTGACAGAGGCTTCGAAGCCACTTAGACCTGCGCTCGAATCCCATCTCTGCATTGTTCATTGTTCAAGGTACTAAACCTTTCTGAGCCCAGTTTTCAATCTGAAAAACAGGAATAATATCAATAGCATGATATTTGTGTGGATAAATTTCTTAGCACAGTGCCTGGCATGATTTTTTTAATGAATGCTTATTATCTCACACACACACACACACACACACACACACACACACATACATATATATATGTATATACACACATACATATATATGTGTGTGTGTATCCTATTAGTTCTGTCCCTCTAGGTAACCCTTAATAATACAGTCTCTTAGGTGAATAATGATAACAAGCATAATATATATCCTATTAGTTATCTCTGTCTCTCTCTCTATATATGTATATGTAATAAACTCCTCTCTATATAATAAACTCTCTCTACATAAGTATTATTAACTTACTCTCTATATAGATATATAGAAAGTTAATGTATATATATTATATATGCATTATAAACGTTATATAGTATTATAACTCTATTATATATATAATAATATATATAAGTATTAACTTTCTATATATATGTATTATATATACATATATATGTATTATCATTGCATCCTGTCAGGTGATATATAATTTCTGTCTATATATATAGAGAGAGAGAAAGTTAATACTTAGTAATACATATATATAGAGAGAGAGAGAGGAAGAAAGAGTTTATTAAGTATTAACTTACCTGATCACAAGATATTCCCACAATAAGCTGTCTGCAAGCTTGAGGAGCAAGGAGAGCCAGTCCAAGTCTCAAAACTGAAGAACATGGAGTCTGATGTTTGAGGGCAGGAAGCATCCAGCACAGGAGAAAGATGTAGTCTGGGAGGCTAGACCAGTCTCATCTTCTCACGTTTTTCTGCTTGCTTTATATTCGCTGGCAACTGACTAGAGTGTGCCCACCAGATTGAGGGTGGGTCTGCCTATCCCTATCCACTGACTCAAATGGCAACACCCTCACAGATACACCCAGGAACAATACTTTGCATCCTTCAATCCAATCAAGTTGCCACTCAGTATTAACCATCACAGAGACACATGACTAGTAAAGTGTGGGGTTACTCCAAACATTTGAGACTCTTAGTTTTATTTGTGATGACTGATGATGGGTTGCTTTTAGATAGAAATAAGTATGCAACTAGTCAACTAGGATTTTCAGAGAAACCAACTGATTTTCTAATTATCACCAGAATTGAGAATCTACAGGAAAACTAAAATGACATTTGATTAGTCATCTTTTTCCAACTCCTGCTTTAATCTACCTCCCTTTAAAAGGTTTTTTAAAAAAAAACCCTTAAGGATATAATCATTGGAACATACAGTTTGCTTTTTAAAAATAGTTAGCTGTGAATTTGTCTAATTCCTTTCACAGTCAAATGATTACATGTTACAGAAAAAACATGAATGTCCCAACCTACAAAATAGACAAATAGAGGAGTTACTGTTTGTGTTAGTAAAAAATATTCTACAAAAACAAAAAGTTTTCTTTGAGAAATTCCTTGAAATATAGGCTCTCCAAAGGCAACGGTATGCTTGACGATATTTCACAGAGAGACACTGGCTGAGAAATGTAGGGTTTAGGGGTCAACAGTCACTGCAAACTGAAGAGTCTCTCAAATTATAACACTTTATTACAGAAATTCCATTTTTACAGTATGGTAAAGGGCTCAAAGCACAAGGGACAGGAATCCACTGTGTAAGTTGAGAAACACTGTAACAGCACAAAGCTCAAGCCATTTAAAATTCCAAAGCAGAAAAGAATAAGAAACATTGTTAAAAAAAAATCTTCTGAACATTTTTATAAAGGAAGCTAACCTTGCAACCACAAATGAAAATGAAAGCAAAATATTCACATGGAGGAACAAACAATAGTAGAGCCTTTTGTCTGCTAAGAAAAGGTAGCAAGATTTTTCAAGAGGGATAAAGAAGAATGTGTTTTAAAATACAAGCTTTTCAAACAACTTTTACTAACGTCACACTACCAGCAATGAAAACCACGCATGTGCGCAGCTAAATGCTCTGAGCCAAAGTCATTAAGCTGACAATGAAATGTGTGTTTGGAGAAAGAAGGGAACAATGATTAAATGGGGAAGAAAGTGAGTAAGGGCTGAAAAGACCCTGCTGTTGACTGTGTGCATCCCAAGAAGGCTAGTGGAGGGAAGACCCAGGTCACGCTAACAGAAAGGCGGCAAGAGAGGCTCCCTGTTTTTTCCAGATGATTCATTTGAGCTACCACTGAGTCTTTTATGTTTCCAATGTTAAGGATTGAAAATGAATACTAAAGTCTGTCTAAGAAAGCAAAACACTTCTTTCTGGAACAGCTTTTACAGTAACTTTGGTTCTGTGATTGCTGGATATATTGTTTCAGCAGTGTCACTTACAAAGCTTTTGGATTATTTCAAATGTTTCTTTCTAGGCTTGGGGAGCCCAATAGTAGCTGATTCATCTGGTTTGTTCTGTTCTTTTGGGGCCCTTGTCCTCTTCTCTCTGCACCCAGACTATCTTTGAAGGCCAAAGGAACCTTAAAGTTCTCTAAGGAAACCAGGCTTTGACCCTGAAATTCTGAACAGGTCAAGCAGGCAGGAGGCCTGTGAGGGAAACTGTGTCAAAAGCTGATCCCATCCATCTGGGGCCTTGGTGAAATGAAGGGCCCTGTGTCAGCCACCTTGCCCCCTCTTCAGGAATGCGGACTTGGGACAGGTCAGCATCTTAGTAGCACATGAACTTGGATAAATAAAATTTACCCCTGATTTTCAGGATCTCCTCTGGATTTCTCCCTGGAAAAAAAATTCACCATAACTATGAAGGATTTTGTACAAATTAACATGAGAAAATTCTAACTCCCCCTCCCTTTTCTGTGGTTATTCTAATAATGAAGAAAAAACATATAGGCAACCAATGGATGGTTTTGTCTTTGAAAGGAAGAGTCAAAATATTTATACTTATCCTTTGCTGAGAAAATTAGAGAACACTCTCGATTACTGAAAACATTAGATATTGCACTAACATGCCATTTCTTAAGCTTGTTTACGAAAACGAGTTTTTACATTATGCTAGATCATTTGTTTCAGTTAAGTGGATTTCTTCTGATTGAAGATTTTTCTGCAGAAAGAGCACTTACAATTTCTAGCAATACATTAGTGACCCTAGAGCCATACCACACCCAGAAGCTGCTGAGAAGCAGAGTTAATCTCCTTTATCTTATTGAATCTCTTATGCTAAGTCTCTAAGGCATTTTGCTGGGCCAGGGAAGGTATTCCTAATGCCACTGTCCATATTATCTTTAGCTTACAGGAAGAGATATTCTGCTCTGCCAATGGCATTATCCATGCTTATATGGATCCCAAATGCCAATTAAGATTTGCTGAAACTTTCTGCCATTGCTGGTGCAATTAATGTACTTGTTTGATTTCACTAAAAACAACACTTCCAATTACTAGAGATCATCTTCCTCTATATCCTTAAGGATATGGGAATAATCTTTTAAATTAGTTTTCATAGCCAAATTCATTGGAGGGTGTAAAGAGAGATGACACTGGTGGCAGGGGGGCTCTCTGGACCTGACCAGAACACACTCAGCCAGCATTTGCCACACCCTTGTGTACTTATTTAACCATGGCCTTACTCTGGGACTTTCATCTGCCCAGTTGTCTCCCAAGATGTCCAGTGTAACCTAGCAAAGCTGGCAATAGCCGCTTGGCAGACACTTGGGAGCATGGCGCTGGCTGCAAACACTGGCTCCATTCATATCAGAAAAGAAAGGCCTGCTCCCTTTTCACTGACAAGACTCCTGCTATGGCTCAGTGTTCTCTCAGCTGGGGAGCCACAAGTCTATTTCCTTCTTTAGCCCATATTATAATAGAGGACGAGATGAAAAGGAATACAGATCCTTGATACCTTTTACTTAGAGTGCTAACTAATGCAGGGCCTCGTGTCTGATCTTCTGCTTGGCTGAGGGGACGGCAGATGGCCTTCTGAAAGCTTTTCAAACCCGGGCTGCTTTCAGCAGGGCGTGAGTGGGTATTGTTACATTTTCCATATAGTGGTAGGAAGCATCACTGAATAAAAGCACACAACAATTGTGCCACTTCTCTGGGAAGCATATTACAACCTTACAATGAGGGCTAATTGGCCGACACCAAAAGCAGATGCAGACACAGCTTTGAATATTATTCAGGAGAGGTTTTAGAGAGCGGAGTCAGGATGGAGGCTGAGGCATAAAGGAGAGGAGCGACGGGAAGGACATCGACAGGGAGGCAGTGAAGGCCGGCATGAAGAGGGAAAAGAGTGGCTTCATTATATTCATCAGAAAAGAATCGTGCTCTTGTGTAACAAGTTTGTTCATATCCACCTCCCCTTGCTTATCAGGAGGACGCCAACAGGCAGTCCCAGCACCACGTCCACAAGACACTGCCGTTACTATGAGAACTGAGGTGGCCAAATCTCAGAGCCTTTTTTTTTTTTTTTTGAGACAAAGTCTCGCCCTTGTTGCCCAGGCTAGAGTGCAATGGCGTAATCTTGGCAATCTCTGCCTCCCAGATTCAAGCTATTCTCCTGCCTCAGCCTCCCAAGCCTCCCAAGTAGCTGGGATTACAGGCGTCTGCCACCACCAAGCCCGGCTATTTTTTTTTTTTTTTAATAGGCACGGGGTTTCACCATGTTGGCCAGGATAGTTTCGAACTCCTACCCTCAGGCAATCCGCCGGCCTCAGCCTTCCAAAGTGCTGGGATTACAAGCATGGGCCACTGTGCCTGGCCCAAATCTCAGAGCCTTTTAAGAAACTTGTGTGTGAGCTCCTCGAAGTGGGCAGCAGAGGAAGGAAAGTGTACCAAGTACTCACTCTACGCCAGGCTAGTTCAAGAAACCTCCTTTATTATTTCATTTAATCTTCAAAACAATCCTGAGACTTAGATCATTTTGCAGCCTAAAGAATAGTAAATAGCTTGCACAAACTCTAACAGATTCAAATCCAGGCATTTCTGACTTCATAGTTCAAACCCTTCCTGCCACACTCCCCTGTGCCAATTCTTCAGATAGCCAGGTCCCGCCTACTACCTGCCATATGAGAGTAGGTACTCAATAAATGTGTTCTGAAGACAGAACTAAACTTACCCAGAAGTGTGGATAGAAAATAAGGTCTAACAAGCAGAGACAGTTTAGGAAAGCCTGCCCTAGGAGTCAACTCTCAGCTATGGGCTGGCCTGCCTAAACTGGCACTTATCCCAACATACACAAATTCAGCCAGAATTCTTTAATCAAAACATGTTAAGCCATTTGATTTGTGCTGGGTGCTGGGAATACTGTACTGATATTTGAAAACCCAGGCTGTGTTTTAGAAGCTTGCAGTCTGTTGAAGAGTCTGTTCATAAACTATGAAAAAAATGCAGATAGAGGTAAGTTAGGGGTTCTTAGAAAGGAAAAAGGAAATCTGACACAGCCTGGGAGGATCAGGGAAAGCCTCCTGGAGGAGGCATTGCCTGAATGGGGTCTGAAAGGATGAGTAGGAATTGACCAGGCAAAAAGAAAGGTGGGTAGTGTTATTCCAGACAAAGTGAGAAGCAGCACAGCATCCAGAGGCATGAATGAGGCACTGTGTGGACGGAACATTGTCTCCTACTGAGCTCAAATTGTGTGGCAGGAAATGACACTGAAAAGATATGGAGAGCCAGGAAAAGAGAGACCTTCAATGCTATGTTAAGTGTCTCAGACTTCATCCTTCAGGGGCTGTGAAGCATTGATTGTTCTCTACAGGCAGAGGTAGTGATGTGACCAATGTGGAGGGTAGATTTGAAGGGATAAAGTTTGAAATAAGATAAACCACTAGGAGGTGGGTGCTGTGGTTTGTGTTGGGGATAATAAGGACCTGGTGAGGGAGGTGATGGAAGGGATGGAGAAGGCCAGATTTATTTGAGAAACATTTCCAAGGTCAAGTTAACAAGAATCAGTGATTGATCAAATTGTGAGAAAGAAGGAATGACATATGGATTTCTAGCTTTTATAACTGGATGGATGGTGGGGCCATTAATTAAAATTATGAATATGGGAGTAGGAATAGACTAGGGGGAGAGGATGAGTTTATTTGACACCTGGGAGATATCTAGGTGTCTGGCAAGCAATTGGATTATGAATCACAAACTCAGGAGAGAGGTGAAGACAAGTGATAAAGATTCAAGAACAGAAGTCTGAAAATAGTTTCTTCTGCAGTCACATCTATCCTGCAGATGTGCTTTGTTTGGATCTCTGTGTTATTGTTTTTAAAATTAGGATTAAGTGAAAAACATGGAAAAATCAGGAAATTGTGCAAAAATTTGAACTATTCAGTGTCTCTTAAAGTTTCCACTCATTTGCATTTCTGTCCCTCCATGACAATAGTGAACCAGAAGCAGACAGCAGCTCTGCCTTTTGAGCAGGGCACCTGATCTCCAAGGAGCCTCAACCCTCAACCCTCCTGGCTGGACACAAGGCTCAGTGTTGGTTGTCATTTTATCAACACAATTGCTCTGTTGCTTTTTTACTGTAGAGTTAAGAGGAAAGTAAACTGTGTTATTTTCTTACGTCATTCAAAAGTGAAAAATGCAAGAAAACAAATATCCCAATTTAAAAATGGGTAATGAACCTGAATAGATGTTTCTCAAAAGAAGACATACAAGTGGCCAATAGGTATATGAAAACAAGCTTGATACCACTAATCATCAGAGAAATGCAAATTAAAACCACAATGAGATAACACCTCCCAACTGTTAGGATGGCTGTTATCAAAAAGATGAAAGATAACAAGAGTTGGCCAGGATGTGGAGGAAAGGGAATCTTTGCACACTGTTGGTGGGAATGTACATTAGTACAGCTGCTATAGAAAACCAGTGGGAGGTTCCTCAAAAAATTAAAACTAGAACTACCATATGATCCAGCAGTCCCACTACTGGGTAAATATCTAAAGGACTTAAAATCAGAATGTTGAAAAGACATCTGCATGCTCATATCGTTGCAGCATAATTCACAATTGCCAAGATATGGAAGCAACCTAAATGCCTGTCGATAGATGAATAGATAAAGAAAATATATATATATATATGGTGGGATAATTCAGCCTTAAAAAAGAAGAAAATGTCTTGCCATTTGTAAAAACATGGGTAAACCTGGAAGACATTATGTTAGCCAGGCACAGAAAGACAAATACTATGTAATCTCACTTCTATGTGGAATCAAAAAATGTCAAACCCACAGAAGCAGAGAATTATAATGATGATTATCAGAAGTTGGAGGGTGAGGATATTGAGGAGATGTTGGCCAAAGGATACAAAATTTCAATTAGACAAGAAGAATAAATTTAAGAGATCTTTTGTACATTGTGGTAACTATAGTTAATAACAATGTATTATATACTTACACATTTCAAAGAGAGTAGATTTTAAATGTTTTCACCACTAAAAAAATGATTGCTATGTGAGGCAAATTATATGTTCATTAGCTTGATTTAGCCATTCCACACATACACACATATATATACACATATTTATACATATATATATAATTTTGTACATCATAAACATATACAATTTCTATTTGTATTTAATAAATAAAAAATTGAAAATAAAATCTAGTCCAAGAGGACTGTGTCTTCTAAGGAAAATGGCGAGAAATGAAGAATGTTCCCATAAATTTAATATGCAAACAAAGCATGTCCTTGAAATAATTAACCTTGAGATGCCATTGTGAAATAAACCATAGTATAAGAGCAATGTCTGGTATATGTAAAAGATGCATGATAAAAAACTTAATAAACTAAAAACAGAATTGAAATGTCAAAAGCTTGTTTTAGAAAAGTAGTGAAAAAAATGATGACATACCATTGCCTCTTTTTCACATACACATTGCCTGGCCCTAAAGGTGTTTGAATTTGGAACTTCTGTTTTAGAGTCACTGGGATATAGCAACAGGCAGTGAGAATGGAGCTAGGAGTAGATAGGATCATCCAGAGAGTGTGTCCAGAGAGAGAACAGTAGCCAAGGACAGTGTCTTGGGGAAACGCTGGAGGACACAGGTTCCCCAAAGAACCTAAGATGAAAGAGGCTGAAGAGGAACCTGAGCCATGCAGTGGCATCAAAGCCAGGGGAGTGGAAGCATAGGAAGGAAGGAGAGATCAATGCATCTAATGTCTTTTGTCCTGCACTGTGTGACTCCCACCTGCGAGGTCCCAGAAGTGGGGCCAGTTCAGCTACAGTACAGTTTAGACCAGAAATTCCTAAACTATCTTGGTTTATGGTGCCCTTAGTCTCAGTAATTCTTTCACAGTGCTCCAAAGGCAAGAGAAATACCAAACAATTTCATGTATTAAGTATTTAGATCCAAACATCTTATTTTGTTAGGCCCTAAAAACTTAGTAGCCATTTAAAAAATTACTATACCCAAATTGAAAGAAGATACATTTTATTTCATTCTTAAAGAAACACACTTCCTTACTTATGGGATGTGTATATGTGTTGGGCACTGCATAACTTCTCTAGCCTTCTCAAACTGCCACCCTCATTATCTGCTCTACTGTTGACTTTCATACAGAACTTGCTTTATATCATGGCAATCACACAAAACCCAGCATTGAAAGAAATGATGTCACTGAAAAATACGTAGCTCAATGTAGTGTGAAACAATGAATGACCGCCCACCAGTAGTCCCCTCAGTGTCTGAGAGAGGCTGAGATGCCCTCATGGAACCCCTGTGAGTTTGCTGTAGTGCCCTGGAGCACCTTGGCACACAGTTTGGGAGCCACAAGTTAGCATGAACTGGTCTGGAATCCTATCATTCCTAACGTTGTGTCTTTAGGGATATTTGTTCTGAAATCCATATAACTAACATACAAATAAATTTATGAAGTACAAATAAATTTATGAAGCACAACTGGTTTGTGATTTGAGTTACTGCTGGCATTGCCAGTTCTCACTGCTCCACACTACCAGGAAGTAGAATTACTTAAATAAATAAATTCAAAGTAAATGAAAGCTCAATGCCTTCAATTCTCTCCCCAAACAAACCTTTTCAAGAGCTGATAAAAACTTCCTCTTCCTTTCTCTAGCCTTCCTCTGAGTAAGAAAAGCAGCAATATAAGGGGGAAGCAATGTGGGAGTGAAAGGAGGCAGTGATGGGTCTAAGCACCGGGATCAGTGCCGGGAACTCGAGGCCTGTCTCTTCAGAATTAGAAATGAGCAGTCCTTGTGTGACAGCCTCCATATCCAGCAGCTTCCAATACCACACTCAGCTATCATCCAGTAGCCAACGTCTTTCTGGATAATCACCAAGACCAACCCATTAAGGCCTATAATCCTTACAGTTTTTAGAGTTCACTAAAAGGTGCAAGGCTTTCTCTGGCATACAACTCCAACAAACTACCAAAAAGCCCAACATGAACAAACATAGCCACCACCACTTAACATCCATGCAGAAACTGTAAAATGAGAAGGGTGCTCAGATGGAATGTCTACAACCATGAGAGACTCGGATTGGGATTTTGGCTCTGTCACTTCCTGGAGAGGCCTTGAGCAAGTTACTAAAAAAATATGAGCTACAGTTTTATCGTCTGTTAAATAGGACCATAATATCACAATGATGTTGTAAAAATTAAATGTTAAAAGGACATAGCATTGTGTCTGAAATCCAGTAAATGTACTGAAAGCATTGCATTTAATATTGACCCTACAAATTCATTGAACATAGGAGTTTGAGATATCATTCCTTTGTCTGGTTCTGCCTCTAACTGGCTTTGTACTCTTGGGCAAGGCACTTAGCCTCTCTGGGCTGCTTTTACATATATATGTATATGTACATATGTATGTGTACACATATGTATGCATGTGTGTGTATTATAAAAAGAAAGTAAGAAATTGGACTAAACTCTCTTTTAATATAAGCAATACCTTTTTAATGCTTTACTCTTGCAAGGATTCCACAATTTGAATGAAAGATGTCTGCTAAACAAGCTCCATTTTTTAAATAATAATTTGTTTCCCTGTTTTTAGTTATCAAAGCCCAAGAACATTTTATTGACAAGGGCTAACTAGTGTTACCATGTCAAATGAATAAAATTGTCTCCAAAAGCCAAAAAAAACTTGGTGTTTTGGTTAACTGGCACATTTTTATCACAAATACATGAACAATTTCCATTTGCCATTTTGAAATATGGAAATGGCAGAAATTAGTACTAGTTTCCGAGTCCACCACTGGTTATTATGCTGGACCAGCTCCAAACGCCTTTTGTGCACCGAGATTTTGTGACTCGGTCTAACAAAAGAGGAGATGGTGGCAATTGGGAGCAATGAGACGTTGGTCCTCTCATGCGGTTGTCAGCACTCTCACCACCAACCAGAGGGCATTACTCACTCTTTCCTACTTCTTCAGCACCCATGCCCACTCCCAGGCTCCATTAGCAAGCAGCTCCTTTGGAGCACCTCTCAAAACCGCTGCCAACAGTGGACTGGACACTTAAATTCCCTGCCCTCTTGCTCTTTCCTCCACTGGAAGTGTGAGGGTGGCAGAAGATGGGAGACATGGAGGGGAGAGTTGAAGGGGTGTGATGGGGTGCATGAGAGGGTCGCTGTCAAAAGGCCCGGCACCACCAACAGTCCCCACTTTCAGGCTCAGCCCACATTATAATGCAGAAAAAATTCTGGGCTAAGCAAGAATTTCAAACAAGCAAGCTCTCTATATGAACTGCATCCTCCCACAACATACAGGGCTCCTCATGCACACGCTCATCTTGCCTCCCGAAGCTAAGAAACATGGGTTTCCCTCTGTCTTTGTTTCCTTCACTGCCTTCTGCAGCTCTGTCTGTTTTCTAAAACACCCTGGTGGGAGTATGTTAAGGACAGCAGTATCCCATTTCTTCAACAGCCCAGCACCTTGTACCTTTCCTCCCCTTATAAAGACTGAAAATACTCCTCTTTGATTTTGAAAGACCCCAGTATGTTTATGCAGTGCCAGGAGGGAAGCTTAGCTCTGGCTGGTCGTTTGTGTTAATTGTCTGGCTGCACTTTAGAAAGACGCTTTTTGAATCTAAGCATTTAGGGAGAAAGTGGAGAAGCGTGCCTGTATGAAAGAGCAATTGATGTTAAATATTCATGTCCTTGCTCTCTGTTAATCAAAATCAGTAACCCCCATGGCTTAGCTGCAGTCTTGCTGGCTTCATACTATGATTGTGCTAAAGGAACTTGGATAGAAAACAACAACCGCCACACACACACACATACACACACACACACACACACACACACACACACACATACACACACAGGGACTTGGGTGCTTATAGGTTTGAAGTGTTTCCAGTTAACATTGCGGAGTTCAGCACTCTATTTTTTCCAAGATGTTGAATGAACCATAGTTATCCTTTCCATCAGCATTTTAGAACTGCTGTCTTACTTGATTCCTTCTCTCATGTTGAATTCAGCAAACTTTAGCCTTAAATATTAGACATTTTCTGCAATAAACCTTAAAGCTAATTGTAGCATAGTCTAGTAATTTTTCAGAAATGGTAACAATTATTTTACAAGACAGAAAAGAAACTGAATATAATTGAACAAAATATGGCGATATTATAGGTTGTTTTAGTAGCAACTTTGAGGTCATGTTTCCTGAATGCTTAGGAAATAAATATTTTCTGTTTTTATTTGATTTATTCTAAAAAGCACATGTTATATAATGACAAGAAGTTTAAAATTATTACTTAATTTAAAAGGAAAATGAAAAACAGTTCTTAATTAAAACCTGTTTTTATAACTATATTTTTTTCAAGTTTTCTGCAATGAGTATGTTTTATCATTATACTGAAAATAATAAAAGTTATATTTTTAAAACACTGAGCAGTTGCTGCATTGTATGTTTGAGAATTCATCCATTTCTTCCTTACCTATGTCATCTGCAAGAGAAATGTTGGTGAACGTGCTGTCTTCCTCCTCCTCTTTCCCAGACCCGTCCATCTTGTTCAACTTTCAGACCTGTTAGTAAGAAAAATGAGGGCAGAGAAAAGCAGCAGTTGTCCCATGTGACCGCCCTTGTTAAATCATTAATCAGTGAGTGCCCAAGCAGGTGCTATCTGATACTTGCACTAGCCACCCTCTTACTGCTTTCCACCTGAGAAGTTCTTATCTGAGTGTTGCATTCTTAACCGGAAGTGGTAGGAGATCCAAGTTAAAGACTTACAACCCTTGACCAGAGGTTGCTGTGCTGGCGCAGCTGCTGTACCCGGCTAGATGCCAAACCCTGCCGTCAAGTTTCTTTAGGCAGAATTGTGCAAGGGAATTGCCCAAATAGCGTTAAGGATAAGGTTGGGGGAAGAAACTGACTTTGTATGATTAACATATCTTTTGGATACCCACGATAAATTTCTCACGGATTTATCAATGACCAGAGCATGACCTGAGGGTAAGTCACAACCTCTCAGAGCCTCAATTTTCTGTCTGTAATATGAGGATAAGCCTGTTGTAAGGATTAAATAGAAACTGCCTTGTACATAATGTGGACTTGATAAATACGGATGATCAGGCATATATGAAAAAATTAGATTCTCTATGTATTGAGCTCATCAGTACTCTCTCATAATACTGTTCAGACACCTCCTCCTGTAAAATTTCATTGAAACAACAGGATCTCCCCTTTTGTTTCTGGAGTAGAGCCCAAGAGAAGAGATATTGGCTTCTCTAGCCCTTAGGCAGGGACCATTTGTTTGAGGAGGAAGTATTCTTTACAACTATTTATCCAGGTGCCCTAGTTGACATTCATAAACAAACAAAGCAAAACTATTTTAGAATTTCAAATAATCACTCCTTTGCGGGAAAAAATAGCCAAATTTGATGAAGCATTTTAAGCAGATATTAAAATTCTTACTACATGCTACATTCTGCACTAAGTCCTTTGATATACAGGATTTTTCTTTATTCAGGCAAGTTCATTGTTACTATATCAAGCAGAATGGATGTGAGCTGTTGGAAATCCTGAATGTCAAAAATTAATTTCACTAGAATAGAATTCCCCGTAATTTTTCAATTATATTCTGCAAATATTGAGTGCTTATTCTATACAAGCTGAGTACTTTGGAGGTTCAAAGTAAGAGGTTTATTTATTTGCTATTAATAAGCTTATAAAAGAGTTTAAAAACAAGCATCTAGGAAGTTTACAGAAGGGAAAGAATATATACAACTGACAGAATCCTGAAAGGCTTAGAGAAGGGGACATTTGAGATGCATGATGAATGAAAAGTAGGATTCAATAGGCAAAAATGGCCTGGTAGTGAGTGCTTTCTCAGTGAAGGAGTATGGGCAAAAGCTCAGAGACAGGAATGCATTGGGCACATCCAGAAACCAAGAATATAAGATACAGGTAAATAAGAGTTGGGAGATAAGGTTGAAAATAGGATGTCATATCTAAGAGCAGTTTGAATGCTAGACTGTATTAGTTCAAGTCCTCTAAGAATCAGACACCAAGATGGGATTAAAAGGATGAGATAAACTAGGGAGGGAGGCAGAAAAGTTGGATGGACATTAGACCATGATGCAAGTCTGACCTGGAGTGAAGACAAAGTGGAATGGAAGGTCCAGTTTGATTTTCAGAATAAAGGAAATTTGACAAGGATCTCAAATAATACTTGAGCCAAAGTTGACCATAAGAAGAGTCTCATATCTCCCAGAAATGGCCTCCCTTAGTTTTCATGCAGCACTTAGCTACTGGCTGGGAGTAGCTGGTACAAACTACATTTGTCTGTGCAAATGTAGTTATGGATTTCCGAGTACAGCAGCTGAGGTCCTTGGTCAGTCACACTCCCTGTATTTGGAGGTCTACAAGGCACTGACACATGACAACCACATGAGCTGCTTTTTCTAGCAACTCTATGTATAGTCATGTACCAGTATTTTAAGAAGCATAAAAATTCCTTTCTTGGCTGATCCATTTTCTGTCAGTCCTAGAAATAATAGCATACACTTTTAAAATGCCTACTATGTGTTAGGCAAGAGTCCTATAGGTAGGCAGTAATATTATTCCTATTTTAAAACATGAGGGAGCTGAGTCATGTAGAGAGTTTAAATAAACAACAAAATGTCATGCAGCTAAGTAAGAGGTGGAGCTGAGATTGGACGTGAGACCCTCTGTAGGATCTGTGCTCCTGACCATTGTATTATCTACTCATAATAAAATTATCACATGAGGGAGGGAAGGGAAGAGAAGAGTTAATCAACTTAATAAAAGAATTTATAAACCAAAGGGTGTATTTGGTTTAACTCATATATTTAGTTTTATTTTTATTACTTATGGCCAACTTTATGTTTCGTTAGGATTTACTAAGCCCTTGATTCTTTGCCTTCTTTCTGATATGCTTCAAGGATATTGCTTATGAAGTGTCTATCCTAATGGATGGGGGAATGAAAAGAAAGAAAACTAAAGTTAGTCAGCATTGCTACCATCCCCATATTCATTGAGCAATAGTTATAATGGAAAAGAGGCCCACTTTTAACTAGGGTAGAAACTTGCCTGTGGATTTAAATTATCCACGGTGAATATTTTGCTCTTTGTTTTCTTCTACTAGTTTTATAGTTTTCGCTCCTATACTCAGGCCATTGATCTATTTTGCATTAATTTTTATATATGAAGTGAGAGGTAGGGATATAGCTTTATTCTTTCACATTTGGAAATCCAGTTGTCCCAACTCTATTTGTTGAAGAAAATTTGTATTTTCACCACATTTAATTGTGTTAGTATTCTTCTTGTAAGTCAATTGGCCATATATGGTTGAGTTTATTTCTGGAATCTCATTTCTAGTCCCGTGGGCTATATATCTACCTTTATGCCAGTGCCACACTGTTTTGAATACTGTAGCTTTGTGGTAAATTTTGAATTTGGGGAAGTGTTAGTACTCCAACCTTATTTTTCTTATTCAATATTGTTCTGTATACTATTTAGAGTCCCTTGCAGTTCCTTATGAATTTGAGGATCAACTTCGATTTGCCACAGGATTCTTAGATTGACACTAAAAGCACAAGCAACAAAAGAAAAAATAGATACATTGGACTTTATAAAAATTAAAAACTTTGGGGCATCAACAGACATCAAGAATGTGAAAAGACAATGTACAGAATGGGAAAAATATATTTGCAAATCACATATCTGCAAAGGGTTTAATACCCAACATATATAAAGAACTCTTAGAACTCAAGAACAAAAAGACAATACAATTTTTTAAATGCACAAGGAATTTAAATACATATTTCTCCAAAGCAGATACACAAATAAGCACATGAAAGGATATTCAACATCTTTGATAATGAAGAAAATGCAAATCAAAACCACAATGAGATGGCACTTTATACCCACTAGGATGGCTTTAATTTAAAGCAAAAACAAAACAAAATGAAAACTAAGTGTTGATGAAGATATGGAGAAATATAGGAACTTTTGTATATTGCTGGTGGGAGTGTAAAATGATGTGGCCACTGTGGGAAACAGTTTGGCAGTTCCTCAAAAAAGATAAACATAGAGTTACCATATGACCTAACAATTGCACTCATACATATATACCCAAGAGAAATTAGAACATATGTCCACACAGAAACTTGTGCATATTTATAGCAGCATTATTTATAGTAGCCAAAAAGTAGAAACAACCCAAATGCCCATCAATGGAGAAATGGATAAATTGTGATACATGAAGTCAATGGAATATCATTCAGCAGTAAATAAGAACAAAGTACTGATACATGTTAAAACTTAGATGAACCTCAAAAACATTATGCTAAATAAAGGAAGCCAGACCCAAAGGCCACATATTGTATGATCCCTTTTACATGCTATCTCCAGAATAGGCAAGTCCACAGAGACAGAAAGCAAGTTGATAACTGTCAGGGGCGGAGAGAAGAAAATGGGCAGTGATTACTTAACGGCTGAGGGGTGTTTTTCTGGGGTGATAAAAAAATTTTTGAAATTAGTGAAAGGTGGTGGTTGCATCACTTTGGGAATATACTAAATGCCACTAAACTGTGTACTTTATAATGGCTAACTTTATACTATGTGAATTTTATACCGACTTTAAAATAAGATTAAAAAAAAATAATTCAGAGAAAAAAATTATCCATGGTGTGCCTGTCTCTACATAGTATGAATGAATACATTATTTATAAGTATCTTAAATTGTAACTGCTCTACAATTTCAAATTCCACAGAAAACTAGTGTGCCATGTATCACAGAATCAAGAGGGCCAGGATATACCTGCATCAAAGGAGGTGAAGTATCTTTATTATTATGAGTACCTTTATTATTAAATGAGCATCTTTATTATTAAATGAGTATCTTTATTATTAAAACAATCATCCCTAAAACAGGAATCAAAAGTATAAATACTAAGGTCAATATGAGTATATAATAAATCCTATTTTTAAGTGGGCAGTGAGATATAAATGTATATGTATGTTTGTGTGTGTGCATGCTAATTGGTGTTAGGGTTACAGAATTGAAGAAAGCATAAAATGAGGAAAATAAGTAAATTAATCATTATTCTCAACACTCCCTTTTTCATGATCTCAAAATGTCAATATTGATAATTGAAGAACATTGCAAGCTAGTATTTACCATGGGCTTTCTCAGAGCTTTTTATGAACAATAACTAAGGAAATATCTCTAAGAGCTCTCAGTACCAATTATGACATCTGGAGTGTATGCAATCAGGAGACTCCTGGAGGGAAACTGGCATATCTAAAGAAGTTGCTAAGCATTCCTCTTTGATATAAAAGATTCTCTTTCTTTAGAAGCAATTTCATGTGAAACTATTTGGATATTTTTGACAAATTAGTGCAAATTGGATTAATTCAACCCATTAGCTACAAAGAAAGAATGTGATGGTAAAACTTTATTTTCATTATATGTAGCTAATAACAATAGCTAGTATTTATTGAGTGATGACTTTTTGTTCAGGACTGTTCTCAGTGTTTTACCTCTATCATCTCATTATCCTCACAACAACTCTATAAGGAAACAGAAACATGAGGAAAAAATGGCTTGCTCATGACCCACAGCCAGGAAGTGGCAGAGCTGGGATCCATGCCCAGGCAGTCCAGGGCCCAAGCCCACACTCTCACCACATGGCAGCTTCTATAATACATAGGCATTAAAATACACAATCTGATTAATATCCATATTGTATTTTTACCTCTACATGTTCATTTTAAAGCTGAAAATCAAAGATGTAATCAAGATGTAAAAAGGAAATTATAGATTTCTTACATGTATGTATACCTAAACATACACACATACTAAATGAAATAATCACTTAGCATAATGTCTTCAAGATTAATCTGTGTTGTTGCATATTACAAGATTTCCTTTTTTTTATTTTTACTTTTTTTTGAGACAGGGTTTCGTCATGTTGCCTAGGCTGGTCTCGAACTCCTGGGCTCAAGCAATCCACCTGCCTTGGCCTCTCAAAGTGCTAGGACTACAGGTGTGAGCCACCACGTCTGGCCAATAGGCTATCTAAAATAGTCAAACTCATGGAATCAGAGAGTGGAATGGTATTGGGGCTGAGAGGAAGAGAAATGGTGGGGAGTTGCTATTCCGTAGGTATAAAGTTATAGTTACACAAGATGAATAAGTTCTAGAGAATGGCTGCATAAAATTGCGCCTGTAGTTAACAATATGGTACTGTATACTTACAAATTTGTTAAGACGGTAGATCTCATGTTAAGTGCTTTTACCACAATAAAATAAAGAATTGGAAAAAAAAACAGTTTAGCTATTAGTGCGTGTTTTAAAGTAAAAATTTTCCCTTAATTATATTCTGTTTTAAATAAATTTATATTTTGGTTTCCACAAGTCTATTTAAATTATATGTCATTTAAATTATGGATTCAATTTCAGTAAATATACTTTAATATGCTAAAAGCTCACATCGAGACAGGAATCTTTACATAACCAATTAGCTTTGGCAATAAAGTGATAAATAGAAACACAATTCTTGACTTTACTGATGACTACTCTCTTATAAGACATCAGTCTGGATTCTTCAGCATCAGCAATAATGAAGCATGACATTCATACTATGCTTATTTAGATAGGCATATAATGCATACAAATTCTGTTTAATAATAGAATTTGGCTGAGCATGGTATCACACACCTGTACTCCCAGTACTTTGGGAGGCCAAAGCAGGAGGATTGCTTGAGCCTAGGAGTTTGAAAGTAGTCTGGGAAACATAGTAAGACACTATCTCTACAAAAAAGATTTTTTTAATTAGCTGGGCATGGTAGCATGCCTGTAATCCCAGCTACTCAGGAGGCTGAGGTAGGAGGATCACTTGAACCTAGGAGTTCAAGGCTGCAGTGAGGTATGATCACACCACTGCACTCCAGCATCAGTGACAGAGCAAAACACTTTCTCTTAAAAATAATAATAATAATACTAAGATAATTTGGCAGCAATTGATAAAAATAAAATGCAGTATATATACTTCAACATAACAACAAGGGGTTAGATGATGTGGATTTGTAGCTCCCTGTTTTGTCCAATTATCTTTAGGCCATCTACTCCAACAGCACGATGTCAGATTTCATCCCACCATTCATCAAATATTCATATCGTATCCACTGTGCTTCCAGGGTAAACACTGTATTTCTTTAAATGCCTTCCAAAATGCCCAATTCTGTTTGGGCAACACAGGAAAATTTAAGGCAAAGCTTAACACATTTTACTTTACACATTGTATGTAACTTTTAGTCAGTATATAAGTTACCTAGATTCATTCAACATTCTTTCAACAAATATTTATCAAATACCTGCCATGTGCTAGGCATTGTTCCAGGTACTGAGGTTATAACATAAATGAAACAAAATACTTTTCATCAGAGTTTACATTTTTGGTGGAGAAGACAGACAATGATTAAACAGATATATATATACACAAATATATATATATATATATATATATATATATACTACATATGTATTCAAATATATACACTATATGTATCTACAGATATGTATACTACATGTATGTATACCTAAACACACACACATGCAATGGAGAGGAGAGAAGTACTATGAAGGAAAACATTGCAGGGTAAGGCACCCAGAGAGTGATAGGAGTGTGAGTGTTATTTTACATACGGTGTCAGAAAGGCCTAGCTGATGCAATGACATTGGAGCAGAGACTAAAGGAGTTGAAGGAGCCAGCCCAAGGACACTGGCAGAGAGATGAGCAAGTGCAAAGACCTTGAGATGGCATAGCAGGTTTGGCATGCCCAAAGACGGTGCTAGAACAGAGAGTTTTGAGTGCTGTTTGGAAACATATCAGGGACTGACCATGTATTGCCTCACAGGCCCTTTTAAGTTCCTTGGGTTTCACTCTGTGAAATAGGATACATTATGCAGAGCAGAGGCATGATCTGACTTCTGGTTATAGTGGGATCACTCTGACTGTTGTGAAGATTTTTGGTTGAAGGATGAGAGGTCTGGCAAGGCAGAGTCAGGGAAGTGGGTTTAGAAGACTATTACAGTAATCCAGGCAAGAGATGGTGCTGCGATCTGGACCTGAGCGGTCGCTGTTAAAATGGTATAAAATAGTCTAATTCTGGACATATTTCAAATCTGGGTCCAAAGGCATTTGCCAATGTGAAGAGTAAGAGAGATCAGTCAAGGATGAGTCCAGAGTTTTTGGCATGAGCAACTAAAAAGGGAGGTATCATTAGCTCAGATGAGAAAGACTATGAGAGAAACACATGGAAGGAGAAAATTAAGAGTTTGATTTTGGGCATGTCTATTATGAGATGCCTTTAAACATATGATATGGTTTGGATCAATGTCCCCACCCAAATCTCAGGTTGAAATGTAATCCCCAGTGATGGAGGTGGGGCCTGGTGGGAGGCGATTGGATCATGGGGGTGGTTTCTAATGGCTTAGCACCATCCCACTAGTGCTGTTCACATGATAAGGGTTCTTATGAGATCTGGTCATTTTAAAGTGTGTAGTGCCTCCCCTATCTTCCTCCTGCTCCTGCCATGTAAGATGCCTGCTCCAGCTTTGCCTTCCACTGTGAGTGCAAGCTCCCTGAGGCCGCCCCGGGAATAAATGCTGCTGCCATGCTTCCTGTACAGCCTGCAAAACTGTGAGCCAGTTAAACCTCTTTTCTTTAGAAGTTACCCAGTCTTAGATGTTTCTTTAAGCTGTGTGAGAACAAACTAATACAACATCCAAACGGAAATGTTCCGTGAGCAGGCGAAGATCAGTCTGAAGTTTAGGACAGAGGCTAGGGAAGACATAAACTTGACAGCTGTTTGAAAGAGAAGGTGTGTAAAGCCACAGGACAGATGAGATCATCTAAGCAATGGTGTAGACAAAACAGAAGAGAAAATGGCTTGTAGTGGTCCACACTTAGAAATCAGAAAGATGAGGAGGAATCAAAGCAGGAGACTGAGAAGCAGCAGCAGCCAATATGGAAGGAGGAGAAGCAAAAGACCCATGTTCTGGAAGCCAAATGAGGAAATTCTCTTCAAAGAACAGAGTGATTAACAGTGTTAGGTGGTCAGATGAAATAAGGTAAGGACTGAGGGATGATCCCATATAAGATATTTAAATGAATGTCCGGTTTCTGTTTCTAACCAGTGAGAAAATCCAGTGAAGATAGTAACTACAAAAATAAGCAAATGGGGAGTGATGAGGAAATGGAAACTATGAAGAAAAAGGCCACTTGAGAACTATGAGCAACTCTTTTCCAGCAGGGTGGATTAGAAGCAGAGGAGAACAGGGTGGAAAATGTTTATTTTCATAGTTCAATGGTGAATCCAGAATTTTTCTTCAGGAAGAACCTAGGTTAACATTCTGATTGGAAGAGTACAGGTGGGCATCTAGTCTTAGAGATGCATTTTATATCAGATTAAGAAAATGCCATTGTCCTTATCAAAGAATTGAAGACAGGGAGGATTAAAAACTCTCCCAAGCATCATCTTGGAGCCAGCACTGCCTAGTCTTGAGGGCTGCCATATATGGATGTTAGCCTTGCACAGAGCTGCCTAATAAGGGAAAGTGGGTTCTGAAGTCCATCCCATTCTCTGCTTACCAAACCATGCCTTAAACCTCCCAGCTATGCCTTTTCCTAATTTGCATATATACTAGCCATACCCTGCATTGATGCAATAAAAACTGTTTTTTTCATCCCAACGTGCACAAACTGTATTTACCAATTAAATTCTTGTATTATCAAGGAGAAATGCCAGCACTCAACTCTCCAGCTGAAAATTATTCATAATCTATAAAGTGGTTTTTAAAGGTGAGCTATTCTTACTTTCATGTCCATATCTTTACAAGGCATTTATTAGTGTTAAAACTTTCAAGATCATTTGCCTCTTGCTATTAAAACATGTCTACTATTGAGAAAATAAAGCCATGAATGAAATCTGACTTCAATATAATTTCACCTGCCTTCCTTGAACCAACCAATTGATACTTGCTTATGTCTCAACTCTGCAGCCCTTGTCTGAAAATCTTGATTTGTAGCTCACTAAGGTCAGTATGTTCCTATTATTGTGGCTTTGTTGGCTCCCTCTGGTGGATAAATTATTGGAACATTAATTTTAGGTGCTCTTTAACAAAAAGCTTCAGAATGTTGTTTTGTTTTTGTTTTTCAATTTTTATTTTTTTGTTTGTTTGTTTTAGTAGGTCTCTGGGGAACAAGTGGTGTTTGGTTACATGAATAAGTTTTTTAGATTCTAAGATTTCTAAGATTTTAGTGCACCCAGCACCCAAGCAGTATACACTGTACCCAAAGTGTAGTCCTTTATTCCTCACCAACCCCCACCATTTCCCCCAAGTTCACAAAGTCCAGTGTATCATTCTTATCCCTTTGTATCATCATAGCTTAGCTCCTACATATAAGTGAGAACACACGATGTTTGGTTTTCCATTCCTGAGTTACTTCACTTAGAATAATATTGTCCAATTCCATCCAGGTTGCTGCAAATGCCATTATTTCTTTTTATGGCTGAGTAAATGGTGTATATATACCATATTTTCTTTATCCACTCATTGATTGATGGGCATTTGGGCTGGCTCCATATTTTTGCAATTGCAAATCATGCTACTATAAACATGCATGTGCAAGTATTGTTTTTATATAATGACTTCTTTTCCTCTAGGTAGATACCTAGTAGTAGAATTGCTGGATCAAGTGGTAGATCTACTTTTAGTTCTTTAAGGAAACTTCACACTGTTTTCCATGATGGCTGTACTAGTTTACATTCCCACCAGCAGTGTAAAAGTTTTCCTTTTCACCACATCCATGCCAACATCTATTTTTTTTTTAATTTTCTGATTATGGCCATTTTTGCAGGAGTGAAGTGGTATTGTATTGTGGTTTTGATTTGCATCTCCCTGATAATTAGTGATATTAAGCATTTTTCCATATGCTTGTTGGCCATTTGTGTATCTTCTTTTGAGAATTGTCTATTAATGTCCTTAGCCCACTTTTTGATAGGATTGTTTGTTCTTTCTTGCTGATTTGTTTGAGTTCTTTGTCAATTCTAGATATTAGTCCTTTGTCAATGTATATTTTGCAAATATTTTATCCCACTCTGTGGGTTGTCTGTTAACTCTCCTGCTTATTTTTTTACCTCTTGCCTAGATGATCTTTCTGCTGCCAGTAGTCTACCCAAAGGAACTATGAGGAATAATTTGTTAAATGCATTTAGATGAAAAAATATTAGGCACAGAGGTTGAATCGAAGGTGGCACACAGATATTACTATTCTACACTCTGACGTGAAAATTACTCATTTAATTTTTAGTTTAATTAAGTTCTATCTATTTATTTTTGCATTTGTTGCAATTGTTTTTGGGTTCTTGGTTATGAAGTCTTTGACTAAGTCAACATCTAAAAGGGTTTTTCCAATGTTGTCTTCTAGAATCTTTATTGTCCACGTCTTAGATTTAAGTCTTTGAGCCATCTTGAGTTGATTTTTGTATAAGGTGAGAGATGAGGATCCAGTTTCATTCTCCTAAATGTGGCCTGCTAATTATCCCAACACCATTTGTTGAATAGGATGTCCTTTCCCCAATTTATGTTTTTCTTTGCTTTGTCAAAGATCAGTTGGCTGTAAGTATTTGGGTTTTTTTCTGGGTTCTCTATTCTGTTCCACTGGCATATGTACCTATTTTTATACCAATGCCATGCTGTTTTGGTGACTATGGCCTTATGGTATAGTTTGAAGTCGAGTAATGTGATACCTCCAGATTTGTTCTTTTTGCTTAGTCTTGCTTTGGCTACGTGGGCTCTTTTTGCTTTCTAGTTCTGTAAAGCAAAAATTTTAGGATTTTTGCTTTACAAAAGTCTGACTGTCCTTTCCTTGGTACCTCCCAACCTACTGCTCCCAAAAGTGTCCTGTATCTACTTAGCTTATAGTCACAGGAAATCTCCTGTATGCACTTTGAACAGCAAAACCCTCAAGGCTTCAAGATGCTGAAGCTTTTACAGAACTAGAAAGCAAAATCCTAAAATTTGATGCTGAAGAACTAGTGGCAATCTTATAGACATGTGTTAGATGGAATCACTCTTGATAGGCAAAGGGCTTTTTAAAATATTGAATTGAGGTATAACATACATACAATAAAGTGTGCAAATTATGAGTATAGATACATAATATGTATCCAACACCCAGATCTAAACCATTTCCAGAACTTCAGGGTAAGAATTTTTTTAGTTGGTTTTGTTTATTAGCATTCAGGTCAATTTTACAATAACAACAAAAAAACTTGTAATTACAGAATTGCTGCCAGTAGTCTACCCAAAGGAACTGTAAGGAATAATTTGTTAAATGCAAGATGAAAAAACGCTGGGCATAGAGGCTGACTCGAAGGTAGCACACAGATATTACTATCCTACACTCTGAAGTGAAACTTACTCATTTTTGTTCCTTATTCGGTTGTGTTCCTCAATTTGCTCTTTTTTGAACAATTTTCCAATTTTATTCCCTTTCTTCAGTTCAAAACACATCATTTGGGTGTTGTATGTTTAGGTCTGTGGATTCAGAGAGGAATAAGCTGTTGTCCTCGCTCCTCAAGAACTAATAGATCAGTTGGATTTAAAGCAAAAATAGGAGATAGGTGACTGTAATCCAGTGTTTTAAGTGTATCAGTAAGAAGACCTAACATGATAGAGCATGTCCTGTGTGCTAAGCTTCCTTCTCAGCATGTTCCGCATCTTTTCATTTAAAACTCATCACCACTGTTCTTCCATTACTGGTGAGGAAGCGAAAGCATGAGGAGGCTAGTGATGTGCCCAAGGACTATGTGGCTGGTGAGTGTGGCTGCCAGGACTTGGTTCACACATATTCACTTCCCAAATGTGGCATTGGAGGTACCTGCCGTGCACTGAGGGAGCAGGGGGATATTTGAATATCTTGTCCTTTGAGCTCCTCAACCAGCAGCAGTGCTCAGCACTACAGAAAAAAACATGCCAAGGAGTATCTTTCCCTGATATAGTCCTAGTCCAGCCCCAAACTTGCCATCTCGCAGATTCAAGCAAAAGCTGGCTGCATCATTGTAAAAATTCAAAGGCATGTTTTATTTTCATATAGAATATAGCAAAGTGTTGGATTACTCCAGAGTTAACACTTGACTGTTCATTGTTATAGCATGAATTCCTCCAAATCATAGGTAATCAACATAATTAGTTGTCAAGCACATTTGTTTTGTTTGAAAGGGTCTCACTATGTTATCCAGGCTGCCCTTGGCCTCCTGGGATCAAGCCTCAGCCTCCCAAGTAGCTGGGACTACAGGCATGCACCATTATGTCTGGCTTTGTGTCAAGCATGTTTTTTCAGTATTGAAAGCATAGTAGAAAGAATTATTGTAACCTTAGGGAGCTCCAAAAAGCTTAAAACAGATCAGTGTGGTGGTACAGGATTTTGAAATCCCACCTGAGGATGGTGTTTGCATCTTCCTCATGTTAGAATCCCCTAAAGCAGGCAAAGACTGAGGACAAAGACAGCAGAGCCTTCCAACATAATCACAGAGTCCTTGCTCTTTGGAAAGAGGCAAATTCTGTTCATCAGCAACACTGTGATAGCTTCACACTTAACACTCCTTAGAGGACAAGGGCCAAATTTAATATAAACTAAGTTTTGTTTCTCACAGGTTAGATGCAGATGGGAACAGGAAAATGATAACAAGGTCTAGTAGTAGTTATGATGGTGCTGATGTGGGAAGTGATTCTCAGCTTCTTCAAGCCATCCTATACCACATCAGGGTATGCTGTGAAAATGAAGTTTCTGTAATCATTAGAAGAGAGAATAAAGGCGAAAACATTGAGTCCCAACAGTTTTCACAGCTGCCTACCTCCAAGACTGGACCACAGGCCTCAGGAGCAGAGTCACATTGTGAGCAGTGATTGAGTTTCACTGATATAATCGTATCAGATTGAGCTTTATTGGGGCTACAGTTCTTTGTGTCTAATTCATAATTTTGTTATGGTTTCCTAGGTGTATAAGAATTGTAAACACAAGCATTTATATATTTATATGTTTAAACATATGCTTAAAACAAGATGATAAAAGACTTTGGCATTAGAAGTCCATGGGAGGTTTCTTTCTCCTTAACTAACAGTGTAGGAAGGTCTGCATGTAACTCATTGGAGAAATGCTGTACTGTAAACCGTGGGCCTACAGAGGGAGACAAACACAGCCCTTGCTTTTCAGGAACTCACATTGACAGAATTCACTGCAGTGGACACAAGTGAAGAAATTATGCATGAACTCTTTTGAAGTCATGACACTATAATTAGTTTTTTTTTTGTTTTTGTTTTGTTTTTAACTCTTCGGCACTCTTTAAAAGTTGCTGCTCAGCAAATAGCTTTTTTCTGTGTTCCCTTTTGGGATCTTCCCCTTAACAACCTCGTTGATTTTTTTTTTTTTTTTAAATCAATTTGTGTACCGTAAAGTTCACTCTTTGTGGACCACTGTTCTATGGCGTTTGAAAATGCATAGAGCCATATATTTACCTGCCCAAGTAATGTATAGAACAGTTCCATGATGCTAAAAATTATCCCCCATCCAGCCCCTCTGTAGAAAAACCCCTCCCTTTTCCCCAACCCTGCTAACCACTGAATCGCTCACCTGTTTCTATCCTTATAGTCATGACTTTTACATGATATCATAAAAATGTAATCATACAGTATGTAGCCTTTTGAGTCTGGCTTGTTTCACTTACAGAATGCATTTAAGATCCATGTTGTTGTGTAAATCGATAATACATTCGTTTTTATTGCTGAGTAACAGCTCACCGTATGGTTATATCACAGTTCATTATCCCATTACCCACTGAAGGACATTGAAGTTGTTTCCAGTTTGGAATGACTGTGAATAAAGTTGTTATACACATTTTCATATGAGTTTTTGTATGAATGTAAGTTTTCAGCTCATTTGGATAAACACTCTGGAGTGGGATTCTGGATCATATGGGAAGTATATGTTTAACTTTATAAGAAATTTCCAAATTGTCTTCCAACTTGGTTGTACTATTTAGTATGCTCAACAGCAATGAATGAGAGTTCCTGTTGCTTTGCCTCTCACCATACTGCCATGCTTTTCTTTATTCTAGCAACTCTGATAGGTATGTACTACTGCCACATTATGGTTTTCATTTACATTTCCCTGATAACCAATGATGCTGAACATCTTTTTTATGTTTATTTGCCATTGATATCTTCTTTAAAGAAATAGCTGTTCAGATATTTTGCCCACCTGGAAGATTAGGCTGTTTCTTTTCTTATTGCTGATCTTTAAGATATACATAGACACACACACACACACACACACACACACACACACACACACTCTGGAAACATGTCTTTGTCAGATATGTGATTTGCCCTTCCATATAAGTTTAAAAATTAGCTCATCAGCATCTATAAAAAGCTTACTGGATTTTGATTGGGATTTCATGGAATCTACAGATCAAACTGTGGAGAACTGGCATCTTAATAATATTAATGCTTCCAAATCATGAACCCAGTATATCTGTCAATGTGTTTATGTTTTTCTTAATGCCTTTCATCAGCGTTGTTTTCAACATATGGACCATAGACACGTTTTATTAGACTTATACCTAAGTACTTAACTTTTACAGTGCAATTGTAAATGATCTTGTGTCTTAATATCAAATGATAATTATTCATGTCTGGAATATAGGAATATGATTGGTTTTTGTGTATTCACCTTTTTAAGTGTACTTATGAGTTCTGGAACTGTTTTGTATATTTTTGGAATTGTCTACATTGATAACCATGTCATTTCAAATAAAGTTTTTCTTGGCTTATTTCACTTGCTATGACTTCCAGTCTGGTGTTGATTAGGGATAATCATAGAGGATATCCTTGCTTTATTCCCAGTTTTGGAGAGGAAAACATTCAGTATTTTACTCTGAAGTATGATGTTAGTTGTAGGTTTTTCATAGCTTTCCTATATAAAGTTAAGGAAATTCTCTTCTATTCCTAGTTTTCTGAGACTTTCATCATGAATGGACGTTGAATTTCATTGATTTTGTTTTTATTTCCATTGAGATGAATGTATATAATATGATGAATTACATTGATTGATTTTTTAAATTTAAGCCAGATTTTCCTTCCTGGGATCTGAGATAAACCCCAATTGGTTATATACTATCCTTTTAGTATATTGCAAGATTTGATTTGCTAATATTTTGTTGAGAATTTTTGCATTTATTTTCATGAAGTATCTTGGGCTGTAGTTTTCTTTTTTCTTGCAATGTGCAAGCTGGTTTGAGTCTCAGGGTAATGCTCACCTCACCAGATGAATTAATAAATGTTCTATATTCTGGAAGATACTGTATAGAATTGGGATTATTTCTTGCTTAATTGTTTTGCAGATTTTACCAATGAACCCATCTAGACTAGGGGTTTTCTTTTTAGAAGTTTTAAATCTACAGTTTCAATTTCTTTAATAAATATTGGACTATTCAGGTTAGGTATCTTCAGTGAGTTGTGGTGGTTTGGCTCTTTCAAATAATTGGTTCATTTTTTCTACATTGTTGAACTTATGGATATAGTGTTGTCTGTACTGTTCTCTTATTATCTTTTTAATGTCTGTGAGATCAGTAGTGATGTCCCTTGTGGTATTCCTGATGTTGAGAAATTGTGTCTTCACTCTTTTTCTTGGCCAGCTTGACCAGTGACATCATTTATTTTTGTTTTTACTTTATCAAAGAATCAATGTATTAGTCCATTTGAATTGCTATAAAGGAATACATGAGGCTGGATAATTTATAAAGAAAAGAGATTTATTTGACTGACAGTTCTGCAGGCTGTACAAGCATAGCACCAGCATCTGCTTGGGTTCTGGTGAGGAAGCTTTTACTCATGGTAGAAGGTGAAGGTGGCACACATATGTCACATACTGAGAGTGGGAGCAAAAGAGAGAGAGGAGGAGGTGCTAGGCTTCTTTTTAAACAACCAGATCTCACGGAAACTCATTACTGTGGGGAGGGCACCAAGCCCTTCATGAGAGATCTGCCCCTATGATCCAATCAGTGCCCACCAAGCCCCACCTCCAACACTCAGAATCACATTTTAACATGAGATTTGGAGGGGACAAACATCCAAACTCTATCAGTCAGCTTTTGGTTTCATTGATTTTATGTATTGTTTTTCTATTTTCAATTTCATTTATGTTTTATATTATTTCCTTTCATCTGGTCACTCTGATAATATTTCTAGGCCTAGCACTATGGGCCTGTGGTGGGCATGGCAGCCTCTGAAGATCTCCCAAATGCCTTCGGGGCCATTCTCCAGGTGCTTGAGGAATAGCACCTGGATTCCTTCTGTCCCCACTAATTTCCTTATCAAATGATCACTTGGCCACGCCTATGATTTTCTCTCCTAAACATGTTTTCCTATTCTTTACATGGCAGATTGAGATTTTCCAAATGTTTATGTTCTGCTTTTCCTTTAATTGTAAATTCCATCTTTAAATTGTTTCTCTCTTTTCACATTTTACTATAAGCAATTAAGAGAAGCCACTTAGCATCCTAAAACACTTCACAGCTTAGAGATTTCTTCTGCTAAATATCCTAGTTCATCACATTTAAGTTCTGCCTTTTCTATAATATCCTGGGAACATGAACATAATTCAGCTAAGGTCTTTGCCACTTTGTAACACGGAAGGCCTTTCCTCCAGTTTCTAATATTTGTTCCTTATTTTCATCTACAACCTCATCATAATGGCCTTTACTGTCTATATTTCTACCAGCATTCTGGTCATGACCACTTGAGTAATCTCTAAGAAGACTGGGGCTTTTTCTACACCTCTCTTCTTCTTCTGAGCCTTCACCACAATCGCCCTCAATGCTCTTAGTGTAATGTCATGGCAATACAGACGTTTTCCAGCATTCACTCCAAAACTGTTTCAGCCTCTATTCATTACCCAGTTCCAAAGTTGCTTCCACATTTGTAGGTATTTATTATAGTAATACCTCACTCCTCTGGTACCAATTTCTGTCTTAGTCTGGAGGCTGGCAAGTCCAAGATCAAGATGCTAGCATCTGGTGAGGGCCTCCTTGCTGCATCTTCACATGGCAGGATGTGGAAGGGAGCAAACCCACTCTTGCAAGCCCTTTTTATAGCAGCATTAATCCTTTCATGAGGGCAGAGCCCTAATAATCTAAACACACCTCCGATTAAGACCCACCTCCCAGCATTGTTGAATTAAGAAGTGAGTTTTTAACACATTAGTTTGAGGGGGATACGTTCAGACCATGAGAATGTCTGTCAGTAATTGGAAAATTGTCAACAATTATTTCTTAAACATTTCTTCTATCCATTCTTTCTTCTCATTCTGGTATTTCAAATTATATATATGTTAGACTGTCTAATATTGTCTCATAGCTCTTGGACACTTTGTTCTATTTTTTCTACTCCTTTCTCCTTGTGTTTCAGTTTGAGTAAATTTTATTGACCTATATTCCACTTCATTAATTGTTTCCTTGACTATATTAAGTCTACTAATAACCCCATCAAAGGTGTTTTTTATATCTGCTACTGTGTTTTTTATGTCTAACATTTTTAGTTGACTCTTTCTTGTTGTTTCTATCTCTCTGCTGAAATTATCTATCTGATCTTGCATGCTGTCTACCTTTTCCATTAGTTTTTAATACATGTGGCATGGTTATTTAAAATTCCCTGTCTGATAAATGCAACATGCTTATAAGGCTGGTTCTGATGATTACTTTGCCTTTCCAAGCTGTGTTTCTTCTTGCCTTTTTGTGTACCATGTGATTTTTTTGATGAAAGGTAAATATGTTAGATAGGGCAGTAGATACTATGTAAATATTTGTTTGCTTGGAACTGAGTATGCCTTTTCTTCTGCTAGAACTTTAATTTGGGAATTTGTGTTAATTTAGTCCAGAGTTGGACTGGAAGTTTGCTATTGCTATGGTTACCCTCAGGGCTCCAGAAGCTTTAAACTCCTCTAGTGATATTTTGTTTCTGTCTCTTCTCTTGGTTTTGAGTCTCCCCTTTGCACTATCCTCCAGAGAGTCTGTATGTAGTTCTCCAAACCATATTCTACTGCAACTCTTATTAGCATGGAGGCTGAGAGAGGGAGAGGAGAGACCTCTTATGTTCTGTTCTTTTTTTTTTTTTTTTTTTTTTTTGAGAATGAGTTTCACTCTTGTTGCCCAGGCTGGAGTGCAATGGCACTCATTAGGTGGGGAAGATAAAGGGGATGTATGAGGGTGGTGTTTGGGCAGTGGCTGCTGTTCCCCTTCTCCAGCCAGCACTTTGGAGGACATTTTCTGAGGCTTCTCCTTGATCTACTCTGTGAGCGCCTGTTGTTCTTGGAGGGAAAAACTGTAAGAAAGTGCAAACCCTTCTATGTCTGCAGCGCCTGGGACTTCACACTGTCATGTTAGTGTTACTGGAAACAGGTCCTGATCCAGACCCCAAGAGAGGGTTCTTGGATCTTGTGCAAGAAAGAATTTAGGGTAAGTTCATACAGTGAAGTGAAAGCACATTTATTAATAAGTAGAGAAATAAAAGAATGGCTATTCCATAGACAGAGCAGCCCCAAGGGCTGCTTGTTGCCCATTTTTAAGGTTATTTCTTGATATGCTAAGCAAGGGGTAGATTATTCATGCCTCCCCTTTTTAGACTACATAGGGTAACTTCCTGAGGTTGCCACAGCATTTGTAAACTGTCATGGTGCTGGTGAAAGTGTGACAGTGAGGACCACCAGAGGTTACTCTTGTGGCCATCTTGGTTTTGGTGGATTTTAGCTGGCTTCTTTACTGCAATCTGTTTTATCAGCAAGGTCTTTATGACCTATGCCTTGTGCAGACCTCCTATCTCATCCTGTTACTTAGAATGCCTAACCATCTGGGAATGTAGCCCAGTAAGTCCTAGCTTCATTTTATCCAGCTCCTTGGAGTTGCTCTGGTTCAATGCCTCTGACACTAGCTCACACTTTGCCTTTAGCAATTCTTTAAACATTTCTAGCATAATCTTCTTACCAGTTTTTTATGGCATTTGGCAGCGTCTGTTCTAGGTAAGCGTATGCTTGAATACCATTTCTCCCTGCAGGCCCTTGTGTTTCTCTTGGTTTTAAGATAGTTGTTTGCCTATAACATCAGTTCTCTCATAGGTTCAAGAATATAAATTTGTTAATTTTGGTATTAGGTTCAAACTATGAAATTGTTCATTTTGTAGTTTATCTAGCTTTTTTCTCATTGTAAGAATGGGAGAAGTACTTTTCTAACCTCTCAAATCTCCAAACTTTAACAAGAACCGTTATTTATTTTGGAATTTTAAATTTCTCCAACATTAACTTTATTTTGAAAGTTTTAGAGAATTTTTGCAACAGCCCCAAACCATCTTTCTATGTATATTTGGAAACTAGAACTGGAATCACTAGTAAAGACGGTGTAAAAATGAGAAAAAAATAAAGTTTGGGGTCACTAATTTTTTTTTATTTTCTGTATGTTTCTCTCACTCAAACTTGGAGCTGGCTCTGTGTTTCATATGGGCTCAAGGAAAGTATGTGATAGGACAGAAAGCAGAAATAACTGCAAGAATTTCTGGATTTTGTTTCCAGTAGCCTGAGTTCACAGTAGAACTTAGAGAGTTTATAATAAAGAAGAAAAAAAAACGGGGAGACACGTTAGAAGAAACAAAAAAGGGTGACTGGAAGAAAAGAAGGCTTCCTAGAGTAGAAAAAAGGTTCCCGCACCAGAACAGAAGATGAAGAGAGGCCTTGGAATAGACAAGAAAAGATGCTGCAAGAACCTATGGAGAAAGAGCTGCATGCAGTATCTAGGCAAACAAGACCCCTAAGCCACCTTACAAGAGAGTCTCCTGTCTTAGGTGTGGCTTGGAAACATCAAAATGTCAGCAATCCTGAAAAGCCCTTAAGATCATGGACAGCGGAAGTCTTAGTGGAAACTTGTGGAACAGATGAAAACACTAAGTCTCCATAGACACCTTCACACTATAGAATATGCTGGGCACTGACATGACCTTCAGAAGGGAGGGGAGGCCCTGAGAATGTCTGCGATTGTGTTTTCTCATAAGCCTGGGAGATAGTCAAATTTAATTGATTTCTAGAAAATAAAGAGATTTAGTATTGCTTACATACGTTAATTTGTAGGCTGAGAATCATACCTGCCACAAAAGCAACCTATTCCGAGGCACCTAGTTATCATAGTTTCACTGAAAATATTTTATATTGTAGTGACTCAAGAATTTTTCCACTCCAATGCGTCTGAGGGATTCAGCATGCCCTCAGTTGTAATGATTCCTCCCTAGGGTGCAGTGGGGTGGTTAGGGCAGCAAGGGAAAGGCACTTGGAATAAATCAGGTGATTCTGAAAAGGATTTCCTCCACACACCCACTGTCTTTTTCCACCCCTTCCCTGAGAATCTGTGTTCACCTCTTTTGGCCTATGTGCATGTTTTTCAATTAGGACACTAAAGCAAAGACACAGTTTGACTCTTGTAAGCAAGAGGTGTGTTCTTACAAAGGTGCACGTAAAGCAAACATATCTATGGACAAACATATAATACTATATACATAGATTGAAATAATTGCTGTTAATGGCATTATAGACAACTAAAGAATAGGTTTGTTTGTGACCCTGGCTAGGAGAGAAAATTCCCTGGGTTTCCTTCTAGGAAGTCATTATTGACTTGGGAAACTGTCCCCATTCTGACCCAGCCTCCCACTGAGGTTGTAAGGAGGATCAAGTGAAACACACATAAGCATCTGAATGAAAATGTCCCCAAAGTGAACAATTGAGAGAATTGCCGCTATCCTCCCATTCATTTCTGATGACTGAGGCCCTGGAACTGGCATACTGATGAGAGATGCTTAACATTATCATAACAGAGTTGTGTGTTTTTTGTTGATGTTTCTGCCAATGAGGCCTCATTGGGGGATGACACATTATCTGTTCCGTTTTTCAGAGCTTCTGTCTGGTGCCAGTGTGAAGAAGCACAGCTAGAGATCTGGTGGTGGGACTTATTTTCTTATTTCTGGAAATGTTTCACCACCGAAAAAGCCACTGCAACCTGACATCTTAAAGCTACAGCACATGTTGGGCCTGTTTCTCTTATCTAATAAAATCATATTATAGCACATCTTCTCTTCCCTGGGTGGAAAAAAGGCCCAAAGGCAGGGATCCCTTGAAAATTGCAGCAAAAAGCAAGAACCAGGTAAAAGTAGAGACTTAGAAAAATCTGGGTTAAAGTGTTCAAAGAGCAGGCTGAGAGAGGCAGGTTATCCCTTGTGATTTTTCAGTGGAACACGGAACACATACCCTGGTTCCACCAGACAGTTCAGGGGCCACAGGAGGCCACTGCAGAAAGGCCTGGGAGTTGCCCAAAGGCTCTGCTACTTGGACTTGCTAATAGAAGAAATTACTGGGAATAGAAATATCCTGTCAAGAAATTGAATGAAATGTGTTTTTCAGAATTTGCTTCTAGAATAGCACATTGGTTAAGAATTCAAGCTCTACAGTTAAAACAGAATTTGAACCCCAGTTCTACCACTTAACTAATTGGGTGACCTCTGGTCACTTACTAAAATGTAAACAGGGAATAAGATAATACCTGTCTGAAAGGGTTGTGGTGAGAATGAGATTAGGTAATGTATATTCAGTGCAGAGCCTATAGAACCCTGCAATACATGTTAGACACCGTCCCACATACCTGTTTCTTTGAAAATACCTAAGCTACTGTCTACTATTTTGTACTGTTACTCAGAGGTCACTTCAGAATGAACCTCCTTGAAAAGGAATGTCTTTGACAAACAGGGGAAGAGTAGAGATTTGCATTTTTATTATTTCACCTACTGAAGAGAGAGAATATAGAGTTCTTTACAGGGAACTTGTTGGGATCAAAAAAACAAGTTCTTTAAGTGGGAGTCCTAACATCTGGGGACACTAAATTGCCCCTAGTCCTCAGATCTTTGATAGAAACTGTGACCCAATGTTAGATTCTTTGGGTTCAAGGGACACAGATCCATCTGGTGGTTGGGGGTTATTGTAAAAATAAACAGGAAAGTAAGAAAATGGGAAAGGAACATTCAGCAGCAGCCACACAACCACACCTTGTGGAGAACTGGAGGGGCATTCACAGCCGTTTGGGCTCTCAGATTCCAGGAGACCCCCTGGCCCTGGACATCTCATGGCCTTCTAAGGCCAATTTCTCATTGTTCCCCATGCTAGTGTCTCCACTCTGAGGACCTCACTAGCGGCTCTGCCAACTTCTGCATCTACCACTCTTGCTTCCCTCTCTCAAGATTTATATGCAAAAGAGAGAATCTGCCTGGGATATTTTGCTATTTTCCAATATATAGGATTCCTGTTATAAAGGGGGATGGGGGAGTTCTTACTCATGAAAGCACTAGAATCCCAAAACAACACAAAGAATGGGACCTGGGCTGGTTCGCCAAGATGTGGTTCCCAAAGTATATTCCATCGCGCCTGGCCGCTCTGCCCTCAACCCTCAACCCAGCCAAATACAGCGTATCTCTGGAGTCCCAGTGCACACAAGCTGAGCGATCGGCCATAAGGCCTGGCCTAAACAGGAATACCTGCTTCAGTACAACAACCCTAACCGCCAAGGGCTCATCCAAGATACTGCCTTGATTTACCGGACATGCAGGATCAACAAGTGTCTATCCCAATTTCAGACCACTCCCAAAAACCCTCTCTTGGGAACTCTCTGAGGATTTGGGTTTCTATTCTTGTAGCATTATGTTTTCAAAGCTGATAGGAATAGAAAAGAAAAATTTCTTCAGGAAGGAAAATTGGGTTGAACATTTAACATCTCATGTCAAGTCTGGCAATGATGACTATATGCATTTTTTTTTTTTTTTTAGACAAGGTCTCAGTCTGTCACCCAGGCTGGAGTGCAGTGGCATAATCTCTGCTCACTGCGGTTTTCACTTCCCAGTCCAAGAGATTCTCCCATCTTAGTCTCCCAGGTAGCTGGTACTACAGATGTGTGCCACCACACCTGACTAATTTGTACTTTAGTGGAGATTGGGTTTCTCCATGTTGGCCAGGCTGGTCTGGAACCCCTGACTTCAAGTGATCCACCAGCCTCGGTCTCCCAACGTGCTGGGCGTATAGGCATGAGCCACCACACCCAGCCGACTATATGTATTCTTGCTTAAATAAACCTTCTTTTAATCATTTTTTAAAAAGAATGGGACTGGATTCTTTCATGAAATGATGATTTTTACTCTTGGCTTTACTTTTCAAGAGGGGCTTGAATTTAGTGGCTGCCCCCACCCCCTCACCCCCCGCCCCAGGATACTAGCTTAGGCTCTTAGGTACCTCTGTCTCTTAGGTGCAGATGGAAGATTTGCAATAAAAAATATCAATTTTCTGTCCTTGTTATTCTCCACACTAGTTCATATGCTAAGTTTAAAAATCTGCATTTCCAGTCTGATAACTTTTTGATTACAGGGTAAACTTCAGGTTAGTGACTTTTAGTTTATTTGTTCAGTAGAAGTACAATATATGACAAATGCATTGAGTAACATCAGGATTCCCTGGCATGAAAAGGTGGAGGACTGACTCAGCGAGACTTTCGCTCAAGTGCCTCTAACGTGGGCTTTCCAGCTGGAAAAGACGAATAGAACCTAAATGACCATCATTTATTATTGTCACCTTTACTTAGTTAACATGTAAAATGTCATCTCAATTTTACAGAAAATTCCTAGATGGTAATAATGGCCAGAATGTTTATTAAAAAAAAAAATTCAGCAAAAAGACATTCTATTCATGTTGTGGCAACAATTAAAAACTTATGACAAGTGACAACAAAAATATCTAAATTTAAGGATAATTTTACTTCAAACTACCAATTAAATATATAATTACATGCCTGTAATCCCAGGACGTTAGCAGGCCAAGTGAGGCAGGAGGATCACTTGAGGTCAGGAGTTTGAGATCAGCTTATGCAACATGCCAAGACCCTACCTCTACAAAAAAAAATTATTTTAATTAGCGGGGCATGGTGGTGCACACCTATAGTCCTATCTACTAGAGACCAAGGCAGACAAATTACTTGAGCCCAGGAGTTCGAGGTTACAGTGAGCTATGATGGCACCACTGCACTCCAGCCTTTGCAGCAGAGCTAGACCTGTCTCAAAAATAAATAAATAAATAAAATATATAATTATGTAATCACATATGTAAATCTGGGTCTTCTTATACTTTCAGTGCCCCCAGTTCAAACACAAAGGGTATTTTTAGTTCCTGTTTTTCCTTTTTACCAAGCTTGATCAGTGAACAAGAAAGTCTTATCAATCATCTACTTATTGGAAAGCATAGAGCTTTTGAACCACACAGCTCATTTCAAAATTAGAAATGCCTTCACTGAGAAGCCCATGTCAATACCTTCCAGAGGCAGTTGTCACTATATCTTAGGTCTGACGTGTGTCTTTGGGTAAAAGCAGCTAAGAAATGTTTCTGGAGATGGTATGAGTGGGGAAAGCAATAGAAGTAGTATTTCTATTTCTTAACAAGTAAATCCCAATTCATATTTGCCAGAAAGCAATATAGCTGTTTCTCACTTAAAGCGTTTGTTCTAAAATGTCTGCAAAACAAAATTATTTTTAAAGTACAGCATACTTTCCCACTGACACATTCCAAAGATGCATCCTCAAGGAAAATTGTTGGGTGGCAGAAAAATATTTTCTTACTATTTATAATAATCACTGACATTTACAGAGTGCTGACTAACTGCCAGACATTGTTCAAGGATCTTTACACAATTCTTTCATTTTATTCCTCACAATGATCCTACTAGATATTGTCTCAATTTCCCAGGTAAGAAATGTAAGACCAAAAGAATTTAAGTAAGTAGCCCAAGGTCTTACGGTTGGAGTAGAGTAAAGATGAACTCAAGCAGTCTGACCCCATGGTACCCCCTTACCCACAGCACTGGGCTGATATCAACACACATCCAGGCTCACCAGGAGGAAGAGGGCCGTTTCCTAGTCTGCCAGACACTGAGATAAAAATATACTGTAAGTTGGATCATGAGGTGTGGGGTCTGCATCTCCACCCTTGATAGCATCCTAAGAATTCATCTAGGATGACCCTGCTATTTTTCTTGGTTTTAAACTCATTCATGGTAGATGATTGGAAAATGCTAATTACATGACATAGATTCACTCATCATAAGGGGTTATGAGTTAATGTACTCCCTCCCTAGGGATATTTACAGCATTGGTAGTTGAATATTAGTTTAAGTTAATTGAATGCAGATATTACAGTTTGTCAAGTGCTACTGAGAAACAATTGGAGAAATCAGACAAGTGAAGGTTCAAAAAGAACTGAGTTTTTTTTTTTTTTTAAGAGATGGGGTCCACTCTGTTGCCCAGGCTAGAGTGCCGTGGCACAATCATAGCTCACTTCAGCCTTCAGCTCCTGGGCTCAAGTGATCCTCCCACTTTAGGGCTCCCAAGTAGTTAGTAGTTAGAACTACAGATGTGCACTACCAGGCCCAGCTGAAAACCTGTTTCATTAAGGACGAATTGGATTGAAGAGTAGGACTTAACTGTGGCACAGTCAGACCCTCTAATGTTTTTCCCCAGGTCTAAAACTTGGTATCTCACTCAAGGAAGGGTTGGCTTTGCAGAGCACACACACAGAACAAAACAGCTGCATCATCTGCATCTGCTTTGTCCATACACTGGAACAAAATGAGAGCTAGGGTTTGAGAACTGACCCCAGAAGCAGAGCTGGGTCCTGGCCCCATCATGACTGCCACCCACAAGACAGGAGATGAGCAACACACTCACCCTCACGGGGAGATCTGAAGAAGTGGGGACAGGAAGAGCAGTTTGCCATGAGCGTGGAGAAACTCCCCCACTTCACCGAACAGCTAAATCACCACTAGTTCCTCAGGGAAAAGTGAACAGGGCTTAGAGGGGCCATAGCTGCTTCTCCCAATGCTTTGAAAGGAATTAAGACTCTTATCATGTGGTCTAAATCAGGAACGCAAGAGGGAGAAGGAAGATTCCCTCCAATGCAAGGAATTACGTCATATGCTCTAAGCCTACTGGTCACTGCTTTACAGACACATTGCACAGAGTAAAAGTTCCTGAAGGGTTTATTGTTCTTTGGAATTTGTTTAAGATTTAATCATAACCTTGTTAAAAAAAAAAAGAGAGAGAGAGATACCAATCCCACTGGCAACAGGCAGCTGGTAATGCACCCACAACATCCTAAGAAGAGTGCTGTCAAGGGGGGAAGCTGGTGACTTCACCTGGTGGAGAGGCGGCAGCAGCCTATTTGAAATAAGGAACCATCATCTTTAAAGAGCCTTTAATTAATATTGCATCACTTCCAGCACTGTAGGAATTCATAATGGAGCAACCCAACCAAGTACAACTGGTTGAAGATCAATCAGATTTGGATTTTCACGTGACAAAGATTTTTTTTAAATATAAAGCCTAAGAATTTACAATCATCCACTTCCCCATGTTTTAGGGAAGACTATTGTTTCACTTACTCAGTTCCTATGCATTTGGATGCCTTTGGTGTGCTGGTCAGATACATGGGTAGAAAAGATAACTGGGAGAAAGTAAACAGAGGTTTATTTGATCTACATAGGAAAGGTCATAGAGCCACCTTAAGGAGGCAACAAAAACATCTAGAACTCAGAGAGACGGAAGGAGGGCATGTCAAGAGAGGCAGCCTAGGCTGGAGACTTTGAAAGAGAGAAGAGAAATTTCAGTAGCTGCCATGAGCCTATGGGGTTTGGGGGAGAGAGGAATGAAGAAGTAGATTTATTGCAAGTTTGGATAGGCACTTCTGAGTAACTCTTTTTTACTCTTATTCAAGGAAAGCTTCAATATATTAATCATTCTTCAAGAATTTGGAATGATGTTTGTTTTTCTCTTGTATATGTTATCATGAGGTAATAGGCTTTAAGGAATGACAAAGAAGCCCAGATTTATTTGGATATATCTATTTGAATCTTTGTAGAGTGAGTCATTCTGTGGGTACTATGCTTGTCCACAAAGTATAAAGTGGTGATTCTAAAAGGATGTGCCTAGGAGGTGGCCAGAGTGCAGGATGTGACAGTGCCTCAGCAACAGAATGGTGACAAGGCTGTTAGAAGGGGGCCCAGCAGAAGCCAGAGACCTGAATGCAGTCACTTCTCCAGCACACTTCCTGTCACCTATCAGTGGGATCCCCTGATGGAGACTAATGGTTGGTCTTCAGCACGTTGTCTTTGGATCTTCCATTCTGCAAGATGTTTGCTGGAGAATGGCCAGCTGTGAGGTGAGGCTCCAGCTGCTGGGCACAGGGACATGGAAAGTCACTGCCCTGGAATTAAAAGTGCATCACTTCAGGATCAGCACTGGTGCTGTGTGACTCTTCACCTACTTGGCCTCAGTTTCTTCACCTGTAACGCAGCTGTCTTGGGAAAATGGTATCAATGATCCCTTTCAGTTCTTAGCTCAATGATATCTTTCCAGATACTCATTCCTTACTGCAGCTATTGCTCCCACTTTGTCTTACCCCAGGGCTTTGGCGATCTCCAACTCCGCATCCAGATGTTTATTCTACTCACATCATGGCCCTCTCGATTAGACCTAACTGAACATGAGCAAGGACACTGGGGCCATGGCTAGGGCACCAAAGCTGCCTGCTCCTGAAATATAAGCCCTAGACTGGCTGGGGGAGAAAAGAGGGAGTCTCATCAGTGACCCAGGCACTCTGGGAACCATCTCTGTGTGCTGCTTCTCCACACACAAAGAATGAGACAGTAGAGCCTGTCTCTGGAGCTCAGACAGCTTGCATAGCAGGAAGAGGCAGTTTTGCTTTTCTCCAGACGCTTCTCAGAGCCACTGAAACAGCAACTGGATAAATATAGGAGGATGACGCATCAACTCTGAGTGGATGTGAGTGCATGAGCATGCATGCACAGACAAGCCAGCAAGTTGCAGCCACGTGGCTCTCAACCTCCAAGAATTGACACTCGGGCTCCCAGAGCCAGAAAATCTTAACAAAACTTGGTGTCATCAAAGAATCTTGGCAGGAGGGTGATCTGAGGCCATGAGCGCAATCATGCCCTTGGCTCCTTGGAGCATTCACAGAGGTCACCCTCTGCTCAGCCCTGGCTATATATAGTCCTGCTTTCTCCAGCACACATACAATCTTTCTGAATGAAACACCAGAAATCCTCCCAGGCTCTGTGAAAGCATCAACTGAGTGGCATTTGAAGGTCCTAGAAAATAAGTGGAGGAAACAGAGCAGGTGTTTTGCTCATTGTGAAAGGCAAACGCTGACTTGGAAGGTTTTGAGGTAGGAAATGTGGGCCAATCTCAGCACTGCCAATTTTTAATTACTAGCACAATTAGCAGCCTGGCCTAACAACAAGCCTATTTTGTCAAGCTCTGTTTAAGAACTAGCAAATTGAGGCAGTAGCACTAAACAGATGAATAGCACAGTCATCATATTCCACTCTCTGAAAGCAGTGATCTGCCTGCACATTCCTGAACTTACCACAGCCTCTACCACCAGCAAATACCTGACATCCTCTTCTTAGCCCTGACTAAATTGGCATAAAAGTAGGAATCATGCCTCCATAAAGGCCATCTTCCTGTGGTTGATCAAGCATGTTAAGTGAGCTATATTAAAACAATGCAATATACATCAGCATTAGCTTCTTGGGATAAAATAAAATAGAATCTCCCTGTCCTTTTATTATCATCTCTTGTCATGACCACCATTTGAAATAATTTTGAAATATTTGATGTAAAGGTGTATAACCCCTAAAGGTTACAAAGTAGCATCTCCTTGAAGACAGGATTTCTGTGAGAGATCCAGCATCCAGGAGTGTTCCTCTGGCCTTGGAATGCTTTGGCAGAGTCCCCTTGATATAACTCGTATGTGGTTGAGTCTGTTACTCAGATCAAACTTAAGAGACTCAGGCAGGCCAAGATTGTTCCTCTGGGATGTGCAAGATCCCTGAGGAACAAGAGGGCCTTATAAACAACAGGAGACGATCTTTGTAAGGAAAGGGAGGCTGTAGACTTTTCTAGACCATAAGACTTCATCTCTAGGACTGAGTTAAAGAAACAGAAGCTGTAGACTGATAAGCACTTCCTGCGCTTTAACTAATCCCTAGCTCTTGTATTCCTGGGTCAAGACAAATGATTGCTGATTCTTCACTGAGCTAAACTTTGGTCAATTGTGGTGGAAGGAACCTTAGACTCCTCAAGGGAGATCTGGGCAACTCCCTACCTACAGAACTACTCTGATTTTAGCAGAGTATTCTCTACCAGAAGATCAGCAGAGGACTGAGTAGTGTTAATTGCAGAGTCACTGTCTTAGGCTGCTGTAAGAAGAATACTTTAAACTGGATAATTATAAGCAACAGAAACTTATAAGCAACAGTTCTGGAAGCTGGGAAGTCCAAGATCAAGGCACCAGCAGATCTGGTGTCTGGTGAGGGCTCACTCTCTCCTTCATAGATGGCCCCTTCTTGCTGAATCCTCTCATGATGGAAAATATGAACAATATCTCTTGGACCTCTTGTATAAGAGCACAGACTCCAATGATCACCCTCGCCACCCCATCTCTTAATTTCACCATGTTGGAGACTAGGTTTCAACATATGTATTTGGGAGGACACAAACATTTAGCCCACAGCAGTCACTAAAAAAATATTGCTCCCAAATATGGCCTCACTTCATGCCTAATCACCATTATTTACTGGAGACAAATATTGCTTCTTTTTGAGAATCATCTACAGTACTACATAAGGGAATATCAGTCATTTTCCACCTTTTCCTGATCGTACCTACAAACTACACTTCCTAGGGGTCCTGACCAACTGGCTTCCAGTTACGTTAGGCCAAAGGGAAGTCCTAGCAGGAATTAGAGGGCAGAGGAAAGAAAGAAGTGGTAGTATTCCTGCCCCTCTCTCTCTCTTTTTGGGGTGTCTCTGGTAGTGTCCACATTTTCCCTGTGGTCACACCAGGCCTCCAGTGTTTTCTGGGTGGACCAGGTGCATCTCCTTAATACCTCTAGTTCTTGACATTGCTAATCTCTGCCTCAGCATCTACCGTTTAACCCATTTGTAGCTGATTCCCCTATTCATTTCCTTTATTGAACTACCTGATTTAGGCTGTTTTCTAGTCTCCATTCTAACTTACTCAGAGGAGTACAGATATGGTTTGACTGTGTCCCCACCCAAATCTCATCTTGAATTGTAGCTCCCCTAATTCCCATGTATCATGGGAGGAACCCAGTAGGAGGTAATTGAATCAAGGGGGGTAGGTCTTACCTGTGCTGTTCTCATGACAGTGAACATGTCTCACAAGATCTGATGGTTGTATAGAGGGGAGTTCCCCTGCACAAGCTCTCTTGCCTGCCCCCATGTAAGATGTGACTTTGCTCCTCATTCATCTTCCACCATCATTGTGAGGCCTCCCCAGCCATGTGGAACTGTGAGTCAGTTAAACCTCTTCCCTTTGTAAATTATCCAGACTCAGATGTGTCTTTAGTAGCAGCGTGAGTACAGACTAATACTAAGACTTCATCTCTAGGACTGAGTATTATAAGTGAGCTTAATGATTATTTTTTCTTTGCAAGACTCTACAATAGAAGCGAAGTCCCAGGAAGCTCAAGAAAGAAGGATTAACAATGGGAGAAAAGGTGAATTTTCCCCAGGTCTTCTCTACCTACAAAAGGTTCTCCTGACTCTACTGTCGTATGGGAAGGCCATAAAAAAGTGGCTCCCTTCGACCATGCTGACTTGTTACTCTCTGGCTTTACACCATGGAATCTCTGCCCCAGCTGAAATCTGCTTGCTGGCTTCCATGATTCGTGAGCTCCCAATTGCAAACTTTTGCATACCCATCCACCTCCCCTATGACCACCTCTCCCCTGCTTACCTCTCTATATGGCTACATGGCTCTTCCTCCTTAACAAACCCACTTAAAGCCTAAAATCTGAGCACTGTTATTGTTATACAGCCTGTCAGCAAGTTATGGGTGCAATCTGAGCTCAAATCCTCCTGCATTCTTTTGTTTATTTAATTATTTGCAGTTTTGATTATAAGTGCTTTCCTATTTGGCCAATAGGATTTTAAGGTCCATACAGATATGAAACGATGTCTATTTCTTTTGCTGTATGCCCCTGCCCTTCCCTCTGTCCCTCCAGCTCCCAGCAATTATAACATCTAGAACTATTCTAGTATGTCCAACGAATATTGACATGCCGCCTAAACAAACTTCCTTAGCTAGAAAGACTAGGCGTATATCTATTTGTCAAGACAGCATGCTTTCTGTAGGAGGAATGCCAGTCTGAAACCCCTCAGACCTGTTCTGTCCTTGACAGAACATCCCCAGTAGAATGCAATCTCCAGGCACGGGGTTTGCTCAGTCATTATTTTCATTTCTCCCTGGGCCTTGTGTGCTTAAACTATATCTGCAATGCAGTTGTTTTTCCTCCAGTACAAACCTCCTGAAGGGGATTCTTGCTGATGGCATCTGTGGCAGAGACGAGCTCATGCCTGAAGAGATAAATTATTTATGGTGAATGGTGCCCTAATGGATTGTGTGATCAATAATGCTTATAATAGCACAGCAGTGGACAAATCACACAAGGGCTGGAACACGTGTCTACATCATTCTGAGAAGATGGGGTCCACCAGATAGCAAAAGGAGAAAAGGGGTACTTATGATGTCAGCCTCAAAACAGTTCTGGATCAGGAAGAAAGGGCAGCATTAGGGTTGTTGGTTGGTTTGTTTGCTTGTTTAAAGGAACAAATCAGTTTCTAATCATAGGGAACACTGCACCAAAATGCCCCTAATATTATCCCCTTCACAAAGAACAGCCCTCCTGCTCTAATCTGGCTAAGAGTCTCCCCACAGTTCTGAGCTTTCCCAGCAGGTCTGCAGAGAACAGGCTGAGGTTTTCCCTGTGTGCTGGTATACAGCTGCCTACAAGTAATGAAGACATTAGTATCTGTTGCTTAGAGCGTTAATTGCTTCACTGTAGCGCTTAGCTCCAGTTCCTAGGCAACACCCAAAATTTCAACAGGCCTCTTTGTGCCGTTGTATGATCCCAAGTTTAAAATTTCTGAAGACTCAGCTGTCTTTTATTTTTGTGGTTTGTTTCATTTTGTTTGGCCTGCAGGAAAGCCCTACCAGGATTTCTAACTAGAATTTCAACATCAACATGTCCAGAATCAGTGGCATCATCTCCATATCTCTCCCCGACCTCCTACCTGCTACCTCCCCCTTCCACTCCCTGCAAAACAAAACAACAACAACAACAAAACTCCGTTTTTGCTCTTGATCTATTGTCATCCTGTCACCAGCATCTTGTAGCTATCCATGCCCAGCGCCCTATGCTTTCCTTTCCCAGCTTAGCTCAACTATCACTCCTTTTCTGAAGCCTCCCCTCAAATCTGAAATGCATGGTGCTTAGGTTTCTCCCACACCAGTCTTCACTTCCAGCTGATGTGATGGATAGTTGTATGTGTGTCATCTCTCAAATGACACAATGAACCCACTTTAGGGTATGGAGCATGTCTTAATCATCTTTGAATATCCCAAAGAGGCACTAGCACAGCACAATAATAGACTTTCCATTAGAATTTGTTGAATAAATGATTAAATGAGCAAATCTGCATATAGGTAACCGAGGTGGCACTGGCAATGCTTGTTTTCATTATCCCCTATATCCCTAAAGTGTGCAACAGAAAATAGTGGGAAGGGACTAAGCCACATCAGAGCAATTCTAAGTGAACAGTCCTCGAACTCTGTTCCACTGTACTGAGCTTCATTTTTCTTTACCTTCATTTGCACAGGCATTTCCCAAAGGAAGTAGGAGTTCCCAGTACTGTTGCCTTAGCTCCAGCTGAACTAAGGAATTCAGAAGAACTTTCTCTAGAAAGGACAGAGGGGCCAGGTGCGGTGGCTCACGCCTATAATCTCAACACTTTGGGACGCTGAGTAGAAACCAAGTCTACTAAAAATACAAAATTAGCCAGGCATGGTGGCGCATCCCTGTAATCCCAGCTACTCAGGAGGCTGAGGCAGGAGAATTGCTTGAACTTGGGAGGCAGAGGTTGCGGCGAGCCAAGATCATGCCATTGCACTCCAGCCTCGACAAGAGCAAAACTCTGTCTCAAAAACGAAAAAGAAAGAACACAGGAACCTGGGCTTTTCTAGGCTGATTTCGCTGTAGAAAAGCTATGCCAGACATTCCCAAGGCTCTAGATGGCTATAAAGGAAAGAGATCAGGATCCTAGCCACAGGCACTGAAAAGTGTTGAGTGTCACCATGGTCAGGGGCTTCTCTAGTCACCCCTGGGCTCCAATAACCAAGCAACGTTGGCAGTGGGGCCACAGGGCCTGAGGTCCCACTTTCTCACTCTCACATAGCCATCATCTCATCTTTTTGAATTGATGGGGTTGTCTTGGTAGACCAGAGGTAGGAGATAAAGAAAGATAAAATTATTTGTAGGCAACATTGATACATGCATCTAGCCAGTAGCAGGACACTCAACAATAGTAATTTTTTTTTTTTCTGTAAACCCTTCAGTTGGTGCCATCCAAGATGTATTCCTGGGTGTAACTCTCAAGATAAAGTCTCTTTGCATGAGCCTTTTCTTCCAGAGGAAGCTTTTTTTTTTTTTAAGCTCTAGGTGAAGGGCAATAATAAATTTGCTGCCAATTCTCTGGTCTAGGTTTCCGGACCCACATCCCATGTAGTTCCAGCATGTGTAGCACAGTCTCTCCCTGTTAGTAGGTTCCACTGTTGTTGCAGTGAGAGCTTTATTTTGTATTTTCTCACTTGGGTGCAATTAAATTTTCAAACATAAAATTGAGCTAATGTCATCTTTGAGCATTTCATTTACTTTTTTTTCTTACAAAAGAAACCGCCCTCGAATACATTTGGCTGTGTGATTGCACAGTCAAATAAGGATACATTTAAATATTCAACTGGGTAACTGCGTCTACAATCTACTTTTGTGACTGGCTTACAATACTATACGTGGATAGGAACACCTACCTTGATAATGTTCTTGATATTCACTTTGGTCTCTTGTGAATGACATAAGCATTGCTTAGCTGATTTATTTCCTCTTCTAATCTTAGCAAATCACCTGATTATCATTGAGAACGACATCCATTCTGAAGATACTATTCAGGATGACTTCAGGACTAGAAATAGTATCTGGCTTATTTTTAGCACATTTTACCTAAAGTTCCATGTATGAATGGGAGAATGAAAGCCTCAGATTGTCAACTAACTCTACCAAGTCTTACATTGGTTCAGTGTTCATCCAAAAATCAAATCCATAATTCCTGATCATTTCTTCAATTCCTTCAACTGTTCTTCGAAGGCAAGAATCTCAAATCAGCATATCCTCAATGCTTTTTTGCAACAAGGCTCACCATCTCTGTATAATTTATCCCTGGGTCCATAGTATGTCTTCAGCTACAAATCATTGTTAAGGGTATGAAAAATGAAAAAACAAAGACCCCTTGACTTTCTGTGGGCAGGCGATGCAATGACCTTATCTCACAGTTTTATAATCTGAAAAAAAAAAAAAGCTGACTCAAATTATTATGTGAGAAACCAAACGCGTGTTCCTTGTGCTTTTGGCAATTAGGCTTCTTTCTAGAAAATATAAATCCTGGATGGGCGCTGTGGCTTACTCCCATAATCCCACTTACACCTGTAATCCCACACTTTGTGCGGCCCCGGCAGGCCAATTACTTCAGCCCAGGAGTTTGAGACCAGCCTGGGTAACATGGTGAAACGCTTTTTCTACAAGAAATACAAAATTAGTCAGTGTGGTGGCACGCGCGTGTAGTCCCAGCTACTTTTGGGGGGCAAAGATGGGAGGATTGCTTGGGCCTGGGAGGGCAAGGCTGCAATGAACCGAGATTGCACCACTGGACTCCAGCCTAAGCAACAGGGTGAGAACTTGTCTCCAAAAAACAAACAAACAATAATAACAATATTGAAAAAGAAATGTAAATCCTCAGGAAAAAATGATTATATAATTCCATGACAGGGAAACAGTGTGTGGAAAACATAAACTTTGAAAATGAGCATGTTCAACTGTAACTATTTGTAACTTCACAGCTGAGACCCAGACTCTCATTTGGTTTTCTAAGCCAGGCAAGACTGATCAAGAATCTTACCAGGAGAAAGCTTTCAGGACCCTGACCTCAATCCAGCAGAAATGTTGGTGACAGCATTCTTGAAGACACCTCAGCATGAATCTCTGGAGCCAGCATCTGGTACCACTGCCATCTCTGGGGTGAATGCTGTAATTAAGAGCCCGACCCTCTATGGTGAATAAATGGGTTATGAGTTATATGTAGTAGTGAAGGGTGTGTCGGAATTAATGTTGGTACAGCTGATAAATATAAGTGTCAGAAGGAAGAGACTTTCAAATTTCATATACCCCATTCCCCCTGACTCCACAGAGATCAATTGAAGACAGATCTTTTTTCTTCTTTCTTTTTTTTTTTTTTTTTTTTTGCTGAAAGACCCTGGGATGGAAAATCTAACACCTTACTGGTTTAGAACTTACTAGAAGTAAAACTGAAAGCATAACAGATTTCCTTCATTTGTACATTCCACTTCAGATGCTCATCCTCCCCTCCTAGGACTTCAGCCATGCCTCCATCTGAAATCCTAGCTTAGCTGTCCATCACTCTCCATCTACCACTCCCAATCTTGAGTGACCACTGCCTTTCTCCCAGGACCTTGAGCTGACTACCTTAGCTTCTTTGTTATAAGCTTGGCTTGTTGAGGGAAAGGTTCCTTCCTTGGGCTCCTGATTTTTGAGGCATGTGTGATGTAAGAAGATGGCTGTCTAAAGCTCCTCACACTTGATCCATGGATATCCGTATTGAGAGACTGGGGGGTCCAGGAGGGGCATGGTTTGAAAGGCAGGAGCTTCCCAGTGCCACGCCTCCATCCACGCCCTTATCCGGGAACCTGGAGTTCTTTGTCTGACTTTACCTGGCAGGGGCTAGGTGGAAAATCCAGATGTGCTCCTTTGCTCAAAAAGCAGGAGAAGGCCGGGCGCGGTGGCTCACGCCTGTAATCCCAGCATTTTGGGAGGCCGAGGGGGGCGGATCATGAGGTCAAGAGATGGAGACCATCCTGGCCAACATGGTGAAACCCCGTCTCTACTAAAAATACAAAAAAAATAGCCGGGCGTAGCGGTGTGCGCCTGTAGTCCCAGCTACTGGGGAGGCTGAGGCAGGAGAATTGCTTGAACCCAGGAGGCGGAGGTTGCAGTGAGCCAAGGTCGTGCCACTGCACTCCAGCCTGGTGCCTGGTGACAGAGTGAGACTCCGTCTCAAAAAAAAAAAAAAAAAAAAAAAGCTGGGGAAAAGCTCTGGGAGGAGGGGGCTCTATTGCAGGCCAAATAGCCAATCCAATATCAGATTCAAAAATCAATCACGCCAGCAGAAGTTTGAAAGAACTCCTCTCATTGGACGAGAACATGAATGGGGCGGGAATAACTTCAGGGTTAAAACCCCGGGGCTCCTTACCTGTGCAAATTCCTCCCTTGTGTCCCCTCTCAGAGCTGTGTGGGAGTTCTCTCTCCTTCTCTCTTTCTCTTTCTCTCTCTCTCTGCCTAATAAATCGCTCTCTGCTAAACTCTTTGGGTCCGTGATATTATTCAAACGGTAAGCTCACCTTACCTCCTGGGCCCCTTCCCCCATTCTTCCCCTTTCTTGGGGCAAGAGAGGCCAAGGACCTGGGCACATCAGGGAAAACATGGGATGGGAGAACTGGAAGTGTCTTTGGGACGCCCCCGCAGCTCTGCTCCCATCCCCGGTTACATCTTTAGCGAGCACAGGGAGGGAGCTGAGCCCCTGCACCCCGCCTTGGTTACAATGTCACTGCCATTGAGGAGGTGCCAGCCCTCTGTCTTGAGACTCGTTCCAGAAGAAGGCTGCCTTGCATATACACATGTTGTACTGGAAGGCAGGAAATAATATTTCATCTGAAACCACCAGGTTAATCCATTTCCTTAAAACCGCTTAGACATTAAAGAGCAGATGCAGAATTCCCACCAGCACTGTTGACATTTTCTGTCTCAGAAGGATTCCCTTTCAGTCAACAAAGTGAATGCTTTCCCGGGCCTGGACTTGGCTTGAACAATACAAGAGAGACCAAACACTTTCCTTCAGAACCCTCCTGGCACAGACAGCCCTCCATCCATCCGGAGGTTTTAGTTCCTTCCTCACCCCACATGGCCAGCAGAGCCACCCAGCTTTCTCTCCAGTGCTGTTCTGAGAATCTGCCAACTTCCAGTGATGAAGCTGGCTTTCTTCAGTTCTAATGACTCACATGTTGTCATCAGCACAGGCCAGGCACTGGGGAGTACCTGGGGGAGAAGCCCAGCTGTGACTGCCATAGCCTCAGCTTTCTAAAGAATCCTGTAAGGCTGCCCGTGAGTGTGCAGATGCAGAGTCTAGCCTTGCTGATCCATCCTCCTGAGGAGGGCAGACTGAGATCAGGAAGGGGAGCAAGGAAGTAAGGAAGGCCAGAGGGAAGCTCCATGTCTCCCTGACACTCCAGCAATCAGTATGATATGAAACAATTCTGGTTCTTTGCTAGCAAAGCTTTAATCACTGGGAGCCTTATGCAATTAGAGAATTTTGCTCACAAATATAGCAGAGATGATGCCATGTGCTCATCAAACCTGCTGCCTTTGTCTCCGGGACCCACAGCTAATGAGATTTCCCAGGTCCCTTCAAGTCAGCCATATGACTGAATTCTGGTCACTGAAAATGAAAAGGAATAATGTGTATTACCTCAAAACTGGGCCTGTAAGACAGTGATGTAAGACAGACACACGCTGTTGCCCCATTAGTGGACTCAGTGTTCATACTCAGGGTGAACCTGGCAGCCATCCATTAAAGGCAGAGGGTGGGCCACAGGTGACTATGGGGAGCAAAGGACTGTGAAGTGGGTGGGAAATAAGCATCGTTGTGCTAAGGCACTGAGGCGCTGGGCTGTGATGGTAGCAGCCAGCCCTGCCCACCCTTGCTACGACAACCATTGCCTTCCACATCAGTCCCCAAATTGTGTGACTACTGCTCTAAATTTTTAATATTAGAAATAAAGGCTCATACATGACAAAAAGGCAAATGACATTACAATTCTAAGTGGGGAGGGGTGTACAAATTCTTCAGTTGTCTCAGAATTCATTTGTATCCAGTACTGCTCAAAGTAAGTAAATTCCATGGGAAAGCTTTGATATTTCTAGTTTAATCACAGATTTGAGCTATAGTAACATTTGTTGATGTAGACTCTGACCAGTGATCTATTTAGCTTCTAACTTTAAGAAATTCTCGCTGGCAGCTGAAAAGTCCCAATTCTTTAAAAGAAAAAATCTGAAAATAAAAATATAAGAAAAAATCTGAAGAAAAGAATGGTAAAGTGTGAGGGTAATTCTGAACTGATTTTTTTTCTTTATGAATTCATATGACTTCTGAGTTGGCACTTAGCACCACATTTGTGTGAATGTTTCTCACAGTCAGGGCCTATGCTTTACCACGCTTTACGTCCCTCACCATAGCTAGCACAGCAATCTTAAGTTTGCTGGATTTTTAAAATAAAATCAATTGCTTGATTATTATGCATTGCATGCCTGCATCAAAATTTCTCATGTAACCCATAAATGTACACACCTACTATGTACCCACAAAAATTAAAAATTTTTTAAAAAGCTGGACATGGTGGCTCATGCCTATAATCCCAGAGCTTTGGGAGGCTGAGATGAGAGGACTGCTCAAGGCTAGGAGTTTGAGACCAGCCTGGGCAACATAGTGAGACCCCGTCTCTACAAAATAAATAGAAAAAATGAGCCAGGCGTTTCAATGTGAGCCTGTGGTCTCAGCTACTCAGGAGGCTGAAGTGGGAGGATCTTAGGCCTAGGAGGATGAGGCAGCAGTGAGCCATGATTGTGCCACTGCACTCCAGCCTGGGTGGCAGAGTAAAGCCCTGTCTCAGAGAATAATAATAATAATAATAATGAATTAACTTATTCATTAAAATTTTTAAAAATCAGTTCCTGCCCACCTTTTATCTTCCATCCCTTGGGTCATCCCTCTATTCAGTCACTTCACATTTTTGGCTTCAAGGAAAGGATAACACAGCAAAAATTAGAGAAAAGAGGAGTTGGAAGAAAGCCACCAAGAGCTCAGAGGCTGGTGGGTCCCTAAGAAACATTCCAGAGCCTCCTTTCAGGGGCTTGGCCTGGCACAGGCATGAGGAGAAACGACAGATGCCATCCTTACCCACCTTGGTTGGTTCTGCCTGCAGAAGTAAGGAACTTGCATACAGGTTCCCAGCTGGAGCCCAGGAAAGCAACATGATCCCACAAAATAATGATGTGCTGTGTGGCAACTTAGTGTGGAACACTGGTATGATCCACATGAGTGGCAAAGAAATGAGGAAGGCCTTGGACAATCTCTTGGAGATTTCTGAGGCCCAGAATTGTGTGGCAGAAACAGATAATACCTTTGTGCCCAGGAGAGTCCTGGAAGTAGCTGAGAGAGAGAGCTAGATGCAAAGAGCCCGTGGTCAGGAACCAGGGATGACTCAGCAGCCACCTGGTGAACCAATAACTGAAGACCAGATGGCAAGGTGGACACCTCTGGGGAGGCCAGCATGAATGGCAAACGATCCCAAGAACCAGATATCCCCTCCCAATACCTGGCACTGCCTAAGCCTCCAAATGTAAATGCAACCCCAAGGAAAGGGGCTGGGGAGGGTGGGGAGAGAAGCCAAATTAATTTAAATTGAATTTCTACAACCCCAGAGGAATAGAGGCTTAAAAAGAAAAAAAAAAAAAAGGAAAACAAAGAATTATATTTCAGACACATCTGAATATGCGGAATGAAATTGATACCTGTGACATGTGACCCAAGAAATAGGGGTTTCTATTAACCTTAAAGAAAAGGCAAGAAGGATGTTAATGAGTCGTAATTTCAGGAACAATGGAGAGCCTCCCTCCCCCCAACTGTCTCCTGCACCTCTGGGCTGGTGTTTGAATTTCCACCATCACAATGTTTGTTTTCCTTTGATTTAAAATTTTCCTCTCATCATACACATACTATTGAGGGATGTTCACCTTATTAGTCACTTATTCCTTGATGTATTAATAAATCAGTTTATCCTATGTTTTTGACAGCAGGATGCAGGCAAGAAATGTTTTTCCTGTACAAGGGAAGGAGGGAGAAAGAGGATGGAGAGGAAGGAGGGGCGTGGGAGGGCAGGAGAGAATGAAAGAATCAAAGGACCAACTACTATGCAAAAAATGAAGAGAGTGGTAGCTCTGAACACAAACTTTGTCACCTTACAATTGTGAGTAGGAATAGCCTGAGAGAAGGATAGAACTAATTCTGTGTTGTGAAAAACTACCTGCTTCTCCTCGAGGCGGCCGCCCTTCCTGGGGAGGTGCAGTGCTTTGTGTGATTCATCTCTAAGTGCTGTGAGGGCTCCGGGAGCAGATACTGACAACAGTTCCCCTCCCCAGCCTCCCTCCAAATGCCACAGTCACCAGACTGCTCTCCTCTCCGGCACATTGCCTTCGCACATCTCCAGGAACCTTGCAAACACCAACAAATTCATGAAGTCCAGCAGTACACCTGCGAGGCAGGTGCCCATTCAATCAATTAAGCAGCGATAAACATTATTTCAGGAAAGAGATGCCGCTCCTAACTTCTTAGGGAAGAAAATATGATTCAGAGAAGTCTGAATCAGGGCTTGTGAAATTAGGGCTTTCTGTTGAGGAGTTAAATCAGCCTTTTGTGCCATGAGGCTGCAGCAGGGACAGAGCATGTAAAGCAGGTGTTCGCTGTGACATGAATCTGAAAAGTTAAGCCGAGGAGAAATAGGTAAATAAAAGCGAATGTAAGAGCTAAATCCCATAGCAAGGGCAGTGACAGGAGAGAGTCACTCAGCAGCCACAGAAAGATACTATTAAGAAAGAAGAAAACAATGCCTAGTCCTTTGTGTTCAGTGATAGTGAATTTTTAGGGGTTTTTTTCTTGTCGTGACCTTGTGATATTGAGTAGCCTCTCTTCAGACAATCAGTGTTGACATCAGCTACATGCTCAGATCAATAGACATTTCAGGGGATGTCGAGAAACTGTGCTCTCAGAGGCAAGGCAGGCAGCTTGCGTACCTCATCTACCCGCCATGTCACCCGGTTTGCCAGGAGATTAGGGCGTGGAAATGGGTCAGCGTCCTTCAATGGCATCAGCGAGAGAAGGTTTTCCACTGCACTTTTCAGGAATGAGTCAGTCTGTGAGTTATTTTCCACTAACCCAGGCACGTGGCCATTCATTAAATCTGGAAATAAATCATGCACAGTGCCCCTGGGGAACTGTATTTGTTTTGCATGGTTCTTATTCAGCACATCCAACTAGAAAAGACAGCCGCTCCACCCTTACCAGTTCTGAAAACGTAAATTGTGGCTTATTTTCAGGCTTTCTGCCTTCAGAGATTTTGCCCATTGCTGGTTTAGAGTTTCCAAACAGCATTTCTCACAAAGAACATGCTCATTAAATCCATTTTGGATTTGATGCTTGTGAATATTAATGCCAGTGGGGGTTGTGAAGACCTCTCTGTGGTGCGCCTGTCACAACCAGATAATGATTCACACCTAGGCATGTGGATCGACCCTGTGACAATGTGCCCGGAGCAATGAGTCTGAAATCTTCATTCTCATAAGAATCACCCAGGGAACTTTTGAAAATACAGATTCCTGGGCCTGGTTCCCACAGATTCCAAGTAAATAGGTCTGTGGCAGGGACCTAGGCATCTGCAGTTTTATAAGCTCCAGATGATTTTCATGCAGGCGGTCTTGTGACCGTACTTAAGAAACTGTCCAAGCTGGATGCGGTGGCTCATGCTTGTAGTCCCAGCACTCTGGGAGGCCAAGACAGGTGGATCATGAGATCAGGAGTTCAAGACCAGCCTGGTGAATATGGTGAAACACCGTCTCTACTAAAAATACAAAAATTAGCCAGTGGTGGTGTGCACCTGTAATCCCAGCTACTTGGGAGGCTGAGGCAGAAGAATTGCTTGAACCCAGGAGGTGGAGGTTGCAGTGAGCCGAGATTGTGTCACTGCACTCCAGCCTAGGCAACAGAGCAAGACTCTGTTTAAAAAAAAAAAAAAAAAAAAAAAAAACTGACCTGTGTGGCTCCAACCACCACCTGGACAAGTACGACAGTGGTCACGTTCACATAGAGTGGTGGGGTGTGCTGAGGGCTTTCTGAGATTTTTCTTCCCCATGGTCCAGGCAACCATGGTTCCTTTTCTGGTATTTTACTTTTACCTATAGATTAAAGATATCAGATGTAAGCTCCTACAAACTCCCACCAAGTATAAACCTGAAGGAAAGGGATCCCCATCATTATATCATAAGCATTTTCTTCAAGAAGGAAGGAAATATACTACTAAAATCTCCCAATTATCTGCACTAATGAAGAAAGCCATGGCACAGATAATCCAATTATTTTTTACTTTGAAATTAATTGCATGGTTACTTGACAGAAGATATGCTTCCTAACTGTGCTTTATTTAACTGGTGTGTGGCTATTTTCTAAGCTGTATACCAGCTGATTGCTGATATGGGGTTTGATTTCAAATTTATTATGATAACTACACTTACACACAATGTGGAAAACTCCAAATCACAGGGTCCAGAAATTTGGACACAGAAAACTTTGGACAAGAAATAGTTATGAGAGCCAGGGCATGGGCCAGTAGCTAATTTTAGCTGTTTCTGAGTCAGCAGAAAGGGAAGCAAATGTGATGTTGTCACCAGGTCTGTACCTCTCCATGACAATGTCATCAACATTTCAGGTCATTTGGGTGGTACAGTTTGTGTGGTCCTTTCTAATCTTGAAATCCCATGAACCTAGAACTTGAAACAGAGTGGCCAAATGTGGGCCTAGAGAGGATAGGATAATGATCCTTTTTTTTCTTTTCTTTTTTTTTTTTTTTTGAGATGAAGTCTCACTCTGTCACCAGGCTGGAATACAGTGGAGCAATCTTGCTCACTGCAACCTCCGCCTCCCAGGTTCAAGCGATTCTCCTGCCTCAGCTTCCCAAGTAGCTGGGACTACAGGCATGTGCCACCACACCTGGCTAACTTTTTGTATTTTTAGTAGAGACGGGGCTTCACATGTTAGCCAGGATGGTCTCGATCTTCTGACCTCGTGATCTGCCCACCTCAGCCTCACAAAGTGCTGGGATTACAGGCATGAGCCACCACTCCCGGCCAGGAGAATGATCCTATGGTCTCCAGTAGCCCAAAAAACAGAGCACAATCCACTAAAACTTTCTGCTGTCAATATCTGGACTCATTTCCTCCAAGTCTTTGAATAGAATTTTGTAGGCTGGTCAACTGGGTACAATGGTTTGTACCCAGACAAACTCTCTAGGGCCCATTTGTTTCTGACAATGAGTTGGGTATTTTGATAGAGAATTGCATTCATGTATGCAGGGGACTTTCATGCCTAGGCACACACCGAAGCAATAATGTCTTAAATCAGGAATCACTTAATTTCCTGATTTAAGTGATCAGTGGCATCAAATACTTCCATGGGAAGTAAGCTGAGAATTATTATTCGGGTTACTGCCCCCACCTCAATATCTTTCCTTGATATTGACACTTCCTTATTCTGCTTCCACACATTCCTGTCCATCATTGGAGAGACTCACTGGAAGTTGGTGGGAAATGGCATTCCAAGTGAGTGACCTGGGCTGACACATCTGGGATGTCCCTGAGGCTGCCATTCTCAGCATGCCTTAGTGCTTTGGATGTCATGATGGTTACTACACCTGCCAGTGTTGGTTTTAGGCCTGGTTACAAGTGTCTCTGTTGTTTTTTAATGTCTTTGGACACAACGGGCCTTCTTTAACTTCTTTCCAACTTAGCAAAGGAATAAAAAGTTATGACTGAATGGGGAAAACCAAGTCAAAAGTTGGTTTCTGGGAACCCTCACTGTAAGCTTTTGCTGCCTGGACAACTTCCCCTTCCTTTCTGAAGAGCCCCCAGATGCTGGCTCTGCTTTATTCTCCTCTTGATGGCTGTCTCCATGAATCCTATACACAGGGATTGTTCATTCACCATAGTGGCTATGGAAGTGGATCACTCAGATGTCCTTTTAAGGGGATCTGCTGTGAGGAACGTGGCTGATCAATAGCCCTCAGCTGCTGTATCTTTGGATCCACTGTGGGGTTCTTTGGAGTTGCTTCCAGCCAATAACAGAGAATGGTGGGGTTACTCGACCCATCCATTCCTGCCTGACATGGAATTCTCTACTCAGCAACTATGGCTTGGGGTCTTCCCCTTGGCCTGGCCTAGACTTACCTAAAACTACACTGTGGCCCATTGCAACCCTTTCTTTCTTCCTATCCAATCCTTCTTTCCCTCTCTTCTTTCATAGGTGTCAGACCGACATTTTTGTCTCAAGACTCTCTGATGACTGCTGCTCCTCTCTTATTCTTTTAGTTTTCTCAACAAATAGCTTATACCTCCAATCCTGTCTTGGTGTGTCCTGCTCAGAAGACACAAGAGACACCAGGAGTGATGTGAGGAAACAGGCAGTAAAGATAAGTCTTTGCAACTGGGTTACTCAGGCCCTCCCTGACAAAGAGGAGCCCATCTTGAGTGGTATGTGGGGTAGGCACCTAGTGGCAGCCCAATTGTTTAAGATTTCATGTGAGAAAACACTCTGTTCGGGGAGAATGGCTTTGCTTGTGCAATGATTCAGACATCCGAAAGATATAAGGGGTAACAAACATGAGCTACATGTACAGTGGAGTTTGCTGGCTGCCACTAAGTTGTACAAGTGTCCTGCAGGGGAATAGTGAGAAACCAAAAGCAGCTGACAAATAGATAAAAGCTAAGGGTGGGAGCCAGAGGGCCTTGCTGGTAGTTTATAGGAAGCCTCTTTTCTCCTGCAGTGGAAGAGCAGACACAGCTGAGTTGCCAACTCAGCATCTGATAGTTAAAGTTGCAAAGCCCCAGTGATGCTTAACCCAACTCAAATCTCCTATGAAATCAGGGTCCTAGTTGGAAAAACATGAGCCCCTACAAACTGCGATGGGGACATCTGGGTGGATAGTCCCAAGGGCTTTGTTGCTTTGGAGTCCTCTGAAGCCTCAGAGCTTTCAGAGGTGCCTCCCCCAGAACCAAGATTTTTCCAATTCAGAAAGATACAGCAACGTCTCCTCCTAAGCAAAGTAACAGGTGCTCCCCTCAGGAGTTGTCCTAGCTCTTATTCTGGCTGCCAGGCCAATAACTAAGACGAAATTTCAACATAGTCCAGTCAGGAATATGTTGGGTTTGATGAGGAAAAGGAAGATTATATTCCAATAGAATTGTGAGAATTAGCTAGCATAAGCCATCAAAAACCAGAAGAGTACAAGCCAGGTACAGTGGCTCATGCCTGTAATCCTAGCACTCTGGCAGGCTGAGGCGGGTGGATCACTTGATGTCAGGAGTTCAAGACCAGCCTGACTAACATAGCAAAACCCTGTCTCTACTAAAAATATAAAAATTAGCTGGGTGTAGTCACACGCACCTGTGGTCTCAGCTACTTGGGAGGCTGAGGCATGAGAATCACTTGAATCTAGGAGGCAAAGTTTGCAATGAGCCAAGATCACACCACTGCACTCCAGCCTGGGTGACAGAGCTGGACCCTGTCTCAAAAATAAAAAATAGAGAACCAGAAGAGTGCCTCTGGAAGTATATTTTGAGCACGCGTGATCAAGGTGGTTAAACATAAGATGGGAGGCAACAGAGATGGTCAGTCAGTGAGGATGCTGCCACAATCAGAAAAAGGCAAGAACAGAGGAGCAGGAGGCAGAGGGTGGTCCTTCCGACAAGCAGTTATCATCAGTCACCTGTTTCCCAGGTCTGAGAAGATTTTCAGACCTGGGCCCCATTTACCTAAGAGGGGGCAGGATCCATAGGTAGAATGACACTGTAATACTGTGGCAAGCATAAACGATAATGATTTCTCTAGTCCTTTCCTAAATGAACTACATACATGGGGGGGAAGGAAACTCATCAGATGTTTTGAGGATGATCAGACACAAAGTCTAAGTTGGCATTGATAGCTGGAGACCTGCAGGCATTGATACCTGGAGACCTCACAGCATCCCCCCGATAGAGTTGAGAAATCAGATGGATCCTGAAGAATAACCCTTGCCTACTGCAGAGTTAACCAAGCAGTAATCCTGATCAAAACTGCAGTGCCTGATGTGATTTTATTCCCAGAACATATTAATAAGCCTCAAGTACATGGTACATGGTCATTGATTTGGTAACAATAAAACAATATTGATTATAATTCATTTTTGTTCCGGTGCTTTACAAACTCACTCACCCTCTGCCGTAATATACTCCCAGGAGACCTAGACCTTGTGGACATCCTGCAGAAGGAAATATGGATCCATGATGACATCATGCTGACTGAGCAAGATGCGCACGAGGTTGCTGTACATCAAAGGCCTTGGAAAGACACATGCCCTGCAGAAGGTAAGTTATATGAAGAATCAGGTGGCTGCCACCATGAGAAGTCTTTAGACTCCAGGATATAATCTCTAAGCAAAAGACAAATGTCTGGCATCCCCTATCACAAAAAAAGGAAGCACAGCCTCTGATAGGCCTCCTCAGCTTCTTTTGGAGACAGCACATTGTATACCTACCAATACTGCACCTAAGAATATTGGGTGACACAGAAGACTGCCAGCTTTCAGAAAGCCCAGGAGCAGGTAGAGGCTCTGCAGCAGATCCAGGCTGTGCGGCAAGCTGCCCTGACACTCAGGCCATAAGGTCCGGCAGGCAGTATTGTGTTGGGAGAGCCAATACTAGAAAAACGATAAAGTGTGGAGTTTATGGCAAGTCAGTGAGAAAACAATAATGCAGGCCTCTGGGATTCTGGAACAAGGTTATGCCATCTCTAGCAAAAGATACTGTATGCTTTTTGAGAACGGCTTCACATGTTTCTGGGCACATTTCTGATGGAATGCTGGACTATGGGGAATCAAGTGACCACTCATACAGACTGTCCCTTGTGATTTAGGGTTTGGGGTTTGGGGTTTGTTTGTTTGTTTGTTTTTGAAACAGAGTCTCACTCACTCTCTGCTGGAGTGCAGCAGCACAATCTCAACTCACTGTAACCTTCACCTCCCGGATTCAAGTGATTCTCCTGCCTCAGCCCCTGAGTAGCTAAGACTACAGGCACACGCTACCATGCCTGGCTAATGTTTGTATTTTTAGTAGAGATGGGGTTTCACTGTGTTGGCCAGGCTGGTCTCGAACTCCTGGCCTCAGGTGATCTGTCCGCCTTGGCTTCCCAAAGTGCTGGGAATACAGGCGTGAGCCACCACACCCTACTCAATCCAGGTTCTTCTGAAACTGCCAAGTCATGAGGTCACATAGGCTCAGCAATAGTCTATTGTAAGATGGAAATGAGTGGAACCAAAGGCATGGGAGAAGTTGCATGTACAGGAAGCCCAGAACTCCTGTCACCCTCCACAATTGCATCCACTATCCCCAGCTCTTACCTCTTGTCAAAGGAGGGTCCCAAGTGACCAGCTGAAGAAAGAGGAGAAAGGCCAAGGTTGGTTTATGATCCGTGACGGGTCTGAGATTTTACCCTGCCTATAAGCTAACAAGTTATCCTGACACTGTCATATGGCTGCTGGCAGAAGATTTAAGGTCAGAGACAAAGAACTTTATTACTCAGCACAATGGCAGCAGCCAGAGTATCAGCATTTTCTTACAACAGTTCCCTGAGCTCTCATTCCTATACAGCAATGCAAAAAATGCTAGGTGACAACTGCACATGCAATGGGTTACATTACAGAAGAGACTCTGGGCTTGGGGAACCCAAATCTTCTATAATGGGCAGTAAGCATGCCTGCTTTTTGCTCTGGAGGGAGACACTAACTCTAACTTTCAAGGCCGTTTACGATACAAGCCTCCTGAACAAGAGGGGCTGGAACAAAGGTAATGAGTGTCTCTGCTTGAAAACACACAGAAATTGTAGTAGAGACTCATGGGTCGATATGGGGTGCAAGCCAAAAATGAATGGCAGTCATATTACAGCCATACTCAGGGGGTGACCTTGAAAGACAGTAGAGAAGGGAAACTGGTCAATGGGTAGAGCAGTGAGCAATGCACCTGACCATCCACTTTGTGACCTGAGCTGAGAATACAGTAGTCCCCTTTATCCATTGGGAATGCACTCCAAGACCTCCAGAGATGCCTGAAACCATGGTATGGTACCAAACCTCATATATATATCATATATATATATATATATATATATATATATATATATGATAAAGTTGAATTTATAAATTATGCATAGTAAGATATTAACAACCATAACCAATAATAAAATAAAACAATTGTCATAATATACTGTAATAAAAGTTATATGAACATGGCCTCTCTCTCTCTCAAAATATCTTGTTGCCCAGTACAGTAGGTCACTGAAACCATGGAAAGGAAAACTACAGATAAGGGGATGACTGTATATAGCCTCCTGGGCTGGCCAGAAACCTGGGAGTAAAAATACTGAAAGATTGGTGAGGAGTCCTGGGGTAGAGGCATGTCAGTGGACATATAGCATTGAGCATTAAGTGTCAAGATTGCTGCATCACACTTTAATGCCCATTAAAAGTAATGGTGTTCCTTTTAATCCTCGCAGAAGAGGTACTGAACAGCCAAGTAGACAAAATGACACAACCAGCTGCTGTTAGCCAGTCTTTGCTATCAGCTGTCTCCAAGCTGGCATGATAAGCACATGAATGGAATGGCCACAGGGACAGAGATGGAGGCTGTGTATGGTCCCAAAACTGCTGGCTTCCACTTGACAAGGCTGATCTGGATATTGCTGCCTTTGAATGCACAACCTATTGACACTAGTTGGAATTAGTGCTCCTGATGTGGCACTAGTTCTTCAGGAGCCCAGTGGGCCATTTGGTGACAAGTCACTTAAACTGGGCCCCTGTCATCCTGGAACAGTCCGCAGTTCACAGGTATGGGTACCAATCTCAAACGAATTTTCCCTGTCTGCCCACAGAGACTCAGCCAGCACCACTCTCTGAGTTTACAGTATCCCTGATCCACAGTCTCAACATCTCAAGTAATGCAGCATCCAACAGGAGACCCACGCTGCAGTGAAGGAAATGAGGGGCGGAGCCATGGGACACACTCACTCTATCACCTGCCACACCATCCAAAAGCAGCCAGTCTTGGAATCCTGAAAACTCATTCTAAAAGGGCAGCTGATATGCTGGCTCAGAGGGGATGGGATGTCATTCTCCAGGATGCAGTGTGTGCATTAAGTCAGAGGCCCCTTTGTGTTGTTGTGGAATGGGAAAAGTACATGTATCCAGGAATCAAGGAATGGACGCAGGAGTGACCCACCTTAACATCACTCCCTATGACTACTGGTTCAATTGGTACTTCCTGCCCCACAACTCCGTGCTCTGCAATGTTAGAGTCCTGGTCCCCAAGGGACTACAGTTTTGCAAGGGGACACAACAAGACACATTTGTGCCCGCTAGCTTCTGTGTGTTTATGGACTGTGTATGAGGTCACGCATGTTGTGTAGTAGTGAGTGTGTCGTGTGTGTGAATGTGGAAGAGATTTCTGCATGTGTGTACATTGTGTGTGTTGTGTGACTGGGTGTGTGGTGTGTGGCACGTGTATGTATGTGTGATATACATATATGGTGGAGCTATGTCTGTATGTGGTATGGGGGTGTGTGTTGTTTGAGGGATATATAGACATGTGTGTGATATATGTGCGTAGTATTTGCGTATTTATATGTACTGTGTGAATACGTGAAGTATGTGGAGAGAGTATGTCCATGAGGGTGATGTGTGTGGTGTGTGTTCATGTATGTAACTTGCATATGTGTGTGTAGGGTGTGGGGGCGTCTGTATGGTATGTATATGTGGTATATACACGTGCGCTGTGTGGTGTTTTGTGTGTATATACTTGATATGTATGAACATTCATGTGGTGTGTGTATGTGATGTGTGATATGTGAGTGGTATGGGTGGTACATGTGTATAGATGTTTGTGGTATGAATACATGTGTGTGTGCACAGGAGGATTTGTTTATGTGTGTAGTGTGTGTGATGTGTACTTACGTGTGTAGTGTATAGGAGTGTGTTTTTATGTGTGTGATGTGTCTACGTGTGTGTTTTGTGTGGGGTATTTGTGTGGTATTTGCATGTGTGTACAAGTATGTACTATAAGTGTGGCATATATATTTGTGTGACATGTAATATTTATTTATGTATATATGTGTGATCTGTAGGTTGTGTGTAATTATGTGATGTGTTTGTCTACATGTGCATAGCATGAATAGAATTGTGGGTGTGACACATGCATGTACATGGAATATGCAGGTGTGATGTGGGTGTAGGTCATTTGTATGCATGTGTAGTACATCTATGTGGTATCTGTATGTAAAAGTGTGTGCTGTGTGTGGTGCATGAGTACAGCATGGGGTTAATATGTAAATATGTGTGCAATATAGATATGTATATGTGTGTTGCATGTGGCATATGTGTGTGGAATGTGTGTAAAGTGTGGGGCGCATGTACCTGCATCGTGCATGCTGTATGTGTTCATGTGGTATATGTGCACTCTGTGTGGCATGCATGTGCATAAACATAAATGTGCGTGTAGTGTGTGCACACATGTCATGTGGTATGTGGTGTGTTTTATGTGTGCATGCATATGTCCATGGTCTGTGTGTGGTAGGTATGTATGGGGTGTGTCTATGTGAGTGGCATATGTATACAGTATGTATGTTTACGTATATGGCACACATAGTGCATGCATATGAGTGTGGTGTGTGGTGTACATATGGTGTGGTCTGTGTGTGATGCACTTGTGTGTCCATGTGTTTGCTATATTTGTATGTGTACATATGTGTGATGTGCAGTATATGTATGTGCATGGTATGTGTGGCATGTGCACATGATGTGTGTGTAGCATGTGTGTAAATATGTGGTGTAGGGTATATGTATGTGCATGGTCTGTGTGTCACATGCACATGATGTGTGTGTAGCATGTGTGTACACATGTGTGGTATATGTATGTGTATGGTATATGTGTGGCATGTGCACATGATGTGTGTGTAGCATGTGTGTAAACATTTGTGGTATATGGTATCTATATGTGAATGGTCTGTGTGGCATATGCCCATGATATATGTGTAGCATGTGTGTACACATGTGTGGTATGTGGTATATGTATGTGCATGGTCTGTGTGGTATGTGCACATGAGGTGTGCATGTAGTGTGTGTTACTGGTGTGTGTGTGTGTGTGTGGTCATCCACTTGAGTAGTCAGGGAGCCCTCTGGGGGAACAGCTAGTATCTCTTCTTTCTCTCACTTCTCTCCCAAAGTACCTCTGTACTCAGCAAGATCTTGAGAGTACTGGCTGATGAGAGTCCATTTCCCAAGTAGCTTAGAGGCTGCGTGACTCCCACAGTCGTCCTTGACAGCAGCTCCAGCGCCCACCTCCTACACACACCACACCGCCCAGTACTGGGCCAGAAGCTAACCAACCGTGATATTGGCAGTCATGCTCGTGCACTCAAGCCAGTCATGTGCACGTGAGGAACGGCGCGGGCACACGGCTGCACACACCGCCCAGTCTGGGCTCCAAACAGCACTGCATTCTAAATGAGCAGGCTGGCTCATTAGAGGGAAATGCAGTCTATAATTCCATGTTACATCGCCTTTTGGCTCTGCTTTGTCTTCGCAGACACCCGATCTCAACTGTTGGAAGCTGCATATGGCTCGTTAAAAGGACAGAGTTTGGGAGGGGCCACAGTGGGGCTCGCAGGCCAGATGCCACCACCTATCACTCCCTCTGGCTTTTTTTTTTTCCAAGCCTTTAACATTTTCCCCTTTCTTGGCTTAGCCTACTTTCACCCACCCAGTAAAAACAGTGGGCTGGTAATAACTACGATTTATCAAGTACCTACTCTATGCCTGCCACAATTGTATGTGATCTCTGATCCTCACAAGCCAGCAAGGTAAGCATTCTTTTTTTCTTTTTTTCTTTTTTTAGATGGAGTTTCACTCTGTTGCCCAGACTGGAGTACAGTGGTATGATCTCGGCTCACTGCAACCTCTACCTCCCAGATTCAAGTGATTCTCCTGTCTCAGTCTCCTGAGCACCTGGAATACACATGCCTGCCACCACACCCAGCTAATTTTTGTATTTTTTAGTAGAGATGGGATTTCACCATGTTGGCCAGGCTGGTCTCAAACTCCTGACCTCAGGTGATCTGCCTGCCTCGGCCTCCCAAAGTGCTAGGATTACAGGTGTGAGCCATTGTGCCCAGCCCAGCAATGTAAGCATTCTGACACCACAGTACAGACAAGGAAACTGAGTCTGGGAGATTAAAGGATCTCCCTGCATAGAGATGCATGGATGGAAGCTAGGTCTGTCGGGCTCTTCCCTCTGTGTCACTTAAACGTGGACCACTGTACTAACTGCTTAGTATTGTCTTGGTTCATTGAAAAGGGGAAGAGGTTTCTAACTTACCTAGCCTTTATTATGAGAGAAATGCTGCAGTCTCACTTAAGTAAGGTGAAAAGCCCTATTTCTTATTACTTCTCTTGGCATCTCCATAATCAAAAGACAAAAATTACAATCTAAAGATATTTACAAAATGTCCTAGCTTTTTACCACCCCACTCTAGAATACAGTGAGCAAGAACTCTTGTCCTTCCAGCTCTGCATTGGTCTTTGTCTTCGAAATACTGGCCCCTTGGCCATTGCTGGTTTTCTATAGCAGTAAACCATACCCCATGTCAAATAAGTACACTCTCTCCCATTTATTTCAGTTCGGTCATCTGGAATTTTCAAAGACCTATTTGTGACAAAGGTGTGCTCTGCCACAATTTTCCTCCTGTCATCTAAATTAGCTCTCCTCTCTTTTGGCTCCTTAAGAAAAACCTGCTCCTGATTACAAGGATGTCTGTTGCAGGGAGGCAGAGGAAGAAATACAACGTGATGGCTATTCAACACAACTTTGGAGTAAGACCTTGGGACCCAACTCCTGTTTGTTCCCTATACAAACTTTGGGACATGATGAGTTTGCCTCAATTTTCTAGGCCTCAGTTTCCTCATCTGTTGTTGTGAGGGAAATAATGCATGGAAAACTCTTAACACAATGGCTGGCACACAGTGAAAGTGCAAGACGTTAACTATTATCATTAGAGTTTTCAATTGGAATGAATAGGAGACTTAAATTTGCATGATTGTACTTTTACAGTAAGCCATTAATGATGCATTCATTTACTTTCTACTCTCAAAGAACATAGATTTGATTAATTATAACAAGAATTTAAAAATATTTCCATTATTCAGAAATAACCTACAAGAGTCTAAGCCTGTCCTTTCCTTCCTCCCTTTTTCCCAATTTTGTTTCTGAGAAAGAAATAGCAATTACGTAGTCAGATTCACTGGCTCTTTCTTCTTCTCCCTGGTAACAGGCTAAGTCTTAACCTTGATTAGGCAGCATCGCGTCTGATCTAAGTTCTCCCCACTTTGCAGCCTAGACTCTGCTTACACAGCCTTCAGAGCACAGCTCTGCCCCACCCTCTCCACCCCTGCTTAGCATCAGAACTTTGCCAAAGCTAAGCATCTATAAAATGTTTCTTTTGAATAGTTGCCTATCTGCTTGGATATTTTTTCCTTCTCCCAGAGGCAAAAGCTGGACCACTTAATCTATGCTGCAGAACAGTCTTGCCCCTCAGAAAATGCATGAGCATGTTAAGTTGTTTTGGAAATGGATCTGAGAAGGAGGGTTCTGAACCATGCCCATGAATTTCCCAGCCTCGTCACACTTTCGTAGCCCCAAAATACTTTCCGCTTGCCCTTCCTATGAATGCAAGTTAAGCAAAACCTCTTGACAAAGCAAATTAAGAGTAATAAATGGTTTGGGTTTTTGTTTGTTTTCTGTTTTTGTATTTCCTGTGATTCAAATCAAACCTATTTCTGAACTGTTAAGTATGAAAAGAAAGGGATCAAGCTGACATTTAGGAAAATTGAACATTGATAAGTAAATTGCCTTCACTCAGTCTTTTAGGTTCTCTCTCTTCTCACCCGCCCCGTACCCCACGGTGCCACTCTCTCTCACACACACAGCTGAAGGTATCTTTAAAGGGTACCTATTTCCTGCAGATCGTGCTTATGTTAATCTCATTTCAAGTACAGATGCACTGAGGACATTACAGGGTCAGCCGTTATCCACAAAGCTTTAGATACCGCTACATTATTCAAACTGGACAATGGACTTCCAGATTTTGTGCCCAGACCTGCTCACTAATAGAGTGACCTCCTTGTTATGAGTGAGGATATATATGATGCTAAAGCTGCTGCAAATTTTTATCAGCATTTAATCTTGAGACTGTGAATTACTACATCCTACATGTTTGGTACCTTACTTTGATTAAAAATGGGATAAATCAGCGAGAGTCTTTTTATCCAAGGCCATGTTCCTTTCACATGAAGGTCATATATGGGCTAATTGAACAAAATATAAATCATGTTTCTTTCCACATTCAGTTTTAGATCCTGACCTGTTTTGTGTCAAGAAATCACAGGGAGTCCAACCTGTATCATCAAGATTGTCTCGATTCACAGATGATTTCCTTAAATCATAGAGTGATGACATTCAATGCAATTCCAAAATTAAGGACTGGAGAGTTCAGAGGATCATGTTTTTAAAACGCTTGTAGTGTTATAGGAAAAAGTAATCAGAACTTTGACTGCATTTGCTTTCCTGTGTCATAGAAATGTTGAGGACAGGAGAAAAATATAACTCCCACTGGTAACACCAGTCATGCCCTTGCTGGGAGAGGGGATGTAGAAGAACTTCTGTCATTTTGATCAATTGAGCAGCTGATCCTTTCTTGCCTCAGGGTTCATTGGTCTGCTCTCCAATTTTTATAAGGTATAGAAAATTTGGCCTTTAGTAAAATGGGCAGATCTCATTGGTTTTTTTCCTGTTAAATATTTCTTTTGAAGATTTTGATGAAAATTGTGCTAGGATAGTTTTCACTTCAAGACATCCATTCTCTAAGCTTAAAAATAAAATGGACATGCTTGTGGAGAAAGAAAATATACAAACCCGTTTCCTCAACACTGGATCCAGTGTTGATGGGAATGAAAAGAAACAACTTCTACCTCAGCCTTCCATCTCCGAAATGCGGGTGACCCCAAATAGGGTTGCCAGATAAGATATAAGATGCCCAGTGAAATGTGAATTCAAAGAGCCAGTGATTTTTTTGTACAAGCACGTCACAAATATTGCATATACCATTTCCTTTGCTGAAGTTGACCATCCAACTCCAAAGCCTTTAAGCAAATGTTCCACAGCTGTCCTCGGGAGTCAGAACTTAAAAGATTGATAATCCCACAGAATCAAGAGCAGAGAGGTAACTAAATGTCATTAAATCAACCTTTCATTTTACAGATGATCAAACAGAGGTTAAAGAGATAAAAGCCATTTTCTAAGAACACACAGCTGACGATGAAGAGTCAGGACCAAACCTCTCCCTTGTCTGCAGAGTGAAGCTGCATCCTCTAAGGGGCATCACCTCCTTATACTGTTACTTGAAGAGTTAGACTTTGACTTTAGGATTAGCACATGGGCAAGCATATTCTGTTTCTCTGTGCATCTGTCTAATAAGGCAATAGGAATATAGCACAAGGAAATTCTATCATCTCCGTGGGAAGGGAAATAGAACTGGCTACCTTCATGGGGGTGGGGGGTGGGACAGGGGAGGCAAATTACAGAGAACAAAGCACAGATTAGTATCTCAATAAATTATCCTGCCACATAGGCTTTCACATGTCAGGTTTTCTTAAAGTGGGGCACATTCATGTTAGCAATTCATGATTACTGTGGTTCATTATGGAATCTTCCCCTGGAGACCTTTCAGAATCAGATAGAAAGCCATCTGTCTTTGTTAGCCAAGTTTCAGCCCTACCAAGAGACCTGCAGGAGGATGAATTTAAATGACTTTCCCAAAACTCTTCTGAACCGTGGACTCTATGAAAATTTAAATAACTAATATTATAATGTTCAAACCTAAGACTAGAATAAATGCAAAAGTAGCTTGGTATTATTACAGAGCTTCAATATTACTCAAGGATTTACAGAATCATGGAAAATCCCTCCCAAAGCCATGGGAATGCCCTGGTTGCTTTCCTGAAACATCATAAGGAGGGCAGTGTAGCCTATTTGGTCAATGATGATTAAGGGTGTTATTTATATGCACATAGGACACCCAATTTCCTCATCATTTGCATGAGATGCATTCTAGAGAGCCCTCCAAACAGGAAAATGCGTTTTCAGCCACAAACAGGGATAACTAAGGTCAGAGACTGAGATGTTAAGGTCCCCCTCGCCCCCTGAGTTCCAGGTCAGAGACTGAGATGCTCAGGTCTCCCCTCGCCCCCTGAGTTCCAGGTCAGAGACTGAGATGCTCAGGTCTCCCCTCACCCCCTGAGTTCCAGGTCAGAGACTGAGATGCTCAGGTCTCCCCTCCCCCCCTGAGTCCTAGGTCAGAGACTGAGATGCTCAGGTCCCCCCTCGCCCCCTGAGTCCCCAGAGGCTCTCTGGTTGGTGATTGGCTGCATTTCCAACTCTCCCATTTGCCATTTTTCTTGCTTTTCCTAAGTAAGCTGGTGAGGTGACAGGGAGAAGGCTCAAGTGAAACTCACATCCCCCCTACCCCAGGTGGTCCTGAGTTAGAGATATGGGGGAGGCCACTGCTGCCCAGCACCTGCTTCCAGCTGGATGAGGAACTTGCAAGCCAGGACAGTTCTCTGGGACCCAGGATGACAAAGACTGAGGCTGAAAAGCAGAAAATACAACATTGCCTAAGCATGCTCCCCACATAACCCAAACAACCAAAAATGTAAGCCATGGACATTAGAACTGGAAATATTTCCCATATGTTGAGGTTGGGGAAGACTTTGGAGCTTATTTCATCTAAACTATTCATTTTCCCATGGACAAATGAGGGACTCATTACAAGAAATCATTTTTTCAGTCTTCACTGTTAAGGGAGAACCCTTCTTCTCCACACCTGATGTGTCCTTCCAGGTGGAAGGAGTCTCATTAGCATGAAACTCCTGGCCTCTCCCCGCATACCTCTCCCTCATTTAAGGGAAGAAAGAGTGACATAATATGATGGGGACTTCTGGGGGAAAAACCTGGGTGAGTGCCACCTCGCCTCTTCCCCCTCTCCTTTTCTTCTGTGGGTACAGGTAGGAACACACTCTGCTTGCCTGCTCCAGGACAGACTCTCTCCTCTAAGGAGAGCTGGGATGCCCAGACCCCATGCTGTGGAGTGAGTAAATGTGCATACATCTAGTATTTAGTATCAGGAAGACCACTTGTCAAAAACCTATAAGCCACATTTCTTGAGTAGCAACTTTGGTAGTAATATAGGTGAAATTTGACCTCCATCTGTCTTTCACCTTATTTGTCCATTCTGAATTTCCGCAAGTGTATTGGGAGACCTCAAATCTCCACATCTGTATCTAGGGGTTCTTAAACATTCTCAGATCACAGATTACTTTGAAAAATCTCATGACATGTCTCCTCAGAAAAACACATTTCCTAAAGCCCATATGTGGATCTCAGTTAAAATCTGCCCGATGTGTTTTCATGATGAATTTTATAAGGTGATATATAGAGAGCAAGTCAAAAAGACTTAATTAGCTCTCTCTAGGAGTTCATGAAAATGCGGGCATTTGACAAACATCTGCCTTACCAACATTCAGTTATTCTAGACACACTAAGTTTGATGTATTTCATTAAATAAGCAGTGACTAAGAGACTGCTCTTCTCAGGTAGGCACTAAAGGGAAAAAGAGCATAAAGAGGGACAAGACAGTATTGTTGACCTCAAGAAACCCAGTCTAATGAAAAACACAGTGGTGAGTAAAAAATCACAGCATGGGCAGGCGGAGTTGCTCCCACCTGTAACTCCAGCACTTTGGGAGGCCAAGGTGGGTGGATTCCTCCAGCCCAGGGGTTCAAGACCAGCTGGGACAACATGGAAAAACCCTATCTCTACAAAAAAAAAAAAAGAAAGAAAGAAGAAAAGAAAAAGAATTAGCAGGGCATGCGGGTGCATGCCTTTAGTCCAGCGACTTTGAAGGCTGAGGCAGGAGGATCACTTGAACCCAGGAGTTTGAGGCTGCAGTGAGCTGAGATCTTGCCACTGTGCTCCAGCCTGAGAAACAAAGCTAGACCCTGTCTCAAAACCAACTAACAACAAAAAAAATCACACCACAATGTGCTTTGCAACTGACTGTAGCCATATGATTCAGCTCTTGCCAAGGGAGTGAAATTGGAAGTAGTATGTGCAACTTCTGGTTCATGCCCTTAAAGGGAAATAAAAAACCTTCCCCTTCCATTTTCTCCCTTCCTGATAACTAAAATATATTTGCTATGTTGAAAGCTAGAGCATCCATCTTGGGCTCACGAGAGAAGCCACATATTGAGAGTAGCAGAGCAAAAAGATACAAGAAGCCTGGTTTGCTGACACCACTGAGCCAATACAACCACTCTAGAATATGTGCCTGGATTTTTTTTTTTCTGAGAGAGAGAGAAAAATAAATTTTGTCTTGTGTAAGTGCTTCATTTTTAGGTCTCTTTGTTACAGCACCTAAGTTTTAAACTACTACACTGTGAAATGCACTGAATTATGGGAGAACAGCACATTTGATGGGATGAAGCTAATGGCAGCAGGTCCTTTAATTCTTAGGTTATAGACATAGAAACCAATGCAAATAAGTTACATCTTCCAGAAAGTCACAAGAATAGCAAAGTTCACATTTTCCTCTTATGTTCCAAATCTAGTGCTTATTACTTAGCATGTCCAGTATACAAGGATAGTCCTTGAAACAAATTCTTTAAAAAAATTTCCAAGCAGTTGACTAGTGGCTGCCATGTGCCAACCACTTCGATGAGCACTGAGGATGAAATACAAAGCAAAAACAAAGTCCCCAGTTTCACGGACTTAGGAGAATATGTCATAAAGGAATCTGACGTGGATGTGTCTCTGTGAAGGCTCTCCTGAGCTCATGTGCTTGAACTGCACCCTAAAGGAACAGAAGAACTAAACAAAGTGAAGAATGAGAGAGAATATTCTCCAGGTGGCAACAACAGCATGTGCAAAGGCCCTGTGGTGAGAAGCAGCATGGCAAGTGTGAGGAACTGGATGAGGCTGGGTGAAATGCAGAGGAACAGGCAGAGATTGCTACAGGATGAGGTGAAAAGGTAAGTAGGGCCAAATTACACAGGGTCTTGAGAAGCATATTAAGGATCTTGGTCTTTAACCTGAGAATACTTCATACCCGGGGAAGGATTTAAGCAGAGAATGAGAGGAAAGGGGAGGATGACATGATTGTTTCTGTTTGTATTATGAAGAACAGATGGGGTTGGGGTGCAAAGTGAATACAGGGGAATGACTGCAGCTCCCTACGCAAAACATGATGATCATTAGGACAGGAGGTATAGCAGGTGGTGGAGATAGGTGTCAGCTGGAGGCCAATGTTCTGGCATAAAGGGAATCTCACCTCCTATGATTTGAATATATATGTCCCTCCAAAATGTATACATTGAAACCTAATCAATACAGTGATAGTATTAGAAGGTAGGGACTCTGGGAGGTGACTAAGTCATGAAGATTTCAGCTTTGTGAAGGATGAATGCCCTTATAAAAAAGGCTTCAGAGAGCTGCCTCCCTCTTCCACTTTCCTACTATGTGAGGATGCAGCAAAAAGGCATCATCTTGGAAGAAGAGTGTGAGCCTACACCAGAAGCCAAATCTTCAGTCCATGTCCTTGACCTTGGACTTTCCAACCTCTAGAACTGAAAGAAATAAATTTCTATTGTTGGTAAACTACCCAGTCTGTGGTATTTTGCTATAGCAACAGAAGCAGACTAAGACAACACTGTGAGCCCACTATACTTAGTTTACCTAGATAACCCAGAAGAATCGAATATACATAGAATTATGTGAACTGTGTGAATTGCAAATGTGTCAAGGTTCCAGAGTCCACTATGGCAAAGATTTGCTTTTGCTAGAAGTTTTGCCACCTTTGTTTTCTTATTTTTGCATTTGTTTTACCCGCTTCCTCTCCTTGGTAGTGAAAGAGCCAACAAATCTCTAATCATATGAGTTACATCCAGGATAATTCCCATTTGGGCCTTTCCCTAGAAACAAACATGCATCTTCTGTGTGTGTATTTGCTAAGTGACTAATACAGAAATCAATGGCCATCACATTCTCTGAGTATGCCCCTACTGTTTTGTTTTGTTTCAGACTTTGTGTTTATGCTGTTTTTTAAAATGAAAAATTGGAAAATAATAATCTCTGTCTTTCTAAAAATATCTCTTTGTAAATATTCTTCAAAAGCTCATAAGCTACTTAACAGAAACCTTTCCCTTCCTTTTCCACCAAAAGTACAAAGATAAGTTACTCCTTGATGAAATTATTGACATACATCCCACAAGACTTCCTTCCATAGCAAGTAAATATTCCCTCAATAACAATGGACGTGGTATGGAATAAAAATGGAATAGCATGGAGAATAGGAAAATTCTTAGAGTTTTAATAAAAGGTTTCTGAAAGGACCCAAGGAGGCTGGTTTTACACAAAAGAGACTTCGTGATTCACAACAGCTCCCCCGAACCCCGACTCATACAGCGGAGGAAGGGGTCTGCAGCCTAGTTGCTGGTGGCCTCTACCTGAAAGTGATAGGCTTACACTATTCCTTCTGGACCAGTAAGTCATAGGCTTAGGTCTTTGTTGAGCTCTGTCTCTTTAAGCTCACAAAAGAGAAATCCCACTCTGAGAAGTGAAATCTAGTTGCATTTCAAACTCTTACTAATTTTTACTAGGGGGAAATAACAATATAATCTTTAAAAATTAAATTCTTAAGAGCCTAAAATTCAGACTAATTCACAAGAACTTTTTTTAGTCCCTATCATATATGCAGAAATTCAGCTTAAGTTTGCAAAACTGATTCTTAAAAGACCTCCATGAGGAGAGAGAGTAATATTAGCATTTACATTGTTGGCATGTGCATAAGACTTCTTGATCTGCGGTCCAATGCTCTGCCTCTGAGCTACACCCCTCTAGTATGTGTGTGAGACTTCTAAGTTGACCAACTGTCCCAGTTTGCCTAGGACTGAGGGGACTCCCAGATATGGAACTTTTTGCTTTAAAACTGGGAGAGTGAGGGTTGGGTGCAGTGGCTCACACCTATAATCCCAGCACTTTGGAAGGCTGAGGCAGGCAGATCACCTGAAGTCAGGAGTTCAAGACTAGCCTGGCCAATATGGTGAAACTCCTGTCTCTACTAAAAAAACAAAAATTAGTCAGTCCTGGTGGCGTGCGCCTGTAGTCCCAGCTACTCTGGAGGCTGAGGCAGAAGAATCGCTTGAACCTAGGAGGTCAGAGGTTGCAGTGAGCCAAGATTTTGCCAGGGCACTCCAGCATGGATGACTCCATCTCAAAAAAAACAAAACTGGGAGAGTGGCCAGGCACATTGGCTCATGCCTGTAATCCCAGCACTTTCGGAGGCCAAGGTGGGTGGATCACCTGAAGTGAGGAGTTCGAGACCAGCCTGGCCAACATGTTGAAAAACAGTTTCTACTAAAAATACAAAAAAATTAGCTGGGCATGGTGGCACACGCCTGTAATCCCAGCTACTTGGGAGGCTGAGGCAGGGAGGATCACTTGAACCTTGGAGGTGGAGGTTACAGTAAGCCGAGACAGAACCACTGCACTCCGGCCTGGGTGACAAAGTGAGACTCTGTCCAAAAAAAAAAAAAAAAAAAAAAAAAAAACAAACCTGGGAGACTTCTGACAGGTGTGGTGGCTCACGCCTGTAATCCCAGCACTTGGCAAGGCCAAGGCAAGTGCGTCCCTTGAGGTTAGGAGTTCGAGACCAGCCTGACCAACATGGTGAAACCCTGTCTCTACTAAAAATACAAAAAATTGCCGGGCATGGTGGCACGTGCCCCAGCTACTGGGGAGGCTGAGACAGGAGAATTCCTTGAACCCAGGAGGCAGAGGCTACAGTGAGCTCAGATCGCACCAATGCACTCCAGCCTGGGCGATAGAGTGAGACTCCGTCTCAAAAAAAAAAAGGGATGGGATAGGGTGAGGGAAGAATCACTTGAACCTGGAAGGCAGAGGTTGCAGTGAGTCAAGATCGTGCCACTGCACTCCAGCCTGGGAGACAGAGCAAGAATCTGCCTCAAACAACAACAACAACCAAAAGCAAAACACAACAAAAAAATGAGACAGTTCAGGGGAAGCTAAGTTGGTTACCCTCCCTAATATATGCAGTTCGTTAATTTTCTGAAAGAATTTAAGCATCAGTCCCTCAATACGTATTTATGAAGGACTTTCTTACGTCTGCTCAGTACTCTGCTAGGCACTGTAAGAGATAAAAAGGGTATATAAGTCATGGGGTCCATCCCTTGCCTGAAATTCTGTGACTCCCTGATTGCTTCTCAGGAATTTATAATCTAATTTTTCAAAATATGCAACGACTGCTTACTAAACATGACTTGTCAGGCACTGTGGTTGGCACTTATGATAAACATAAATGAAAGATCAAGTCTGGTCACAAGAAACTTACTGATTTAGGAGGAAGATGGATGATACAGATAATATATAAAACAGTACAATTTGATAAAGGCTATTACACAACTATGGGAAAGTCCCAGGCACACACAACATAGCAGGATGTGACTAACTGTTGAGACTATGTGCAGAGACAGTGATGGCACCAGGCAGCATGTGATGTTTCATGCAAGTGCTGGTCTACATTCTGCATAATAAACGTTGTAATAGTTCAGAGACAGAAAGAGTCTTCTTCTTACCAGGATCATTATCTCTGGGTATATAGGGAAAGACCCTGTTGAAATGAGAGAATTTAAGGTAGACTTGGGTAAAAACTTCATATGTATGGATAAATATAAAAGAAGGCTTGCATAGCCCGATCATAATAGTTTGTTATGAACCGATCATTATGGTTTATCCAGTTCTGTGCATCTGAGATGCAAAAATCAACCAACCACCACAACAAAAGATTAATTGTCAGAGACAGGGAAAAGAAAATTCCATGTGAATATACCAGCATCACCAAAGATCTAGACTAGAGGCAAAAAAGATTAACACCCTTTAGCATTAGATGGATTTAACAAAAGAGGAAAGTTTTATGTAGAAGAAAAAGATAAGAAAAAATAGGTTAAGATCAAATTATGAAAGATCATGAATTTTCGAAAAGCTTGGAATTCCTTTCTTAGACACTGAGGAACAGTTGAAGGCTTTTGAGAAGGTAAGTGCTAGGGTGAAGGTTGTATTTTAGGAAGCTGAATCTGGCAAAAGTGATAACCCAGGTCTCGCATGAATTAGAGAAGATTCTGAGTTAATTAATTAAAACCAAAGAAGTCTTACCATACATGGAAAGGAATATTAAATACAGTTCTCCCTTTTTGCGGCAGAACACAGCTGCTGGCTGAAGGGAGGGAGAGGTTCTTGGCATCTCTGTAAGAGGTTGGGAAGCTGCTGCACCTGCTGAGAAAGAAACTGGCACCTCTTCTACATAGAGAAGCATGGCAGCCTTGAGGGAACATTTTCCCTTCATCAGAAGCCCCGTCATAATTGGAGAAGGTCATCTCCAAGGAGAAATCAAAGAAACAAGACCTTCCAGCTCCAATTTCCATAAAGAAAACTACCCAGAAAATGATTGCACCTATGTATGCCTAGATTGAACTAAAACAAACAAAAGTAAAGAGAAAGTCTTCCATATCATTCCAAGTTGTAGACACCTTCAAATTCCTTTCTCATAATCTATGTCTATTTCTAATTCTACCTGTACAAAATATAATCATGCCTGCTTGTAATTACCTATGCGTACATGAATACTAGTAAGTTAAACTTGTTCGTCTATTTACAAAGACAGCGTGATACATAGCAGCTTAGGAATTGCTTCTTTTCCCTATGATTTTAAATGTACAACGAGTTTCTTTCTAAAACACATATTTGCAGATGTCACTTTAAACACTATTTTCTGAGATTATATTTTCCATAGAAAACAGATGTCTGCAATTATCCCTTTTTTGACCTCTGAGACTTATCAAAGTCAAATAGGTAATCATCCAATCAGACGGGCTATCATTATCAGAAGAAAAGTAATTATAATCTGAATATGTTTGAACATGATTATTATAAGCTTTAAACTGTTACACTTTTGATTGGGGCAGAATTGGAAGACATTATCACTTCATAATTCAAATGATGTAACTTCACTTGTTTTTGTCATTTAGAATCTGGAGAGCTAAATTTATTTAACAATATAATTCTTTAAACATGAACAAATTATGCCATAATCTCTTTAAAACCATGAGAATGCTTCTCAAAATCTTGACAGTGAAATTAGGGGAATTTTTTTTTTAACCAGAGCAAATCAGAGCTCAGCACTGAGCTCCATCAGAATGGGAAGCTTTGGGCAGACATGTTCATTTCACAGACATTTTGTGATCTGCTTGGTTCTTTTAAAGAGACCAGCTGCTTTCCTGCCTACCTGTTGAGGCCCACACACTGCTGGTCCGAAACAAAAGGAGACAATTAGGCCAAATATAGAAATGATCAGAAAGAAAAAAAAGATGTGTAAAAGGAAAAAATATCTTTCCAAAGATGATGTATAAATAGAGAAGTGAATTAAAACTAAGGATATGAATTTAGGGGGAAAAATGTTGAAAGCCAAATGTCTCATAAATATTAAGTAAAACATCACTTCCTTTTGAAAATAATTTTTTAAAACCTGATTATGCAGCCCTTCAGTCCAGATGTTTATTTAACTTGGTTAGGGGGTCCTGATTTTTCTCTTTCATCATTTCCAGATCTGTTCCCTTTGTATTCTATTGCTTTCCAGCCGACCTGCTCATCCCCTCAGGAAGGAGCTGTGGGAGTGCAGGGGCATTCCTGTGCTGTTGTTGGGGCCTGAATTAACAGTGAACATCTATAAAAATGAGCACACGGGCCCATCGGAGAATTCTTGTACCTCGGAAGTGCTGGGTGTTTGTTTTCTCTGAACGTGGCGGAAGGTTAGAAACAGTAAGAAAAGAGGGGACTTAAGGGAATTTGAAAGGCACTGAATGGATATTTTTCCATAATCAGAACATTTCTTAGAACAATGGTTTAGGAGACATCATTCAACTTATAATTTTAGTTCAGCAGTGAAGACTTGAGGCTTCCCCTCCTCCCCCTTCTCTCCCACCCAAATATAACAGACCTTTGGGAAAAGCCAAATTTGCACTTCATGTCTTTCCACTTCCCGTATTGAAAATACTCCTTTCTTCATGTCGACACATCTTTTTGACTTAATTTTTCCTCTCCCCTACACCCTCCACACCTATGTTTCAATATGCTTCATTCAGCAAAAAGCTAAGTGCCTAATATGGCCAAACACTGTGGATATAACAGTGAACAAAACGGACAAATACCTCAAGGTATTAAAGATGTTATCAAGGATTCAAGGTGGTATTCTTTTATCACTCAGGGAACCAGCATCTTTGATGAGGGGTAGGACCCAGTAATGTGCATTATCAAATTCTCTTCATGATCTGGACCCTACTAAAGTATAAAAGTGATGATACAGGCCGGGCGCAGTGGCTCACACTTGTAATCCCGACAGTTTGGAAGGCCAAACTGGGAAAATCCCTTGAGTGTAAGAGTTTGGGACTAGCCTAGGCAACATAGTAAGATGTGGTCTGCACAAAAAAATTTTTAAAGGTAGCTGGGCATAGTGGTGAGCACCTGTAGTCCCAGTTACTCGTGGGGACTGAGGTGGGAGAAGCCCAGGAGGTCAAGGCTGCAGTGAGTCATGATCACACCACTGCACTTCAGCCTGGGTGACAGAGCAAGACTCTGTTTCAAAAAAAAAAAAAAAAGATGTTATCAAGTGTGACTCCCACACAGAAGTGGGAGACTTGCAAGCTAAGCCATAGGAGGGTTGACCTTGTGCTGCCAGGATCCTTGTGGAGGCCTTCTGGAATTTCATCGCATGGTCAGGTGTCCATTCATTCCACCTTTCCAAGGCTGGGCTACAGAGACACCTCCTCTGCTTTCTCTAGTGTGCAGAGACTACGAACTCACTACTTTGCTAGCCCCTCACTGCAGAGACCCTGTTTGATTAACATGACTAATGATGTATAACTCCCTACCACCTAGCACAGTGCCTGGCATAGCATGAGCACTCAGAAACATCTAAATGAAACCATGGCTGTCAATTTCACTTGCCAAATCTTTGAAGCTCTCATGGAAAGATATTCCATTGTCTGTGTGCTCCCTGTCAGTCACAGATTCCCAGCCTAACATATTATCTCACAAAATGTTGAACTAGAAATTCCCAGCTAGATTCCTACTCTACATTTTGTCCAGCTCAGGCACTCAGATTATGGCACTACTTTTAGATGGAGATACTTTCTTGATATTGAGACCACAATGCCAAACCTTTTGCACATCCATGCATTGCTTCTGATGAATTTAGAGTATTAAAGTGAGTGGCATCCAGCTGCACCCGCCTTCTTTCCCTGCCTAATGTACTTTCAAGTAACCAAAGCAGCCTATTAACATTTGGTGTTTTCATCAGACTTTGCACACTACTGCCTTTGAGCCTTGTGATAACATCATTTCCCATCTTTTCAGAATGTCCTTTCTCTCCAGTTTTGCCCAGATCTATTCTGTCCAACTTTCAAGACCCACCCAGCAAACACAATGCCCATCATCCGTCGTCTCTGAGTGGGAGCACCAGCAGTCTGAATGACTCTTTTCCACAAGCCTTCTTTGACCACTACAAGCAATCTCTCCTCCTTCTCATTGCTTCATGCAATTAGTTTCTGTAGAAATTACTCAGCATCCTCATTTGCTCTGTAAATTATCTTTTTATACAATTATAGACGCCCACATATATGTTTAATTAGCCAGATGAAGAGCAGGATAGCACATTGGTAAGAGCATGGTTTGGGGGGCCCAGCAGACTCAGGTTTAAATCTAGGCCCTCTCCTTGGTGAAGATATGACTACAGCAGGTTATGTCTCAAGATTTCAGCTTTGCCATCTGAAATATCAGGTAATTGTATCTACCTATATTAGGTCTTTTTATTCTAAATATTTGATATCTGGGACCTTGCTGACCCTGGAGAGATTGCCGCTCCCAAAACTAGCCAATTCCTAGAGACAGTAACCAACTAGTCTGTGGATGTGCCTTTCTAACCAAACCAACCAATCTAAAGCTCATACCTAGCCATTGCCTCCTTTCTCTGGGCTCTCACATTTGGGTCACTAGTCCTGTGTCCCAGTCACTGCCAGGGCCAGGCAGCAGGCAACTAGGGGTAGATCCTATGCCTCAGAGCCCACTAAAATTATTCAAACTATCTAATCCCAAGACCAGCCTGGACAACATAGTGAGAACCTTCCATCTCTAGAAAAAAAAATTAGAAAATTAGCCAGGCATGGTGGCACATGCCTGTAGTCCCAGCTACTAAGGCGGCTAAGGTGGAAAGATCCCTTGAGCCTGGAAGGTTGAGGCTGCAGTGAGCAATGACTATGCCACTGCATTCTAGCCTGGGTGACAGAGTAAGACCCTGCCTCTAAAAAAATAGTAATAAATTAAAAATAAATAACCCCAACAAATTCCAAGTTGACACTGATGTGATTGTTTAGGTACCGTACTTTGAGAATCATTAGCCTAATCATAGTAATCCTTCAATAAATGGTATCCCATAATTATTTTATCATTTCCTTTAGGTCAGAAACTAAACTTTATACCTTGTATCCCCATAGCAAAGGTGCTTGCAGCAGGCACTCAATAAAAATGCTGATGGCTATTTGACATTGAAGCTTACTAAATAGTGAACTCTACTTATTAAGATACATTTGTGACTAGTCTGCGCATGGTGGCTCATGCCTGTAATCCCAGAACTTTGGGAGACCGAGACAGGAGGATTAGTTGAGGCCAGGAGTTGGAGACCAGCCTGGGCAAGCTAGCAAGACCCTATCTCTAAAAAAAAAAAAAAAAAAAAAAAATTAAAAATTAGCCAGTTGTGGTGGTTATGCACCTGTAGTCCTAGCTACCTGGGGGAGGCTAAGGTGGGATACTTACTTGTGCCCAGGAGGTGAAGTTTACAGTGAGCTATGATGGTGCCACTGCACTCCAGCCTGGGTGACAAAGCGAGACTCTGTCTTAAAAAAAAAAAGAAAAAGAAAAGAAGAAAAGTACTTTTGTGAATAGACTAGGAACTTGTCTACTTAGGAATGTATTCTAGTTAGCCGTTGCTGCATAACCATAATAAATCATTCCAATGCTTAGTGGCTTAAAATAACAACCATTTTATTATATTTATATTTTGTGGGTCAGGAATTTAGGAAAGGCTTGGCTAGTCAATCTTCCATTTCATGAGGCATTGATGGAAGCTGTGCAAAGATACTTGACTGGCAGCTAGGCTGATTCATTTATATGGCTGATACCTTGCAGGGATGGCTTGAAACTGGGCTCTGCTGAGACTGTCAGCTGGAGCTCCTCCATGTGACCTTTCCAATGTATTGGCTTCACGGTAGTCAGATGCCTTACATGTCAGCTTAGGGCTCTATGAAAGAGTATTTCAGTTAGTAAGGTGAAAGCTACATGGCCTTTTGTGATCCAGCCCCAGAAGTCCATTTTGTCACTTTCACTGAACGCTATTGGTTGTCAAAACACTCACAAGCTTCCCCCACCCTCTCCCCAGATTCAAGAGCAGGAGATGGGAGTCCCTCATTTTAATGGGAGGAGTGCCAAAGAATGTGTGGGCCACATTTCTAAACGATCCCATCATGTGTGCTTGCAGCCCTGTGTCTAGTGAAGGGAATAAAACAAATAAGCAAATGACCTAGAACTGTTCTCCGTTCTCAACTTTTGATGCTGAATCCTCTTCCCCAAAATATTTCACTGGAAGCCAGGCAGCTTCCCCACGACTGTCTTTATCTTATGACTGTGAGTTGGAATGAGTATCCATATACCTGTCAGAATTGTCTAGTGCAGTAAAACCCACAGTGAAATGTTCTTCCCTATTGCAGGTTCATTACACAGTATAAAAAATTGCATCCCCCAAAGACATAGTCCCAGTTGGCATTTCTCTCCCCCACTGTCACCTACAATGCCTGGGATACAGGTGAGCTCCTCATCTGTGTCTCCAGTATTGGGATGGGAGCTTGAACAACCAGATTCAAACCTGATGCCCCTGTTGTCTCTGAGGGAAGCACCAGCAGTCTGAATGACACCTCCTCTGGTGTCTCCAGGACTATACTCCCTTTGAGAGCCTGTGCTCTCTGACCAGCTCAACGTGTCAGCAGGAAGTAAATGATGACCTCAGCAGCAGTCGAAGATTATTTTGGTTACATTACTCTCTGATTATCCAAGAGGAAAAAAAGTCATTTAAACATGCAGCTTGTGTTCTTCCAACACAACAAAGGATCTCCTGGAAATCTTTTATTTTTTAAAATGACATTATAATGTGATGCTTTGTTTTCATCACTTTTATCATCATTTCTTAGCAGAGGCCCAAGTGGCTCAGCTAGGGTAAAAGGGGGAAAAATTATAATGATTCATTTGTATACATTTGTCCTAGTGGGAATTTGATGTGGTGGAAATATAAGAATATTAAATTAGAGGCACTCGCTCCATTATTTTCTGTTCTATTTGAACCAGACACAAGGTACAAACATTATATGGGGCTCGAGAATGCCACAGTAATTCAGTGATGCATGAGCTCCCACCAGAACACTTGGTTATTTCTAAACTAAGTGGACTTGAGCTTTCTCTGCTCTCTGGTGTCATTGATGCTTCTGTTTTAGTGAATTCTTCACCCCACCCCAAATCAATTCCTCCATTAAAGTCCCTCCATTAAGATAACAGCTTATGTAGTTCTGGAGAGGATGGAGTCCAGTAAGCCACACACTCAGCTGTCCTGAAGTCGGCTTGTTTCCCCACAGACCTCTCTAAGCAAGGTGTCCCCAGACCGGTCCTTAGCAGCTCTCTTCCAGGAATCGGAGCTGACCAGCTGCCGAGGCCAGTGTATCAGTCAGGATCTAACCAGGAAACAGAAACCACCAGAGAATTCCAAACAGGACTTTGATGCAGGGATCAATTACACAAGGGATGGAGATGCTGAGAGGCCAGCCAGAGGGTGGTGAGGAATCCAGACTGCAAAGACAGGAAGCTGACACAGCCGCAGGGCAGAGGAAAGGGAGGAGGAGGTTCCCAGAGCTCATGATGCCTCGCAGAGTCTCAGTGTCACCAGGTGAAGGCTGGAACCATAGTGTACCTGTGTGGCAACACACAGAGTGGGAGAGGTGTGCAGCTGAGAAGGAGGGGAAGAAGGCCTCGTTTCTCCCTCTCTGCCTCCACCTCCAGCCGGTCAGCGCCTATCATCCTCCAATCTTAGAAAAGCAGTCTACAAGGGTCAGACCCCTTTGATTTAGAACAGGGTAGAGAAAGGGCAAGAAACAGATCCGAGGGAAACAGGGCCAGAACGTACACTGCCAGTAACCCCGCAAAGCTGGTCTCACTCCTATCTCTGCGGTTTCTTCAGGTCCCTTCACCCATCCATCCCTAGCCCAGGTTCAAAGGTCTCAAGCCACTGACGACTATGCTGGCCACACTGACACAACCTTGTGGGATACCAGCCTTTCTCCTGAAGGCTTCGCTCTGGTCAAATCTCCAGCCTCGGTCAACCCGCCCCTTTGGCTCCCATCCAGTGCTACCTTTAGCTTACTGTGGCTTCCACCGACTCGCCAGTGTCTTTACTGATTTGACTTGGTCTTAGATCCATTTCTGTAAGGTGAACTCCAGCTCTAGTGGGTGTGGTCTGGGTTTGGTATCAAATAACCTTCTTTCTCGCCATAGAAATATTCAATATTCTATCCTTTTCTCTTTTCAAGCAGAAGGTGGTGTTTTGCTCTCATGATAGGCCCAATTCAAGAGGGAAGGGAAGGAGCTTCCACCTCTTTGCAGAAGAGCTTGTAGGATGAGCAATTGCTATGGACAACTTTGAAAATAAAACCAGCCCCAGGCAGAGACTTTATAGATTTCCTCAATCCTAATTAATAGTTTTTCTCAAAGATTTCCTCCCTCCCTTACTTTTTCCCTTTCTCCCTTCCTCCCTCTTTATTTTCTATAGTACCTAGACACAGGAAAACGATCTTTGGGAACCAGCACATTTCTGAATACAGCTTAATTGCAGATTAAATCTTTTTTTTTTTTTGAGATGGAGTTTTGTTTTGTTGCTTAGGCTGAGTGCAAGGGTGCAATATCGGCTCACCACAGCCTCCACCTCCCAGGTTCAAGCAATTCTCCTGCCTCAACCTGCCGAGTAGCTGGGATTATAGGCATGCACCACCACGTCCAGCTAACTTTGTGTTTTTAGTAGAGACAGGGTTTCTCCATGTCGGCCAGCTGGTCTCGAACTCCCAACCTCAGGTGACCCACCCACCTCGGCCTCCCAAAGTGCTAGAATTATAGGCATAAGCCATCGCCCGTAGCCCAGATTGAATGCTGAAAGATTTAATGGCTCTTGATTTTTCTCTTGATTTTGTCAGTCTAGACTGTAACACCTTTACCACTAATATATTCTAATGCATTAATAGAAAGAAACTGAACTCAGGCTCTATCCCCATGTTAGAGACTAATCGTGCCCTCTCAGATTTAATGTTGAGGTCCTTCCTAATCCCCAGTGTGATGGCATTAGGAAATGGAGCCTTTGGGAGATAATTAGGTAATGAAGGTGTAAGCACCCCACTCTCTAGGGTGCCCTTATATAAAGGGGACCCCAGAGAGCTCTTAGCCCTCTTTTTAGCTACCAACACAGAAAAGGGCCTTCACCAGAACCTGACCATGCTAGCACTCTGATCTGCTACTGCCAGCCTCCAGACCTGTGAGAAATAAATTTCTGTTGTTTATAAGCCACCCAGTCTATGGTATTTTTGTTACAGCAGCCCAAGCTGACTCACACCCCCAACAAAGCTGACTCTACTTGCCATCTTCCCCATGGCTATCAGGCAACACAATCATCTTCTAGGTATGACATTCTTACCCACAAAGTTTTTCTGCAACTGCTCCATTTTCCTCTTTCCCCATGTCAAGGAGTAAATAGATGCTCTCCCTCCCCAAACAACAGAACTTAAGAGCCATCAAATCAAAGATTGGGCCTCAGAATTAATTGTACCAGGCTTACCCAGCATGGTTCAGCTGGGGAGACAGTCCTTGACAGAGCAGAGGGCACCTTTGCCAAAGTAGGTCCTCCAGCCCTGGCTGCCTCAGTCTTTCCACAAAGCCCTGGAAAAGAGGCTCTTCTGGTGTGATCTATCTCCCACAGTGGGAGAAAGTAGAGTTCACATGCACAAAAGATGGTCTTTCCTCTTGAAGTTAAGTGTGCTCCAGAGACTGAACAGATGGCCACATCTTAATCCACGAACTAGACTTCAAGATCATTGAGCATAGTGGTCAATCAAGCTTAGCCGAAACCTAAAGATTTCTCTGTACATTGTGAACTATAGCCTAAATGGAAGTGTAAAAAACCTGTAGTCTACTCTTGTGCCAGTTGCCAAGTTTTGATCAATCAGATGTGGTCAAACGTTTACCCTGTGTTCAAATAAGGCAAACGCTGAGCTATAACCAATTCATCTTTCTGGACCTCACTTCCATTTTCTGTAAGTCACTTTCCCTTTTCTGTCCATAAATCTTCTACCACGTGGCTGCACTAGAGTCTCTGAGCCTACAGTGGCTCAGGAGGCTGCCTGATTCACAAACTGTTCATTGTTCAATTAAACTTTTCTAATTTTAGTGCAGCTGAAGTTTTTCTTTTAATGGAAGGTACAAGCAATATACCAAAATGCTCTGACCACCAGATAAGCATTTCGATACCCAGTTAAAAGAAAATGGAGGTGGCCAGGCACCATGGCTCACACCTGTAATCCCAGCACTTTGGGAGGCTGAGGCAGGCAGATCACCTGAGGTCAAGAGTTCAAGACCAGCCTGGCCAAGGTGAAACCCCATCTCTACTAAAATGTAAAAATTAGCCGAGCACAGTGGCAGGCACCTCTAATCCCAGCTACTCGGGATGCTGAGGCAGGAAAAATGTTTGAACCCAGCAGGCAGAAGTTGCAGTAAGCCAACATCATGCCACTGTACTCTAGCTTGGGTGACAGAGCAAGACTGTCTCAAAAAGGAAAACAAACAAACAAACAAAAACAGAGGCAAATTGAGAGCAAGTGAAACACCCTTTCTTTGGGTTCTGATTTCCTTGACTCAGGGACCAACTGTTGGGAACTATACCCATTATGATTATGCTGAGCTTAGCTCCAAAAATCTATCAGAGCTAAACAGCTCCTTTTTAAAACAACTGTTTTATACTGGCCTTTTAATACCCTCAATAAAATTAATATGCATAACTCATCCTCACACATTTCAAAAAGAAATCAACAAATGTTCTAACTGATAAAAAGAGACACAGCATTATTTATAATAAAATAATGTGTGTATATATATATATATATATGCCCAGGCATGGCTACCATCAAGTCACGAGGCCTCACAGATGCATACAGGCCCTGGGAACATAATAGTTACAAACGCAGCTCCAACAGGTCATTGTTTTTGTCATTGGTGAGGTGATTTTCTAAAATGGGGAACGACTCCTGACAGCATTCTAAACAAAGTAGAGTATAATCTTCTTGATGGGTATGATCGTGCAAAATTCAGTGAATGTTAAAACAATGCGAAAAGAACTCATGAAATTTTTAAAAACCGAATTAGATTTTAAGTTCCAATAACATTAAGTTTTTCACCTATCAGGATGTGTAATAAAACACTTGAAAGTCATGTGGGATACAGGATAAGTCATTTTGTTGGCCTCCACCTACTAAATGATAGTAGAACCGCTATCCTTGTAACAACCATAAGAAGTCCTTGCAAATGTCCAAAATGACCTCAAGGAGATTGAAATCATGCTCTCAAGTGTTTCTCCGCTAGCCTTTTTGAATGTGTTCTAACTGCTAGGAACTAAGAGCTTTATATATATGAAGGTCCAGGTAAAATTATTTCCCTGTCACCCATGAGGAAACCAAGGCACAGAGAGGCAAAGTAACTTCCTAAGGTCACAGAACAAGGTTGCAGGTTGGGGTGGGAGGCAAAAGTAAGCAGTCCAGAACCCACATTCACCACCACTTCCTTCCAGGCATGGTGGCAGGCACCTGTCATCCCAGCAACTCAGGAGGCTGAGGAGGAATGATCACTGGAAGCCAGAAGTTCAAGACCAGCCTGGACAACATGGTGAGACCCCATCTCTAAAAAGGATTTTGAAAATTAGCTGGGCTTGGTGGTGCATGCCTCTAGCCCCAGCTGCTCAGGAGGCTGAGGCAGAAGAATTGCCAGAGTTTGAGGCTGCAGTGAGCAGTGATTGTACCACTGCACTCCAGCCTGGGCAACCACACAAGACTCTATCTCGTAAAAAAACAAAACAATTATCACTCCCTTGCTTTGTTTGCCTCTTCATTTGTGAAACTTTTCAACCTGTTTCCTACTGACAGGTCTAGGTTCTAATAATACAAAAAAGACCTCCAGATAATCACGGAAGACGCTGTTGACTTATTCTTTCCTGTTTCTCTTTCTAAGCATGAAAATCCAGCAACACCATTTCCATGAGCTCCTGACAGTGTCCTCGGAGCTCAGTTCTTAGCTCACCTCCGTGACCCTTCCTGAGTTTGCTTTTCATCCATGGGTTGCTGACCTATTTCACCCATTCAGGTGATATGATAACTAAGCCAAGTAAAAGAGGCATAATTTACTGCCTGCCCCTGCTTTTTCCAATTATCCCATTTGAGCCTCGCTAATCTTTTCTTCACCTCTCTCACCTCTCCTCACCTCACCGAGCTCTTCCGTTTGTTCTGTCAGACCACTGGCTATAGCGATGATAACCTGCTTTCACTCCCAGTGTGATCTCAAACAAAGGCCCGCTTCGCCAAATGGGGTGTCTCAGCAGCCAGCAGCTCTGAACGTGGCTCAGGGAGAGTCTCTGAGCACAGATCTGGAATGCAGAGCCCCCGGCCTCATGCTCACCCTTCTTCTAGCTATGCATCAGCAAACTCTAGTTGGCTTACCTGTGCAAGCTGATTGGAGCCTCCGTAACACTGGTGATCCTAAACTGCTCTGTGGAAGAAAAGGTCTCATGCTCCTTGCAGGAACATCATTGCCAAGTAAGTAAGCATAAGTCACAAGGTCTTTGAAAATCTGCTAGGTACTCTGGCCATGAGCTCCACTAGGCCCCCCTCCAAGGACAACATCCAGCTGTATGAGGTAATTTAAAGAGACACAAATGCACCCAAACAGGATTACGCACAGGATTTTAATTTGCCTGTGCCTAAACAGTTACTCTAAGACAATTTTCAAATCAACACTTCGGTGTTATTCTCTGATATGGTTTGGCTCTGTGTCCTCACCCAAATCTCATCTTGAGCTGTGATTCTCAGTGTTGGAGGCGGGGCCTGGTGAGAGGTGACTGGATCATGGGGTGGTTTCTAATGGTTTAGCACCATCTCCCTGGTGCTGCCTCCTCATAGAGGTCTCAAAAGATATGGTTGTTTGAAAGTGGGAAGCACCTCCCTCTTCACTCTCTCTTTCTCCTGCTGCCATGTAGGAGGTTCTTGCTTCCCCTTCATCCCTACTCCATGATTGTAAGTTTCCTGAGGCTTCCTCAGCCATGCCTCCTGTATAGCATGCAGAGCTGTGAGTCAATTAAACCTCTTTTCTTTATAAATTAGCCAGTCTCAGGTAGTTCTGCAGCAGTGTGAGAATGGACTTATACATTCTCTTACAGCTATTTCTTCCTCCACCTCACTTTCCTCTGCTCCTATTCAAGCAGCCACTATCATTGAGCCCAATACTCTATAGCAGAAACAAGGAGAGAAGATATAGAAACACAAGTAGAGAGAGAAAGCACAACACAGACTGTAGGGCACTGTTTTGGAGACTACAGTTTTAATCTAATATGCCAAAGATAGAAGGTCTTCAACATGGAGTCCTTTGAAGCCCTGAGAGCAAGGCCAGCCTTATAAAGAATGCATTTCACCTAAATCAGGTCACAGTCAGAATCCACAATGTTTCTCCTTAATCATCAGCAAACAGAGGTGTCCATAAACAGGGACCTTGCTCTCTTTCCTTTCTTCCATCTGTAGTTCCTTCCATTTTCTCCTGAATTAAAAAAAATAATAATAATACACAGAGGCACTAGTCTAGTACAAAAAGCCTCTCTTTCATAGGTCTAGTAGAGACACTAGTCAAACTACATGGAAATATTCAAAGCCGATCCCCCAAGAAAGGGCAAGGAAAAAATGAAAATGTATTTTCTAAGTTACATCAGGAAATAGAATGTTTTAATTCATCTTTCAAACACTACAAATTCAACCTTTCAGTGATTAAATTGAGGTATAATTAGAAAAGACGGTGTTTCTGAGTCACCTCTCTTGTGTTTTAATTCCCCTTCTCCTGCCTGCTGCACTCTTTAGACAATAGAATCCAGTCCTGCTTCATATGACACCAGTGTCCCTTGCCTTTCCTTCCTTCCAAGCTCTGGTCACATGTTCTCTAACTACTTGCTGGCCATCTTCACCAGATGTCCTTCAATACCTCCATCCCAAATTCACCTCCCATTTGCACAATGCTCCTATACCTTTAGCCTCCTTGCTCCCATTCCTGGCTGGAAGCAACCTCATGGTATATTTGCTTATGTCTACTTTGTGACTAGTACATGATGCATCTCAGCACTAGACTGTAAGTTCCTTAAGAGTAGAATCCGTGTTTCATTCATTTTTATATTCATCACATCATTTGGCAAGTGCCTTGCACACTGGAGTACTCACCAAGTATTTTATGAATGTAGAGGGCACTCAGCCTTTGGTGTTCATGGCAGGGAAATCACAGGGACCCAAATGAATGGGGAAGGACTGGAGAGCTATTGTGGCAAAGTCTGGGACATGGGAAGGGAGCAATATCCTCTGCAAATGCCTTACAGAGTGCTGATCATTCCAAATATTCAGTAAGGCAGAGTAGACTGAGTGACTAATGCTCATTGCTCTTGGAAAGCTGTTGGAGTGGTGGGGTGATGGCATTCATTAGCCCTAGAGGAAAGAGTCAGGAGCCAGAGCAAGGGGCAAGTTACATACTCTTTCTGCCTAGTGCCACCAACAACAAACCCCAGTTCTCTGCTCCTGCTCAACTGCCACAAACACATATAATGTCTACAAACTTTGGATGAAAGGTAATAGGTCATCACCATCATTATCACAGTTTTTTACTTTCCCACTAAACTATGAGCTTCCTAAGAATGAGGATCAATCTACCTCAGTACTTAACTCGTTCATGTTGATAACTAATGATGCTTGGCACATTGGTGCTCAATAAATGTGCTGAACATCAAGTTCAACTTAATATAGAGAGACCTTAATATACATGAGGCTAAAAATGTGTACGTAAGGACATGCAATCATTAAGAAAAACTATTAATCCGTTTTGTTTTTTTTTTTTAATGTTCATGGGAAATGGTCCTGGAATGAATATGCTTAAACCAAAATTTTAAAAAATTAAATCAGAATAACTTATTTTTTCTCTCACAGTGTGTTTTACAGACCACCTGCATCAGCATCACCTGAGATATATTACATATAAATTGAATCTACATATTTCAGATTCATGTGCCCCCAACTCCAGAATGAGGGAATGCTACTCTTTGGAGTGGGCGTGGAAGCCTACATTTTAAACATACACTGTAGGAGTTTAGCAAATTTGAGTACGCTGAAATTTTAGGACTTTGGCCTGGAGTGACAGCTGTGTGCGTATGGAGAGAGCTGTTTCAGGGAGAGTTGATACAACCCTGAGATTTAATTATCCAATATACTGAGGAATTTTCTCTCTAGGTTCTTTGAGCATATGATAGATCTCTTTTTGTCTCCGATGACTTCGAGCCAAGAAACTGGTCAAGATGACCTCACAAGATTCTTTCCAGATATATAATGCTATGAAAAACACATTCGCCCTCATTTCAACAGGCACAACTTCAACATGCACAGGAATGAAATTCCGGACCCATCAACTTTGCTGATGATGAAAATGGCTTAACTAGTTTGTCTTGAAAGTTGCGTTTTCTTCTGTTAATTAAGTCCAACATTATTGAATGCCTTGTTAGTGCAAGCTCATGCAAGATGCTTTGGAAGGAAGTTAGAATACGAATCAACCAGGGTATTCTGAGGAGCTCACCACACAGGACATACGATGAGAGGCACGCATATGAAAGTTAGGCAGCAACTCAAAACACTAGGGAAAAAGTCATGGGACAGTGTTTGCTGAGTGCTCAAAATTAATTATATTAAAAATAATGTCTCAGGGTATTCTGAGGAGACTGGTCACTTCAAGCTGGGCATGAGATTTGACCGAACCTCAAGGAATGGGGGAAGATTTGGAAAGGCAGAAAGGAAAAGGAAGGGTGTATCCGGAAACTGGAATGGCATAAGAAAATTTTAGATGAGGAGAGGTTTGGCACTTCTCCATTTGGCAGAAGTGGAGGTTTAATCAAGAATGATGGGAAAGATGAGTAAATTGGAGAGCTGCTTCATGAAGGGTTCTAATGCTATACAACAAGAATTGTGGTTATCTTCTTAGAGGGAAATTGGAGAATTACAGGAAACTAAGTTTTGAGAAAGCATTATTTATTTAGCTAGCTAGTTAGTTTTTGGAGACATGGTCTCACTCTGTCACCCAGGCTTGAATGCAGTGGTGTGACCATAGTTCATTGCAGCCTGGAACTCCCAGCCTCAAGCCATCCTCCCACCTCAACCTCCTGAGTAACTAGGACTACACTACCATGCCTGGATAGCTTTTATTTCTTTTTAGAGGGGTGGGTCACTATGTTTGCCAGGCTGGTCTCAAACTCCTGGCCTCAAGCAAACCTCCTATCTTGATTATGTTCCCAAAACACTGAGATTACAGGTGCAAGCCACCATGCGCAGCCAGAAATAGTACTTGACAAGATTAATCCAATGGCAGTTTTATGGTGATTTTTGAAGAGAAAATATGTACAGTAGTTAGATAGTTGGAAAGCTATTACAATGGACCACACATGAGATAAAAAGACTCTAACCAGGGCTGGAGTGCAGTAGAAAGGAAAAGCAAGAAAGAAATGCAAGAGATATCATGAAGTGAAGAAAGGACAACAAAACCCAGTGACCAACTGGACATGGGGTTGCAAAAGAGAGAGGAATCGAAGATGAGCATCCTTTTTAATCTTGCAAGTATTGATCACCACTTAGCCATATCCAACCTTTTTTAGACAAAGGTGTTTCTTCTGTTTCTGAGCTTTGCCCATGCATTTTTCTATTGACTTATATTAGCTTCAGTAATAACCCTGTCTGTGCATTTCTAGACACTTCTGTACTGCATGCTGCTACCAAAGAGATGTCCAATTCCACTCATTGAGAGCAAACAGAATCTTGCAAAAACCAGGCCATTGTTGAGTGGTAAGTCATATCTTGGCACATCTGCTTTTTAGTGAAAGTACTGTGGCTCAGATGTAAGCGTGTAGCCAGCAAGAAGCCATCAACAGATGATAGAGTAATTGATAGATAGATAAATGGTGGGAGAACCATGATAAGGAAGAAATGTCAACACATATGATATGCCATCATTTTCAAAAACAGAACTATACTTTCTACACTGGATCTGGTTCTTAAGGGAGGAAAATGCAAGCTGTTCTTAGGGCTTACTCAACAACTCAGAAAGAGAAGAGAAAGCAGACCCTGAAGCCCTAGAGGGAGATTCACCGTGCTCCAACTCAGACACCACCTAAAGCAGTTCTTCAGCTTCTACAATGAATGAATGTCTGATACATTTGCAAATAAGGAACGTGAAGCAGTGAGGTCAGATGAGAGAGAGATTAGCATGGCATTCACCTTTTCCCCCAGAGAGAAGGGCAAGTGCTTTGGTTAAGGACGGCCTGATTATATGGCGTGTGTCTTTTCTGGAGCGGGGAAGAAAATGTCTTAACATAACCCTCAATCAAAAAAATCCAATGTTTGATGGAGATGGAAATAGAGATGTCTCCTACACATTTGGGAACAGGAGCTAGCCTCAAGGAGAATGAAGGAACACTGCAGAAAGTGGTAGATGAGGTTGTACTTCTGAAAAAGGGGACAAGATGAATCCTCCAATTAGATATGGGTAAAATCTGGGGAGAAATAACTACCTAATAAACATCTCATTACAGTTAGGAAAAGGGGGTTATTTCCACCCTGGGTCTGGACCTTCTAGAGCTGTATGGGCAGAAAGAAAGACTCAATGGAGCTCAAGTGCTTGGCGGAGGGTGGAAAGAGCCCTCTGCAGACTGCTCTGGCAACCATCCATGATGCTGTGCAGGTGTGGCAGGCTGAGAGTGAGAGCAGCTGGATGACCTACGTGAGAAACTGCAGTCAGCAGTGGAAAGAATACGCAAGAACTGTCTGAGCACTCCATCTATGCCTAGGGTTGGAATTTCTGCCAGTTTGTCAGCAATTCTTCCCATGCTTATTCCTTGCCCAAGAGGCAGAGACTGAGATGAAGATTCATGGCACCGTGGCCAGAGGTGCAGCAACATTTATGGTGCATGGATTCCTCCAGCAGCTCTAGGGACCTGGTAGGGCAAAAGCTGCCACATGGAAACTGGAGGATAGAAATAGTCATGATCATGATGCTGCTGCCACTTAAAAGTGCTTCTTATGCGCCAGGCACTGTGCTGAATTCTTCACACGTTCTAGTGCTTTCGATCCTCATGATGAACTTATAGAGCTATTATTGTCCCCAAAGAAGACTGAGGCACCAACAGGTTAAATAACTGACCTATATTTACACAACCCAGGTTCCTCACTGCTGTGAGAGAGCTCAGATGACTTGCCCTCAGCCTGGAGTCTGAAAAAGAAACTCTAAGGAAGAACGGAGACACAGATTGACCGGCTCTCTCCTAGGCCCAAACCTCCCCCTTAAACACTGGCTCTCACAAGCAGATGCCTTGAACAAAGCCTGTGCCCAGCTAAGTGAAAATCCTTCACTTACCTTTCAGAGGTCACCCTGATGCAGACGAAGAGAAAAATAAATTTGCTCAGCTTCAGATGTAGCTATCCTTCCTATCACAGGCAAGAGCATCTCCGTAGTGATGAAAAGCTCCATAATTTTGAACGTGTTATTGGTCTAAGCACAATTTACACTAGGGATGAAAAAAGGGAAGAGATTTATGAGATGTAAGATAGAAAGATAAACTCTTGTCCCTTAGTGGCTATTAGAAGCATTGCCAACATACCATAAATGTGTGAAAGATGACATGATGATTTTACATTTCCACTGGGCATTTCATACGTTGCAAGAATTTACAGGGGCCAAAGTCCCCAGTAAAGATGGTGGAGTCCAAGGGGATAGTGGAGGACGCCCCAATGGCCAAGCCCCCATTTGGGATGGGTATAGGGCAGATGGCTTTAGACAGCGAGAGCACACTCCGTTGCCTAAGGTGCAACACCCAGCAGCATCCTTCTATTTCCTGCCTCTAGCCACCTGCTCTGAGGGCAGGTTCTGTGGCCAGGCACTGTCCCATGTTTCATCTGGCTTTGGTGTCAAATTCTGGGTCTAAGTCTTCCAGTTCATCACAAAATCTGAAACAAGAGAAGACAGCCAGGGCAGGAGAACCAGCAAGGTTCATCTACCTACCCCCCAAAGCCTCATAAACATAAGCATCCAGGCCAGGCGCATTGGCTCACGCCTGTAATCCCAGCACTTTGGGAGGCTAAGGCGGGTGGATAACCTGAGGTCGGGAGCTCGAGACCAGCCTGACCAACATAGAGAAACCCCATCTCTACTAAAAATACAAAATTAGTCGGTCCTGTTGCATGTCTGTAATCCCAGCTACTCAGGAGGCTGAGGCAGGAGAATCACTTGAATCCAGGAGGCAGAGGGTGCAGTGAGCCGAGATCATGCCATTGCACTCCAGCCTGGGCAACAAGAGCGAAATTTCATCTCAAAACAAAAAGCATTCAGTGAGTTAGTGCCACTAACCTGGCCCCAAGAGACACAGGAGATTTGATCAAAGAGAAAGGGATTGGTGATCAGAAAGTGATTTACCTGAAACCCACTTTAAATGATTCTCGCAGCTGGCCAATCTGGACCGGTTATCCTGGCAGGGACATCATCAACATCAACATCAGAAAGCCCAGTCACAGGAAGTTAGTCACAGTGCAGGCTGCTGAGTCAAGGCTGGGATGCAGGTCACATAGAGTCCTGGGGTGAAACCTGATGATGCGTCCGAAGCTCCCGTGACGCAGCAGGAGCTTTCTGAGCAGGAGGTAAACTCCAGCTCTGACCCCTGGAGAAACGTAATAGCAGGCTTGGGTTTTTAATTTATTTACTTATTTGTAGAAATGGGGTCTCACTATTTTGCCCAGACTGGTCTCAAACTCTTGGCCTCAAGTGATACTCTTGCCTTGGCCCCCTCTAAAATTACAGCCACCATGCCAGACTTTTGGTTTTGGTGGGACAGGATAACAACGATTTGGAAGTTAGGGTTATAAGATTTGCTCATTTTTTGGTGACATCAGTCATTTCTTGCGGAGCCAAGTACAGGGTCCCATGGCCTGTAATAGAGAGGCCAAATGACTGGGTGAGGTTTCACTTTCTGCAAGTTGGATATCTTTCCAATGGACCCACCACTCTCAAAGATGAATGTTAAGAGAATTAGCAGTAGAACATCTGCAAGTCAATTGAGGTGTCCTAAGGGGAAGTGCTATGGAAATAGTCTTAGGAAGCACTTGTGAAGTTAGGGATATGGAGTCCTTAAATATATGGAACTGAGGGCCAGATGTCAGAAGTCCTGGATTTCACTATGTGACTCCTGTATCTGACAAGAGAGTACTTTAGTGGCTGTATCCTATATTTAAATGTAGGCTGCAAATGGAAAAACAGTTTTTACAACTCTAAATACACTTTCTACTACAGAGAATGGTGACTGAAGCAAAAGTAAAAATAGCTGCTCACACCACGGTTTGAGAAAATCTAAATCTGAAAATGATCATTTTTATTTGCATGCTACCAAATAAGGACATTGGGGAAGCAATGAGTCACCAGTATGTTAGCATTTACCAGATTCCAACATGATGTGAGAATATTCTTTAAGATGAGATTTGAATATGCTCAAATCTACGTTAAGCGTTACCCTTGAGGGGTAACTCTAAGTTCCTATCTGAAAAATGGGTCATATATGGGAGACTGAAGTGGGAGAATCGCTTGAGCCTGGGAGGTGAAGGTTGCAGTGAGCTGAGATTGTGCCATTGCACTTCAGCCTGGGCAATACAGTGAGACCCTGTCTTAAAAAAAAAAAAAAAAAAAAAAAAAAGGCCAAATCACAGCTCTACAGCATAGTTACAGCAGTGCTCCAATTAATGATTTCAATGCCTTCAAACACTCAGATACAAGGGAATAAGATCTCACATCTGAAGAGTACCTTAGGCTTTTTAAAGTACTTTCACCTACATTATCTCATTTGATTCTCACAAAATCCTTGAGGCAAGGTGTTTGTAAGTGTGTGGTTGTCATATTAGAATATCACTGAACTGTGAATCTTTCTGTAGAGATGGGATAAATCACTGCCCTGTAGGAAAAAAAAGGAACAAACAAAGGAAAATGAGGAGGTTTCGAGATCTAAGCTTCCTGTTAACAGACTCCTGTCACATGGCCCCTGTATAAACCAGTTCTCTTAAAGTGCCAAAACCCAGCAGAAAGCTTTAGAAATTGTTTACAACCCAAGTGTGTTTTCTTCTTTCCAATGCTTTTAGAAGACAGTTTAAAGAGAGTTAGGGAATGCTCTGGCCTTTTGTTTTGAAATCTTCTCTGCTTGTTGTCTAGTTGTCTGCAGACTGTGAGATTGGTCTATTTGCTTTAAACAGACTGAACAACTTTTAAAACAAGCAGGCTGTTATGATGGGTTGACTCATTTTGGATGTGCAAAGATGTTTACTGAGCTTCTCATCTGAAACTTGAAAATTCTTCTGTCTCAGTGTGACACAGTAATAGTTTAAAGGGGAGCGCCGTCTGTTGTAGTGTTTTGGAAGGTGGCAAAAGAAAAATGTCTTTGTTCTCCAGGATGATCAGCTATCTGCCTCTCCCCAAGGATTTTTCATGTGCCTTAGAAGGAAATCCATATCATTCAAGTTCCCAAGGGCAAACCACCTTTGCCAAGAGACCACTCAGTACAATTTCCAAAGATGGAACACATTTTTTGTTATGCTTCTGGTTTAGCCCTGTATCTGAGGTGGAGCTCAGGCCCTTGCATCCCAGGGGGAATGTTTTCTGGAGAGTCGGGAACAATTGCAAAAGGTTTTACATACTAACTTATCATAGCAAAATAATGAAATAAATGAAGATGCTATCCACACCGCTCCTCTTCTTCACTCTGCAGAGGTGGTGGGGTGGAAAGGGGGTGAAAGGGATTGCCACCAAGCCAGGAAGCTTACACTTCTGTCCCCTCGTCCTGAGTTGGCACCCATCTTTGTGGAATACAACTCGCTGTGTAGGGGGTTTCTCCTGCTAGAAAGGAGGCCACGGAGTGAGCAACAACGGGAGTGCTGGGCATTAGGACATCAAACAGCAGGTCGGAGGGACCAGGGATTAGGAAACAAGAGTTCTGGTCCTGCCTCCCTCTCTAATTACCTGGGTGACTTTGGACTAGACATTCTACCTCTTTCATCTGTAAAATCAGAGGGTTGGACTGTGTTCTCCAAGGTCCCTCCTAACAGCTTCTGAAAAAGAAACATGTAGGGAGGTTGTGAAGCTAAACATGATGATCCCCGTTAGCTGTAAGAAGAATAGACCTTGGAGGTGGTGCAAAAATAATCCGCAAGGAAGCCTTGCGGTGAGTCGGAAAACTCTAAGGAAACGTAGAATTGTGCGTCGGGTATAACGCGAGTGGAGATATACCAGACAATCTAAAATGGGACACATGTAGCTCACATCTTAAAGCAGGGAAGTCGGGCTTCTGAACCGAGGCTGTGTCCTTTTCTTTTTCCAGTCTCTCCCCATGATAATGTAGCACCTTGTGCACACAATTAAATGTCAGCCACAGAAAACATTTCCCTTGGCTTTGTTGTTCCAGAACGGGATTCTTTTGTCCTCAATATAATGGATATGCAGAAACAATGATAGAACAGAGATTTTTTTTCTAAAGCGATGACAAACACACTGCTGCTTCCTCCCTCCCTCCCTCCTTCCTCCTTATCCCCACCCCCAAAATAAATCATTGTTCCAAAAAAAAAAAAAAAATCCCATTGTCTATTGTCCACGGAGATCAAGATCTGCCTAGGAACAGCTCTGGCGGGCGCCGCAGCAGCCCGGAGCAGCCGGTAGGTGGCGCACGAAGGCAGCGCAGGCGGAGCGCAGAGCCGAGCCCCGAGCGGGGGTCTCGCCGCCCCCATCCCAGCCGCCGCCGCCGCCTTCCACCCCTCCTCGCGTGCTAATTGCTGGATACTCTACCGGGACTTCGGTCAGGGAAAAAGAAAGCGGGAATGGGAGGCGGGGGAGGGAGGCCTACACAAAGCCTCCGGGGCCTCGGCGGCCCAGGAGCAGGGCGCCCTCGGCCTCCTCGCCTCCTCCTCCCTCCCCGGGCGCGCGCCTGCTGCGGCCCAGCCGACCTGGGCTCCCGCCGAAGCCGCGCACAGACCCGCGGGGGGAAAGTGGAGACCGCGTGTGCAGCCCCGCGCGCCGCGGCGCCTCCCTCCCCAGCTCACCCATCTCGGCCGCGGAGCCCAGGTCCAGCCCGCGCGCAGGCCCGCCCGGCGGGAGTCGCCCTCCCCTCGGGGAAAGCCGAGGCCCGCGGGAGGATCCCAGGACCTGACCGAAGGCCCCTAAGCATCGGGTTCTGGCGGAGCCCGAGAGCAGGAGGCTCCCCTAGGGGGTCCCTGGGCCTGCGGGCGAGTCCCCGTCCTGGAGGAGCCGCGGGGTCCCTGCCCTCTGTGTCGGAGCTAACGCTGTCCGTTCCTGCCAAGATGAACGGCCCATGTGGTCGCCTGACCCCACAATCTCTGCCTTGTGGAACACGGGGTTAAGAGTTCTGCTGGCCCTAAAGTCAGAAGCCTGGATTGAAACGTGAGCATGGACACCTTGGGGCTCTGTCACCTTAGGGTTGTTCCTGAACTCCCCAACTCCGCACCTCCCTAACCATCAAATGCAGGGAATAATATTTACTTCCTAGGAATGTTGTGAGGATTTTTAAAAAGTGGTTCTTAACTTAGCAGGAAGCCTGGCATAGAGTAACTATCATTATGAACAACCCGACTCTCCTTGTAGGTGGAGGGAGAGGCACAGTTTGCCGCCCTTGAGATAGACCGGGCATCGCTGTTGCAGAGACTCAGGAGGAAGGGTTCGGAGCCGAGGAAACGTGGCTCCTAACAGGAGCTCCCATCTGTCCTCTGCTGCCCCAGCCCCCATCCTCATGCCTGGCTCCTGCGGCTGTGTAGGGCACTCCCCCTCTCCCTCCGCTCCCACAGAAGAAGGGTAGACCTTCTTCTGTGATTTATGCCCTTTCTCTTTTGGAGAGTTCTGACAGAGCTGTATCACACGGGCTTGGGAGGCAAACACACGCGGTAGAAGCGGCTACCCCATTTGCTAGCTGGGAATTTGGGCAGTTATTTAACCTCTGGGGCTTCAGTTCACTCCTCTATAAAACGGTGGGCCTGATACCTACTACACAGGTTTTTTTAATGACGATTAAGGGAAATACTGTGTATAACTGTCTGGCATGTACTATCTCTTCAGTACATTTGAAAATTTAAATTTTACAGTTGAAATTAGGTTAGATTATCTTGCAGAAAATGATGATGGCTCACTGGAATTTCCAGATTTCCACCAAAGGTGGACCCAATAACTGCTAACAGCTTCTCCACTCCCATCTGAGTCATCAAGGTTATTTCCCCTCCAGGAAAAGAGCAGAAATCCAGTGAGGCCGCATTCTCCCCAGAGCCTCACAGGTGTAACTCAGACACTTAAATAGGTTTGAATGCCATTTTAGAGCCGAAAGAGTCTCTGGGGGTGGACCTGGCTTTAAAGTCGAATTCTAAGCCATGATTGTGTATCTGGCTCATCAGAGCCTTCTTCCTCGCCATCCCCACTTGCACACTGCGCCCCAAACAGGTGTGGTGGCTGGGGCAGGGGACTGAGCCAGCACACACACATGACTCAAGTAGGTCGGGAGCTGTGGACCCTTCTCTAAAAGGATACTCTAGAATCTCCGTGAGCATCGGATTTGTATAGCTGTTAGAAGATCAGGCATTGGGCAGACTGATTCCCAGAAGCAATGGCAGGGCCAGTAGGCAACTGCGGTTGCCAGCCTCCCAGGTGATCTCCAGTGACCCTTGCCTCCTGGTATTTATGTTCTTGTGTATTCCCCTCCCTTATGAAGCAGGACTAACCTGTGTGACCAAATGAATATTGCAAAATGATAGTGTGACTTTGAAGCCCATAAAAGACATTGTAGCTTCTACCTTGCTGTTCCTTGTATCACTCATTCTGGGGAAAGCCAGGCACGACGTCATGAGTTGTTTGGAGTGGTCCATGTTTCAAGGAACTGAAGCCTCCACCATCAGCCAGCAGCAACTCACCAGCCATGTGAGTGAGCCCTCTAGGAAGAGGATCCTCCAATGCTAGTGACGCCTTCAGATGACAGCAGCCCTGGCCAACGGCTTGGCCTGGTGAGAGACTCTGGGCCAAAATCATGCAGTTAAGCTATCCCTGAATTCCTGACTCACAAAAAGAAAAAAAAAACCAACTGTGAGATAAAAAATATTTTAGCCTATTTGAGGTACATAGATGCTGTATGGATGACTAACATAGCAACATGGAAAGAGTCCCAGGCTCCCATTGGCCAATGCAGGGCTGATAATAAGGGTTCTGCCCCCTCACTTGATCAGCTCTGCTAGTTCCATATATGCCTGGGGTCTAAAAACCGTTTTTTGACCTCACCTGAGGCCCCACCTAAAAACAATCTAGGGGGAAAAACAAGCAAAAAAACCCAGAGTCTCCTAGTAGCACCAAGTTAAAGTAACCCTAACCTGTGTTTTCAAAAAAGTGTTAAGAGTAGGGCATCCCCTCCCTCCCTGCACCTCCCCACAGTCAGTTCTGGCATCTGGCCCAAGTGTAAAATTGTCAGCACTGGATGCTTTTTGGTCTTGTTATGAGTGTGTCTGCTCTGATGTGTTGGTTCTGGCGTGACATGCGGAAAGTGTGAGCACAGAAGAAGATTCTGTATCAGATCTCTTCGTGCTAATAGCCTGCCTCTGAAAAGGCTGCTGGTGAGTGGGAGGAAACAGGCTATGATAAGCTGAAGGGTACAGAACCAGGCCGTTCCACGGATCAGGTGTGAATGCTAAAGTGGTCAGGTCACTTTGCTTCTTTCTGAAGATTCCCTGGTCAGTTCCAGCACCAGTTACCTGTAGATAGACACATGAGGCTGAGTCCATGACCCTAACAGTGGCAAACTCTTGTGCACCACTATCTAGTAGAAGTCTTACAAATTTTCACTGTTGCTCACACTTAAGAATCATGTTTTTTGCCAGGTGCAGTGGCTTACACCTGTAATTCCAGCACTTTGGGAAGTGGATCACCTGAGGTCAGGAGTTCGAGACCAGCCTGACCAACATGGTGAAACTCTGTCTCTACTAAAAATACAAAAATTAGCTGGGCACCTGTAATCCCAGCTACTTGGGAGGCAAAGGTAGGAAAATCACTTGAACCTGGGAGGTAGAGGTTGCAGTGAGCTGAGATAACACCACTGCACACCAGCCTGGGTGACAGAGTGAAGACTCTGTCTCAAAAGAAAAAAAAAAAAAAATCACGTTTTTAATTCAAGCAAAGCTAATTAAAATAAATTACTAGATAATAGTCTTGGGCTGACCAAATGCTACTTGAAATCCTGTACTTTTATGAAACATCTGCCAATGAGCATAGTTAACTCATATTTTTAAGTATAAATGACTCTAAGATATCTGAGTGGGTGTTTATACTATTCTGCTAGAGTTCTGGGCTGACTGTTTGGTGTAGACTTTAGATCCCCCAGATAGAGGCCTGAAATGGGGTTGGCTAGTCAGGAAACATCAACCTCTTGAAAACCATCCTGATCCCCTAAAATCCATTTCTTATTTTTGATGTGACACTGTTTCAGCTTTTTATTTTTTTCAGAAAGTTTTATTTCTGCTATATTTTTAGATTCAAAAGTATTTATTTAAGGTGAACAAATGATACAGCATTCACAACTGCTGGAACTGCTTTTTAATTGAGAACAAAAAGGGAATACCTAGGACAAGAATATGCAATTACCACATTCATTGTTTTCAGTGAATTTTTTGTCGTTTGTTTATCTTATTGTTAATGTGATGATACAGCAATCCTTGGAAAAGAATAACACTTGCGTTAAAGAACAAATCTAGATAAAAATGGAAAACTGAGTTAGCCACAACCCACAAGGCCTTCTTTGGGAAGAACTCGAAGAGAAACCGACTCACACTTCACAGAAGAATATGGCACTGTCATTTTTCCCTGTATAGTGCCGGAGTGTTCCTGAACAAAAGCCTCAAGGCATTAACAACTCGTCATCTATTTTGTGATGTGCTTCTATTTTCAGGAACCCGCCCTCCTCCCTCTTTGTTCTTGATGCGTTTGGTCACTGGTGCCTACTACTTTGGTCCCATACACACTTGGTGTGGCCGGCCCCCACCTGGAGAGTTCACCATGGTGCCCAAGAGCCAGACAAGCAGGGTCACTGTGCACCCACAGGACCAGAGGAGGACCTCAGGACCCACCCACTTCCCACAAACGAGCTGGAGCTATATGAAGTCTGAAGGAAGTTAAATTATTCCAAATTATCTGGAAAAAAATGATAGATTATATGTACATTTCCAAGCCTTGGATATTGTTTAAAAAGCAAACAAAACAAAAAACTTCTTTTTTCTCTTGCTGAGCTTTCTGGTGATACAGTAAGCAAGTCCCAACAGGTGACCTAATCAAAAATAGCTTTATAGCACTTACAAATGTATATAGCTCAATCATCAACCTTGCAGAGTAAGGAAAGAAGAAACTGAAGTATTTATACCTCTCTGGTAAACAATGGAATAGATTGTCGCTAAGCATGTCTTCCAGCTAAAAAGTTCTGCAGCGTAGTTTCTATAAGTGACTTTAGTCTGATTTTAATATCCATCCATTCAGCCAGATATTTGAAAATTATTTAAGTGCCTGTTATATCCTAAGCACAGATATACATTAATGAATAAAGTAGACACGGGTCCCTCCTACAGGCTACAGCCAACCAACTGACAAACAATTATAGATATATTTACAAACTGCATACATTTGGGGTGGGGGTGGAATTAGGTACAGAGATAGAGAATAACATAGTGTTATCTATATAGGCAGATGGATTAGAAATGGCCTCTCTAAGCAGAAAACATTTACATTAACATTTGAACAATTTAAAAAAAAGTCTGCATTAGCCATGTACAGGGATGGGACATGTTGATGTTCCAGGAAAATTTAAAAACACCACACACATGCACACAGCATAGGCAAAGATCCTGAGAAGGGAAAGGATGGTCTATTTAAAGAATAGAACATTATGGATACAGACACTTGCAGACTGAAGAACAAGCTAGAATCAAAGCCTGTCAGGGTTTGATTGGGTTATCTAGCCTGGCCATGTGACCGGTTCTTAAATCCCCATCATAGTATGCCCTGTAAAATAGCCAGTACCAGGAGAGGGAGATGGAAAAATAATAAATAAAAATAAACAAATAGCCAACCAGCTTGTGCTCAGGTCTCTCCAACGAGAGGGAATGTACTACCTCTTGAAGTATTCATGCCAATTTGGTTTTAAAAGATGAACGTGTTCCACTTTAGGGAAGCTAGAACTGGAATCATGAGTTGTAAGTCCCAGGCCTGCACACGAGAAAATTTTTGAGTTGAAATGGAAGAAGCTACTTAGATAGCCGTATCTCCTGTTCTTTATTATGTGGGTTACCAAGGACAGGCAGAAAGATTTCAAGTTCATCATCTGTTTTTGAAGGAGAAAATAATTTGAGAATGATAAGATAACTCTCACATGCTTTCCACACTTTTCTATTGTAGCAAAATTCAGGTCAGCATCCTGGCAAGCCAGTGATTGCACAATAAGGTCAGTTGTGCTCTTGCAAGACAGCCATGTATTTGGGCTGCAGTGGGGAGGTAGGAGTGACTTTCTGTGGTCCTGGTGGCACATATGAGGAGGAAGTGCATCATACCCTCCAAGTCTTTGATAACATGACTTGGCTTCCAAATAGCGTGTTATTGCCCTCACTAAAGAAGCTCTATAGGATCCCAGGAATATCCTGCCAGTTATTTGCTGGTATTGCCCACAGCCAGCACATACCACCAATAGTTTGAGGCTGGTCTGAGTATGTATTTGTTCCATAATACATAAAGAAACCTACGTTTCCAGGTCTTAAGAGAGGCGCTTCCAACTTTACAATCCACAGGCCATCTTCTCTTAAAGTCATTTATGAATTTTCATATGGTGACCATTGACCCAGCCTCATTGAAACAGTCTTCAAAGGATTTTGGCTTGTCTTTCAGACAGCCTAAGGGTTTGAAAAGTCAAAAAGTTGACCAAGACAAAATGCTAACCCATGCAAGGAAAATCCTTTTGGGAGCCAAAGAATTTCACCACCGAAACACAATTAAAAATTACCACAGATTTTCAATTCTCAGATAGGAGTAATGCTCTAAAAATATCAAAGCGATGGAAAAATAGAACAAAAAAAATGAATATCCTGATAAGGCTGGCAGGTGAAATATGGTGTCCATATGCCTCCTGGTTTTAGACCAAACTAAACACAAATCTACAGACCAGTGCCACGAATATCACTGCCAACTTTTTGAGCCAGTTCAGAAGCCTATTAGACTGCTGCACATTAAAGGAGATGCTAGATTTACCAACATGCCCTGGAATGCAGCCAGCCCACCAGGACTGAAGGGGTGTCCTCTGGGCTAGTCAGTGCTAAAAAGGAATGTCAACAGGGTGCTCTTAAAGTTGCCCTGTGGTGAGCTGCAGTGGGACAACTTGAAGGAGCAGGCCAAAGACCCCACATTAAGACTTACTCAAACGCACTTTTTGTGATGACTTCTAGCTGTAACAGCTTTGCAGAGAGAGAAAAACACACCTTGCTGGACAGAAGCAGGGAGAAGCAGAGCAGATCCTTCTGACCAGAGGCATTTGAGGACTGGCCTGGTGAAGAAGCCCATCTGGAAATACAACCCGGCCCTGTGAATAACGATGGGAACAGTAAGCCTCAGGTCAGTCCCTGACTTTCACACAACCCAGACACAACCATCAATTGTTCATTAGTGGAGTGTAGCAGTTTGGAACTCAGGTTATAGAGTCAGGTGGCCTGGGTTCAAATTTTGACTCTATTGTTTAGTAGCCAAGTGGTCAGAAGAGAGTTTCTCAACTTCTGTAAGCTCATTTCTTCACCTATAAAATTAAGATAATAATCATACCTACATTATAGAGGAGTCTATGAATATTTATGCTACCTGTTAGAATAGCACCTGGCGCATAGTAGGTGCTCAATAAATGTTTGCTAGATTGTTACCAGTCCTTATGGCTCCTCATAGAGAAATGGAGGTGATATTGTAGTTTGCCATCAACAGATCTGTGTTCATATTTCTGCCATTTACTATCAAACACTGAGGGCAAATTATTAAGAACTTTACATGCCAGTTTCTTCCGCTAGCAAATACGAATAATAATACGTAGATAATAGGCACAAAACCAATGACAGGGTGTGGTATGCTGTTGGTTCTCAGTATATGGTAATTATTATTATTTGGTCCTGATGGCTGAAGGTCTAGAAGCTTCTGTTATGACGGCAATGTTCCATATCAATGCTGTACAGTGTGATAGCCATTAGCAACTTCTGGCCCCTGAACACTTGAAAGGTGGTTAGTACAACTAAGGAACTAAACGTTTAATTTCACTTAATTTTAACTTAAATATGCACATATGGGTTGTGTTTCATTCCTTAAACAGCACAAGCTGGGTTGTTCAGGCCTTATCCTGTCCTCTCCATATTCTTTCTATGCACATGTCACGTCCATCTCATTGCCCTCTGGTATCTATACCAGGGATTTGGAAAAGAGAGGGCATAAATGTAGATTTTGGCAGGTTCATAGGTATTGTGGCATAATTGAAAGAAGAATTGAGCCTGGGGGACCATTCCATTCCCAGTGCTGTGCACTACCCTTGGGCAAGTCATTTAGCCTCATCTTCAGAAGAGAGATTTGATACTGACATGATTTCAAAGTTCCCACTTATCATACGATCGCTATAAGGAGAGGATAAGAAATACTACAGAAACTTTGATTACTTTTCAGGTTCTATGAGTTGCATTTAGCTATGTTCAGTGTCTGCCAGATTTAGAGATGAGTTATGTAAGTGTTGCTATACAAACTAATATAAATGAATAGGCACAGATAAAAAAGAAATTGAAGCCAAAGAGAAATTAACCTCAGAACAAAGAAAAGGGATTTTGATGAAAAAGCACATGTGTTCTGTCAGAGCAGAGTGCTCCTGCCATACCTTTCTGGAAAGATGTGGCCTTGTGTCAGTGTGGGCCAGCATGGAGAGTGCTGGGGAACACTTGACTAGTGAAGGCTTTGGATACATAAACCCATAACATGATTTATTGTCTCCAGCTGAGTACAGAACCTAAAGGAAATTCTGCAAAACAGATCTCAAATCCAAACTGAGTAGAGAGGGCACAGGACAGGGAACCTGGAGGCCAAGATTCCATTCCTGGATCTCTGACCAACCTGCTGGGTGACCCACCCTTAATCTTGCTAACTTCTTGGAGGCACAGTTTAATCATCTACACAGTGAGTTGGTTGGACCCTTCTCCTGGCAACTTGAAAAATCTGTGATTATGCTTAGAACCCTAGAAATTTCAAAGATGCTTTTCTATGCCAGGAACCTACAGTGTGAGAAATTCCAGGAGCTAAATCTGGTAACAATTCACACACATACACACACACACACACACACACACACACACACACACACACACACACACATATACATGCACACATTTTCTGTTAATCCTGCTGAAGAGGAGGCCATGCCCTATCTAATATGACTGAAGCAACATATGGACCATAGATGATGGCACCCGCTTGGTTATAAACATAATTGTGATGATTAGCCTTGACGGTACCCAATGAGTTTTTTTAGATTTTTAAAAGAAACAGAGCAAAGCAATTCTTTGCATTATCAGGTTGTTAGTGACGGTGGTGGTGGTAGTGGTGTATGTGTCTGTATGTTAAGGCAAAATGGGAAAGCTCACCACCTGCTTCTATGAATGTTGAAATATAATAAACACTATTCTCATTGGGGAAGTGCAGATTCATAGCAGGAGAAAACAACCATGACTTTCAGAAAAGGAAAACTGGTGGCTAATGAAAACCATTCAGATAATTGAGTTTATCAGTCTGTTGGCTCTAAATCCTCTTTCTCTGCCATTTTCATAGTCTCTAAGTTCACAAGTTGTTTTGAAGCTCAGCTCCCTCTCTCGTTCTCCCAAGACAGCTGTGTGATAAATAATACCCCTTGCCCTCTCCCCAAACAACAGAAAATGTTGGTTTTGGAGAACACCTGGGGAGTATTCCCCAGACATGCACACACCATTTTCAGACCAGTCCCTTTGAGGCGGTACTCACTGGACCCTGAACCCCAATCATCTCAGGAAGGAAATTAAGAAACTGCAATGTTAGCTGAGCCCACTGCCCACATTCATTCCGGGCTGCTTCTCCGCCTTGCTGCCCCTCCAGCACCCAGGCTGGCTACACTCTGCACAAGAGCAGTCTCCCCTACAGCTTTTACTTCCTGGTGACAGCCTGGCTGCCCTAGTAGGAGAGGATTTTGTTCTTTTGTTGGGGCCCTTACAACTAAATTTATGGCTTTTTAATTAGGTTGGCAGGTGCTTTAAGTGAGGGAGGAAAGAAGAAGTGGCATAGCTTGCAATGTAGTTTCAGTTTGGAAAACAAGCAAGTAGAAGTATTTATCCACAGTCATTTTCTGCTGAAAGCTTGCAAAAGTTTTCAGGCACTATTGAGAAGGGACCTTCTCCCTGCTTCAAGCCAGGTTTCTGGAACATTAAGGCTAGAGGGAGTCTCTAGGATCATGAAAACTTCTGCTGGTGGGAAAGGGCCCTAGAGAGAAGCTAAATAACATGCCCAAGATCCCACATTGCACAGTGAGTCAGGGCTCCAACACGAATGCCAGGATAAACTAATTTCTCACCACTGCCGCTCCCCACTTTCTCTTTATCTCAGTTTCTCTCTCTTTTCTTCCCTCCTCTTTATCATCTTCAAAAGGAAACTTTTTGGTGGGCCTAGGAAGAAACAGTAAATCTCTGGAAGAGACAAAGAAGATTGCCAGCCTGTTTTCTTGCCTTCCTCCCTCCCTCCACTCCTTCCTCTTGCCCTTCCCCCTTCCCCATTCTTTCTTTCTTGATATTTACTGTCTGTCTTTGCCCAGGAAATAAAACTGCTTTTTAAAGAAAAGTATCTGTGCATGTATGTGTGTGTATGTATGTGTGAAGTGTTTGTGTGTGTGGGGGGGGAAGAGTACATGTGTGTGAAGTGTGAAAGTGTGTGTGTGTGTGTGTGTGTGTGTAACCATGACTATATATCTTTCTGGAATAAGCCAAACAAAAATGTAAATGGCTTTCCAAGCAAGTGGAACATATAAAATGATAGTTTTATTTGCCTATTCCTTGAAAACCTTAAAAATCAGTGTATGGACAAATTATTCATGCACCACAAACCCTGGTTTGCTGCCCTTCTTTGTGTTTTTTGAGATCATCCCATTTCCTTTGGGTTTCTCCCGGCTCTCCTCCAATCCACTCCTACCCTTGCCAAGTTGTCTCTTCCATTATTAGTCATCCTAATAAACACTCCTAATAAACACAAACCCTATAAACCAATCCAGGATTCTACTTTTGGCTCCTCTGCTGCCTTTAGGAAAGACTGATACCTGCATTAGCTTTGTCATCTGTCCTGGAGAAACCCAGCTGAGATCTCTAACATATTCTGCTGCAAGCTGCAATATAATGGACATATTTAGTGTACATTCTGTTGTTAAATGGAATCTGCATTTCTAAGTGAACTAAAAATGCTTAATTATTAATAAGTTCCCCAGGGATTAGTGACATTTAGGATGATTTTATCATGCTGTAGATATTTAACAACACAATATGTATGGTGGTATCTAATTCAACCTCTTTTGTTTAAAAGAGCATTCCTCCCAAAGTCATTTGGACTCATACACTATGTAGATTAGTCTCTGAGCATCCAGACCCAGGTAGAGGTAGAGGGAAGTTACTGAAAAATGGGATGGAATTGAAGCTGAGGCAATAGTGCAGGGAGGGGTGGAAAGAGGCACCAAGGAGCCTCATCCTGGGAGCTGGAATTGGTTGGGGGTGGGCTACAACAGGAGCTTTCACTGAGTCGGAGGCAATGGTGGCAATAAAAAGTTAATGGAAAGATCACAGGGCTAGGAATTAGGGCGCCAGTCTTCTAGTTCTGCACCAATTTGCAGCATGGCTCTGAGCAAATTACTTTACCTCTCAGAGAGAGTTTTCTTCCACATATGAAAGGCACAATTGCACCTTCCTTAGCTACCTTACAGAACTGTGAGCAAGGTAAATAAAAATACCTTTCATATACCTTGCTCCAACAACTTAAGCATTTCATAACAAACATATTCAAAGGTGGGGGGAAAGGAAATAGCATTCACCAAGCACTGTCTATGTGCTAGGGGTTGTTTCCAATGCTTTTACAAACATGAAGTCAATTAGCCTTTGCAAAAAATCTGAGACAAACCTGACTACTCCCATTGCAGAATAGGAGATTAAGGTCACAAAGCTAGTGGCTGAGTCAGGCTGAAAACCTAAAGGGAACAGGTACATATTTGAGCAGAAAATATGTGAAGGAAAATGGGTCACAACTTGAATTTTTAAATAGGAATGTTCCATCAACCTAAACATTTGGTTGACTTACACGTGGTGATATGCATTATCACCACATATGAACATTAACATGAAATTTTAATTATTTTGCCATCCTTCTAATTCTTGGCACAGTTCTGATATTAAGGAAGGAAAATCTCTTAGTGTCAAAAATAGATTTTTAAATAAAGTAAATGTTTAGGAAGTCCTGCCATTAGGTTTGTAGGATCTTGATCTGTTGGTAGTGGATTGATAATATTGAATTTAACAGTCATTACTTCCTTATTTCTGGAATTTCACTGTGAGACTGGCTTTGGATGGTGTTTCTGACTCCAGTAGTAACAATTATTCATCTTTCCTCCATTCCTGTTCAGCACCCTGCGTTCTCCCCAGGATGGTGGAGAGCTCATTTGCATACAAATGCTCAGCACATTGTAGGTCCTGGTTGGCAGCATTCAGCCTGGAGATAAAGTTATTGACGGCTGTTTATAAGAGAGACAAATTGGAGCAAGGTTTGGAGCAAGAGACCAGAAGCCAGTCCATCACCTGCTCCCTCGGTGACCTCATGTCACCTCTTCATGCTTCAGTTTCTCCATCTGTTGGTGGAAAGAGTGATACATGATACCTTGCTCTCAGACTGTCAGGAACATCTTTGGAAAGCACTAGGAGATGCTGGAAGAGGGCTGAAAGCCTTCATAGTCCCCTAATGTGGTAAAAATAAAACCTCATCTGATGGTTTACAAATTACAGAAAATATTTTTTTTCTCTCAAAATTAGAAGATGAAAAAGTACTTATATTTCTTCATTCATTGGTTGAGAGTGTTTCATTAAATCCTTATCTGTGGCTGGACCTAATGATCCATTTAAATATAAACAGATAACCTGCAGAAGGTGCACAAGTAGATGCGTTTATTAATAATAGTTAACTTGGCTACTGTGAAATGCATTTCTACACTATGTTTAACATTTTTAGCATGCTTCCTCTCTCGCCCTTACTGTACACTCACACACACTTCCCCATGGTAGAATGGCAGATAAATGGTATCATGTTCTTTATTTTACAAATGAGAAAACCTAAACTGGAAGAAGTCAGTAAACTGCCAAGTCCATGCAGATAATTAGGGACAGAGTTAGAAAAATGTAAGTCTCAAAATCCACTGCTTATCCCTCTTAACTTCATTTTTTAGAACGCTGAAGCCTGGCTTTCTCTCTCTCTCTTTCTGTTTTTTTACATCTTTTTTTTCCCCCCTCCACTTACTGATCTCACAGGGCTACAGGTGCCTTCTCCATGTTCCTTCTCTAGGAAGGCTTCCAAAGCAACACTCTCATCTCTGAGGTTCTCAAGTAAAGTTTGCAGGAAAGTGAGAGCTCAGACATGACTGTTTTCTTGTTAAGCTTGTTCCTCATTGCAAGCCTGGAGAAAAACCTGCTGAAAATCATATTACTGCGTCACTGGGACCTCCAGACTGCTCTAAGTGGAGGATCCAGTCATGCTGCACAAGTAATCTGCAGGCTGAAATAGCTGTGTCGTGATGCTATTACAGACATGAGCCTGTTTTGTATGAGCTTCTAAAGTGTAGCCAGGCTTAAGAATCAGAAGGGAAAGCATGGATTGAACACCAAAAGAGCACCTTAAACTAATATTTTTTTTTCCTGTAGGGAATTAAATTGTAAAGCTTATTAGAAACTGATGAAGAAGCACAGAAAAGCTGTAGCAGATGAGGTTCCAACTCCATTGTTCACACACATCCAACAATGACTTAATTCTCTGCATCCCATTTGCCAACCCAGTCTGCTATTATTCCTTCCCAGTAAGTGTCCCCCAGTACCTGCCCAGTACCACTCAGCCAGAAAAGTTTACTGAGATTTTTTAGTACTGAAACAAAGAGGGCTGCAAATGGGAAACTCAATACAATAGACAGCTGGCTGCTGCTGGCCATAGCATGGCTCCCCAGGCTCAGACGGAAAGAACAAACCCACTTGAAGATGCTCCTGTCTGCCCCACTTGAGCCACTACTGCCAGGGCCGGCATCCCTGGGAAATTGCCCTGTAAAATGAGCAGCTCCCTTTCAACAGCAGACTCCCAGCTGCTTCCCACCTCGGAGGCTGCTATTGGGCATGACAGGGCAGTCCTTCTGGCCTGGTTCGCTCTCAGTAGGACTATTAGGAGCCTAGGCTGGGCGGCACAGGTGAGTGGGGGCGATGCAGCAGCCCCAGGTGGCACACCTGCCCCTTGCATGGCCCTCTCCAGCTTTAGGTTGACAGGGCTGGTGTTGGGTGCCCTTCCCAAGTGTATTGATCTCCCCTCCTCTTCCCAAATTGCGCCATGCACCTTCACCCACGCTAAAGCCCTGCCTGGAAACAGAACACTGTGGCCAGCCCTTCCCCCAAGAGCCAGAAGGGCCAGCTCTGGCCCACAGCCAGGCTCTAAAGAAACAGCATAGGGCAGAGAGAGGCGGTGGGTGGGGCTGAGAGCCTTGTGTTACACATTCAAAGCCTAATTTTGGATCAGAGTCATCCTTGTAGCCAAGCCTGAAAGATCACTGAGGCCCCAAAGTGAACCCACAGCTCTGAGGCGGGGCCTGGACGAACCCTCAGCTCTCTTGCCCACATGTAACTCTCCTTAGGGAAGTTAAGTTAGGCTTGTTTGGGTTTTTGCTGGTGTTTTTTTAAACAACATCAGTTGTCTTTTAGCCTCATGCTCGCCGAGGGCAGCGCAGTTTGCTACCCCTATCTCTGTATACATTCACAAAATGCCTCGGCTGAGACACTGACCAGAAGCCAGGGCTCCTAATGCTACTGCCTAGGACATGCCATTCTGCTGGTGGTCACAGCAGTCAGACAATAGGCCAGTCGCCTGAGGGCAGCTGCAGGTGAAAGCAGGCACCTTCCCATTAGCAACAGAACCAATTGTCTCTGACATGGAGAGCCCTGCCAGAGGGGAACCAGACCCAAACCAGCGGTGGCCTCTGGAAGCCACAGGAGAGAGAAGGGCTGCTCCCTCTTCTTACAAGGGTGTGGGCTCTTCCTTCTGAGAATTTGTTGCTGCCAAGATCAGGCTGCTGCCTCCCTGGAACTCGGGGTATCGGGATGCTTGTTTGCAGAGCTGGCCAGCCAGCAGCCCAGAGCAGCTGGTTGTAATTATGCGTTGCAGCTTCAGAGGAAGTTGCTGGCTGCGGAGCGTGTGCTGGGCCTGGCTGCACATTGGCTGCTGGGCTTAAGGGAACAATGGAGATAGAAACCAGTGGCAGCCGGGGAAGGGGAGGAGCAGGACGAGGGTGAAGACAGGCAGAAAGAAAGGGCAGGAGCTGCTCCCAGCGCTGAATATGGAAAAACCCACATCTGCACTCCAAGGATCCTTCTCTCGTTCCCAGACTTAAAACAAAGTGCATGCCCCTCTGTGAACAGCCCCCTGACTTTTCTTTTTAAGCTGTACCTGATGCACACTGTATTTAGAGAAGTGTGCCTGGCTGACATATTGAATAGCACTCCTCAGCCTGTTTAATCTAAATTGACTGCATCTTTGTAGCAGCTGGCCACAGGGAAAAACAAAAGAATTCATGATGAAAAAGGCAAATCTCTCTTGAACAGAAAGGACCGGGGTAGTGGTAGCAGCAGTTAAACATTTCAGTACCTTGCTGAATACTGTGCCCAGATGTGTACATCAGGAGGAAAAGAAAAAGAAGACAACTTTATAGAAGTTAAATGTGGGTTAATTAACAAGTTATTTTTTCCTGGTTGGAGAAAAACTTATTAATGTCTGGTTCTTTATACTTTCCAAGATTTCTTCAGTGCTTCCTAATTAGAACGTAGCAGAAAACGAACACAGGAAAATAGGCGACTTGTTGGGGGTGGGGGGCCTTCTTCCTGCTGCCTGTGTTTGGAGCCTCCCCACACCCCCCTCAAACCAGCAAAGATCTTCACATATTTATGGACAGTCACATCTACTTAGTCCTTCTGTGCTCCCTTCCTCCTTTCAGTTGGGAGCTTGCTTATAGCATCCACACAGCTCGGAATCCCCAAGAAAGTATGCGGAATCCCATGTTTCTGCCAGCTCAGGGAATAAGTTGAAGGCTCCAAACCAGACAGTGCAAAGGCCTGAGAGTCTTGTGGCCTCTTGGTGACCCCTCTCTACTCGTACAACTCCTGATTTATGTTGCTTTAAAAGGGCGGGTGTCCTACCTGTTATTGGGCACCCTTGATGTATAAAACTGACATCCACGCAGAATGACACACGATTGGCTTGGGCTGGTAAATGAGGAGGCAATTTCATTATCTTTTCCCCTCATCCATTGCCTAGCACAAGATTACTTGAAATGCTATCAATCAGTAGGTATGAATGCAGGGAAGTGCCCAGCTTGTGTGTGGGCATGGCAGCCTTATGCCCTAATGGTTACAGAAAATAAATGATGACGCTATTGTCTTTAGGGCTGATTGCAGGATCTCCTTATTGCCTGAGTAAAGAGATTATGGTGACAGGTCAAAAGGAGTTTTCCAGTAACTTCCAAGTAGGTACTATTTTTTCTTCTTTTTCCTTCCTTCTGTCTCCTCCCACTTTTGGTCCTTTTTTTTTTTTTTAAGCAGGGTCTCACTCTGTTGCACATGCTGGCAGTGCAGTGGCATGATCATAGCTACTGTAGCCTTGAACTCCTAGGCCCAAGGGATCCTCCCATTTCATCCTTCCAAGCACATAGGACTACAGGTGCATGCCACCATGCCCAGTTAATTTTTTAATAAACATGTGGTATCACTTGTTGCCCAGGCTGGCCCTAGATTTTCTAAACACACATATACACGTGCACATACGCAGTTAATTTTCTAGAGCTCTGGTGTTCAATACAGTAGCCACTTATGGGAATTTAAATGAATTAAAATTAAATAAAATTTAAAACTCAGTCCTACAATCACACTAGCCATATTTCAACTCCTCAGTAGCCACTTGTGGCAGTGGCTTCCATATTGGACAGCGCAGAATTAGAGACTATTTCCATCATGGCAAAGTTCTGTTAGGCAGCCCAACCTAGAGCACCTATTTGCTCTTCTACCTCAGGACTCCTGTTCCTTTTAGAATCCTTTACCTATAATTTTTATAAAGGTGAAACTTTTTTTAAAAATCACAACTTAAATCAAAACGAATTAGCTTCCTCCCAGCTCCTAAGGGAAAGCTGTCCAGCTAGTCTGCTGATAGATCTTCTAGAATAGTTAGTTTAGCAGGGTGTGGCAGCGAAGACACTGAAAGAACATAAAGTCAGCTAAACTAGTTTTAGGCTGTCTGATCCTAACCTATTTCTTTAGATAATTTTCCTAGATAATTCTTAATAATAGCTAGAAGGAGCCACTCTGAGGCTAAGTGGTATGTCGAGAAAGATACCAAGGTATCTCCATAAAAATTTGCACAATAAATAGAGAGTAATAGCTCCTTTAGAACTACATGGCACACTGCACTACAAATTCCTGCTGCGAGGCTTTGAAGCTGGGCGGAGATGCCGAGATGCGCAGAGCAATGAAGCACTTTGATGCAGCTGGAAGCATCTTCAAAGCGTCCAGAGGGAAAGATTAAAACAACTACCTGTAACCAATTGTTCTGGTCTTTTGTGTGTATGTTGGTGGGGGCAGGGGCTGGACCACACAAACATTAAACAAATAAACCAGAAACTGCATGGAAGCACTGTACCCAAACTAACTACAACAAAATGAAACAAAATATAGGCTATTTAACACTTCTGCTGGGAAATAAACTGCACCAAAACTTTTATTTATTTATTTTTTATTTTTGAGCTTAAAATATAACTTTGTTGGCATATGGTACATACTTTTAATATTTTAAAATGTGTCATTTCAAATTCCTTTCGCAAATCTTCCAACTCTGCTTTGTTCTCATCTTTCCTAGTGATAAGATAAACTATGTATCTTATTAACAAGTTAGACGACATGAATACAAAGTTTATCCCGAGCCTCCCACAATTTAATTTAAGATGAAAGTGTTCAAAGTGCAGGTCCTATGAGTATGTTATTATTCACAAATTCTTATGAACTTTTATTCCACTCTATTGTGGTGAGGGTATTGGTGGGTAACGGTGCGTTCCTGGAAGCACATAAACAGGATATTGCCAAAGTTGCTTTTTTAGTCAAAGCTACTTTATCACAAAGCAGCCATTATATGTTACTGCCACAACCCTGGGCGATCAACTGGTCTGATTTTCCCAGTTTTCAAGGCATAAATGTGAACTTGGCCTTGTTGGATTGTGAGGCTGAAACAGGGAGGAAGAGCAGAAAAGAGACAGATCAGAAAGTCCAGCTTGGGAAGTTTCTAGGGAAGGAATTAGAAACCTTTAGAGTTCAAGATCTCAGCCTCTTCTTTTCTGACCCCTACTGGGGAGACTGGGATGGAGATGTGGGGACGGAGGGCGGGCTGGTGAATGTTGCCTGTGGACCATTTCAGAAAAGCAACTGGAGATGTCCTACTCTGTCTGTCAGGGAGACAATCTGACAGAAGCTACTAGCCTGGGTGCCAATCAAACCTCACTCCTTTCAAACCATTTTCCCCACGCCTTGGGCTGCAGACTCAATGTTGAAGTAAGCAGTTCCGGGCCCAAGCAACACCTCTGATAGTCAGTTTGGCAAGTTTCAGTGTCACTAAGTATCCTGTGGCAGGTGAAAGCCACACATCTCTGTTTATGGCTATCTGTTCTCTTCTTAAACTAGAGGTTCCCTTCTTTATGCCAGGAATAGGGCAGATGAGGAGGAGGGAGGCAGGAGAGTGTCCTCTGGCCGAGTGCTGGCCGAGGCAGGCTCACTATTTCACTCGGAGAGTAAGCAAGAAAGGACCAAATGGTACCGCGATCCTTGATGAACAAATCCTCTGAAAACAAAGCTCCTTCGTAATGAAGCTGGCTGTTTTCTTTTTCTTTAAGTCTTCATAAATCATATGCAGCACTGTTGGCATGAGTCATATGGCTCGACAGCAAAGCTCCTGCTAAGCCACACAGCTGCACAGGACAAAAATACCTCGGTGAATAGAGCATGTTTGTCCTGCATGGTTTATGGTATAAATAAGAAATCAGTGAAATTTAGGGTTTCCCCAGCCTCTCATTTCTGAGTCTCATAATTTCTGGCTGCCTCCTCTGTCCCTTCAGCTGCCCAGTGTCAACCATGTCCCAGCATCCTTGCTTCTGTCCAGAAAGCAAAAGATCTAATCGGGGTCATCTTCATGTATGACGGTCTCATTCATTAAAGACTGACACTTCGGTCCAAGTGAGCTTTAGTCAACATGGAACCCCAGCCAGGTAAAGGTGCTTGGTCCTTTAATCCTGCGGACTAATGACCCCCTTATTAAAGGACTCTTAAATGGCTGGGGCAATATGGAGTACAACAAGATTCCATGTGTCACTCCTACCCTGATTTTGTCCTTGTTGGGTTTAGGGGCCTCTTATGAGAGGTGGCGGCAAGCGGGGGAGGTCAGAGGTGCCATCTCTCCTCTCCAGATGGTCTGTGTCCTTGCAGAGATGTATCTGAGCCAGACTCAGCTCTTTCCTGGAAGTCCGTTCTGGGCTGTGGGGGTGACCAAATAGGGTTGAGTTCATCCTGCTATAAGCCAGACCAGTATAGAGCACAGGCTTCCTTTTCAAGCCTTTTCTCTGCTTCCCTGGAGGGTCACAGGTTAGCCCTTTGATTCCAGCTTCTTTTTTTTGAGATGAAGTCTCGTTCTGTTGCCCAGGCTGGAGTGCAGTGGTACAATCCCAGGTTCAAGCAATTCTCCTGCCTCAGCCTCGCAAGCAGCTGAGATTACAGGTGTGTGTCACCACACCTGGCTAATTTTTTATATTTTTGGTAGAGACAGGGTTTCATCATGTTGGCCAGGCTGGTCTCAAACTCCTGACCTCATGATCCGCCCACCTCAGCCTCCCAAAGTGCTGGGATTACAAGCATGAGCCACCATGCCTGGCCTGATTCTAGCTTCTTTTTAATTCTTTATCCCTATCTTAGAATTTTCAAATACTTGTTTTCTGGCCCTGTTTGATGTAATTTTGTTTAACATTGAATAATGTCATACTATACCATCTTCTTTTCTGTCTCCCTTGGAGGGGTCCTTATGACTTCTGTGTTATTGCTTCATCTAGCAATGAAGTTTCTGACACTAAAGTATACCACTAGAATGAATTTGCCTCATTAATGGAGGTATTACTGTATATGTGGGTCACTGAGTATCTCTTAGGTGGCATATCTCATTTACCTTCAGATTAGGGTATTGTTTAATATGTATTTAGGGCTTCGGTTTTAAGAAATGTATTTCTTTAATTAAATACATATTTTGAGTCCTGACACTTGACATGTTTTGCTTATATATAAAGTGTTTATATAATTTGCCTATCTAAGTTCAGTGAAGTATAAAATACACTAATGAATGATAGTACATAATTCTGCAAACATAAGCCTAAATTTTCTTGGCTGGACTAGAAATAGCCTAAGACTTTTTGAACACTCTGGGCACTGTTGCTTTTGGATTTATTTTCCTCAATACACAGGATATATTCTCGCCTGCAATGATGCTTCAGCATAAAAAGGAGGAGAAAGGCAGGGGAATTGCTTGAACCTGGGATTGCACCACTGCACTCCAGCCTGGGCAACAGAGCAAGACTTCATCTCAAAAAAAAAAAAAAGAAGCTGGAATCAAAGGACAGTTTTCCAGCCGCTTTGGGGACTTTGGGTGTGAAAAACAAGGAGAAAGGGAGAAGACAAGATGTTTTCAGTAATTGTCTTTTGTCTTTGAACTTTCTGTGTACTTCCCTAATCTTTCTCAATGTGGAGAGACAAAACGAACTTCAGTGTTGGAAGTAAGTAGATGTGAATCTATTAGCTTATAACCTTGAACAAGTTGCTCAACCTTTCTCAGCCTTGTTATTCTCATCTTTAAAAGTGGATGATGACATATATTTCCTAGATTGGTTGTAAATTAAGGGTGCTTAGCCCAATCCCTATCTATAATGGAATTCAATAAATGCCAACTCTTTTCCTATCTCTATCTTCATTTAGAGGAATCAGATAACCATATTTAGAACACAATATGAGAAGGTGTTTTAGTTCTGTCCTCATCACCTCATAAGGTAATTAAACTACATCGTCAAATAGAATGTGCATCTAGGAAGTTCCATTGGTCTCACAGAATATGGATGTCAAAGCACCAAACCCCAAGGCTCTTTTGTCTGTTCATCTGCAAGTGGTCACATGGAATCAATCTTGTGGGAGACTGGGCAACCAAGAGTCCCAGCCAGGCTCCAGGCTGGAGGAGGACCGAGTGAGGTGCACACCCACCTGCTGCCATCAGTTCCTTTACAGATGTGGTTTGAAGACCACAGAGTATTGCCTGCTGCCACCCCACCTCCATCAAATCTCTGCTAAAGTACCACTGTTAAAGTTTCTTTCATTTAAGAGCTTGTCAGTGACAAGCACACCACTCAAATCTAGCTTAAAGAAAATTTGGACCGTGAAGCAGGGAACTTACTGGTTCACATAACTTGAAAACGTAAGAAAGTAACACTGACTTCAAGTACATCTGGAAAACATGTTCACCCACTAGACTAATTCCCATGGTTGGGACAGGCAATTACTTCATTGGTTAGACTTGGGTCACAAGCCTACCCCTGGAACAAGGGGTAGAATCAGTTCTACCTAAACTATGTGGACAAAGAGTGAGTATAGGGAGACTTGCCAAAATAAAAAGATTGGTTTAGGCACAGACAAATGCGATAGATACAGAATATAAACTACTCATAAAGAAGAAAATATTGTGGGAGTGTTAACATATGAATCCAGATTGTCAGCTGGTATCAGTCAGGGTTCAATCCAAAGGCAGAAACTAATCCAGTTATTTTAACAGAAAGAAATATGGCATAAGGAATTCAAAACTAGGCAAAACATTGTTAACTAAGTAACTGTGGTGGTTAATTTTATGTGTCAACTTGACGAGGCTAAGGGATGCCCAGAGAGCTGGTAAAACATTATTTCTGAGTGTGTCTGTGAAGGTGTTTCCAAAAGAGAAACATTTGAATCGGTAGACTTAGTAAAGAAGATTGTGCTTACCAATGTGAGTGACCATCATCCAATCTATTGAGGGGACTGACTAGAACAAAAAGGAGGAGAAAGGGTAAATTCACTCTCTCTGCTGGAGCTGGGACATCCATCTCCTCCTGACCTTACACGTTGGTGCTGCTGGTTCTTGGGGTTTGGGACTCATACTGAACTAGACCACAGACTCTCCTGGGCCTCCAGCTTAGAGATGGCTGCTCATGGAACTTCTCAGCCTCTGTGATTGCGTGAACTCATCACTCATAATAAATCTCTTTTTACATATCTATATAAATCCTATTGGTTCTATTTCTCTGGAGAACCCTAATATATTATAATAAGTAAAAGCATAAAAAGAAGATATTAAGATACTCTAGAGGTCACAGCTACAGGAAACAGCTTTAACTATTAGGGTTGGGGAGGAAGGGAACAGTATGGACTTGTTAAAGCCTAGAAGTGTGGAGGTGATGCCCTGCAGACTGAAACTCAGCTCTCTGAGAAGAGGCACTGCTGAATGATGCCAGTGGCCAAGGGAACACAACACAGCTGGTCCTGCAAATGTTGAACAAACTTGACACTGGGTTCACTCACTGCTGTGAAAAAGAACTGCTGCTTCTCAGTGAAAGAGCATATGTGTGGGCTGCCCACAGCCATGGTAAGCACAGATCAAGCCAAGAGGGAGCAAACAGGAAGGAGTTGGTCCCTTTGCCTCTTCTAAACTTGCAGGCTTCCTCTAATGCCCTCTATTTTCAGAGCCTACCATGGACCTGCTAGTGGAGGAGAAACGTGGTTTGTAGAGTCTCTACCCCAGAATCATAAATCCAAGTATACAAGGGTGGGGATGGAACCCAGAGACAATACCTTCATGCTGGCAGATGGTCACACTTTAGTGTGCATTTGGTGCTTCCTTAGAGACCAGCAGACAGTGAGTGTGCGAAAGAAATGGAAGTTTGCATATAAACTGTGGAATACTATGCAGCCATAAAAATAGAATGAGATCAGGTCCTTTGCAGGGACATGGATAAAGCTGAAAACCATCATCCTCAGCAAACTAACACAGGAACAGAAAACCAAACACCACATGTTCTCACTCATAAGTGGGAGTTGAACAATGAGAACACATGGACACAGGGAGAGGAACAACACACACCAGGACCTGTTGGTGCCGGGGTGAGGCAAGGGGAGAGGACCTAGATGACAGGTTAACAGGTGCAGCAAACCACACATATACCTATGTGACAAACCTGCACGTTATGTACCTGTATCCTGGAACTTAAAGTCAAAACAAACAAACAAAAAAGGAAGTTGGTACAGCATTGAATAATGCATGGAGAGCTCAATAATGTTTCTCTTCTACTGTCCAAACCAAGGGCGTTCCTGGGGCAGAGCAGACCTGAAATCAGAGGGGCTATGCTATGTGTGTCCATGAAATAGACAGCATTCCAAGGAAAGCATCTCATTACCTTGAGTGATCCTTTTGGGTATCCATGCTACAAGTAGGTCAAGCTTTCCCTTTTCTATCCAGGCTGTAGGTAGTCAATGTTTCGGTAATTGCTGAGCCATGTTGACCAAAGTTCATCTGAAACTTTCCAATGACTAAGCATAAACAACCTTGCCAGAGGAAGGAGACAGTTTATTTGCACAAAATGTTTTTGCTTTTCTAAGGTAAGGTTCTTCTCTTGGTTAAAATGTTTCAATAGCTCTGTCACTTGAGATTAGCTCTTGAAGCCCTGAAGTTTCAGACAAATCTAATTTCTCTGGTTGTTCTAACCATACTAGTATGGCCACTTTGATATCCAAGCAAGGGGTGTGTGTGTGTTTAATAAGGCCAGGTGGAAAACACATATTCTGTAAGCAATAAATGTCAGAACATCAAGTACAATTTGGTGAACTTTAGTAGAACCATTATTAAGCAATACAGCCTTTCTCCTTGCTGCAATAAATTGTGAGGGCTCAACTTTTCAAAAAAAGGAGAAAAGCTGAATAGTGCTATTAAACTATTGTTCCATTTTTAGTTTATCAAGGGTTGTCATCAAAACTAATGTCATGTCTCTTAATAGTCATAAATAACAATTGCTCCAAGTTAGGATAAACTTTTAGGAAAAAGATATGGATCTAGAAATCAATCTTCATAAGTGACTTTGAGCATAATAAAAATCAGAAACTAATGTATTCAAGCTAAGTGCTTTACAGTTTTCAAAATGGGTTCATCATCTATGTTCCCATACAACCCTCACAGGAACTGTATGAGGTAGGTAAGATTTAGTATTCAACTTTGCATATACACACATACACACACACACAAACATACACACACAGGTGTACACACGCACACACACACACCCTGATGCTCAAGTAAATGGAGGAGCTGGGGTCAAGAGCCAAATTTTTTGAATTCTAACTTGGCCCTCTTTTCATTGTTGCTCCTTTATAAACTCCACGACCAGGTTTCATAAAATGTGTAAAAGTAAAGTCTGGGCTGGGTACGGTTGCTCATGCCTATAATCCCAGCACTTTGGGAGGCTGAGGCAGGCAGATCATAAGGCCAAGAGATCAAGACCATCCTGGCCAACGTGGTGAAACCCTGTCTCTACTAAAAAATATAAAAATTACATGGTGGCACGTGCCTGTAATCCCAGCTACTCAGGAGGCTGAGGCAGGAGAATTGCTTGAACCCATGAGGCAGAGGTTGCAGTGAGCCAAGATTGTGCCATTGCACTCCAGCCTGGTGCCTGGCGACAGAACAAGACTCTGTCTCAAAAAAAAAAAAAAAAAAAGTAAAGTCTGCTATTTCTTACATACACAAAAGTAGTAGATCTATCATTGTAGATGCTACACCTGAAATATAACTTACAAATAATTGGGAAGCAAGATTAGGAATCGGAAGAAGAATATGAAGAAGAAAGAGGAAGAGGAGGAGAGGGAGGAGGGGGAGGAGGAGAAGGAGGGGGAGGAGGAGAAGGAGGGGGAGGAGGGGAAGGAGGAGGAGGAGGAGGGAAAAAAACGGCAAATGTGTACTGACTGTCGCTACTTGCCAATTTTTCTCCTTATTATCTTTCCATTTGTGATGCTATAAAGGAATACAAAGGTTGGGTAATTTATAGAGAAAAGAGGTTTGCTTGGCTCACAGTTCTGCAGGCTGTACAAGAAGCATGGCACCAGGATTTGCTCAGCTTCTGATGAGGGCTTCAGGCTCCTCCCATTTATGGTGGAAAGCAAAGGGGAGCTGGCTTGTGTGGAGATCACAGTGTGAGAGCAAAAGAGAGAGAGACGGGGTGGGGAGTTGCCAGGCTCTTTTTAACAATTACTTCTCCTGGGAACTAATAGAGCAAGAACTCACTCATTACCCAAGCTTGGCAACAAGCCATTCCTGAGGGATCTGCCCCCACAACCCTAACACCTCCCACCAGGCCCACCTCCAACATTGTGGATCAAATTTTAACATGAGCTTTGGAGGAGACAAATATCCAAACAAATATCATTTAGGTAACCCCTACAACTACCTATGAGGTATGTATTTCTTTTAGCCTCCTTTTGCAGATGAATAAACCAATGCTCAGGTAACCTTCCAAAGTCATTTAGCAGGTAAGCTGCAGAATAAGGATCAACTCAAGGTTTGTCTGCTCTAGAGCACACACTCTGCTCTTCTATGAAGCCTCAGCCAGTGGCAACACTGTTTTAAATGCTGATCCGTCTCATTATCTCAGACCTGCCCAAACACAGAGTAAATAAATAGGATGAGGCCACAGCCTGACGCATTGCAAACATACCCTCCCTTCAGCTCTGATTTACCTGTGATCTTGGGTAAGGCCCTCCTTCATGCTCTTCCTCTATTAACAGAGAATGGCATTACCAGGGCTATCTCACTGGCCATTTACCTCTGATTTACCTCCGTTTCACCCGGCCACCAAAAGGGCACACCACTGACCAGAACAATAAACCTTTCCATCTAACTTTGTTTAATAGCTTATAATAAAAGATGACATGTAAATCCCCATTATTACCTAATCAGCTGTAGTGGATAATATTTTTTCATATTGTCGGCCTGAAGGCAGAAACTGAAATTCAATGCTGGTATAAGCAGTGGTTTTTCTTGAAATATTCATTCACAATATAGCATACTTTCCCGCAAGTAGTTTAGCTGTTCTTACTAGCTTTGTGTTGTCTCCATAACATACCAGAGGCATTAATCCATATTATGGACTTGGAATTTTCCTTTTCTCTGCTTAAATTCTAAGTGATTTTTCAACTTAAAAAACTTAAAAGTGCCTGAAACCACAAAACTTTCTTCAGTGCCCATAAAAAGAGCTAACTTTTTCCCCCCGAGATTTTTATAAGAACTTTGCTCGTAGGCTGATGCTTATTAACTGGAGTTCTTTATCGTGACCAACTTCTAATTTCCTGAAAATGGGGGCTTATAATACAGAGAAGATGCAAACAAGTCCTAATCCGGGATGATGAGCTGGATGGGTAGATGAGTAGGTGGCTGCTACCCGAAGATTATAATGTCTACAGGTTGTTTTTTTTTTCCAATTAAGTGTAGATGTGATTATCTGAACATGCAGAAGTATTCCTTTAGTAATTGGACTAGACTCACAATCTAAATTTATTTTATATAATATTCTTTTTAATAACAATGTCTATTAAAGACATCTGTCGCAAGTCTGTAATACGTATTTCATAGGTAGGCAGCATAAAAGTGTGCTTTCAGAATTCTGTTTTCAGTTTAATGTTATGGGCTGTTAAGAAGAAGGTTTATGGGTGTAACATTATTAGTCGGAATTTGACTCAAATTGAAATCAGGCCCAAGAATTTACTTATCCATAATATTATGAAGGGCTTTTTAAAACATTAAAAAGTTTAACTAAACAAGAATATTAGTACAATTTAATGTTTTACCTGCAGTTCTCAAGGCCATTCAAAACACTTTCTAATCACCAGATTTGAAATTCATATGTTAGCCTGTCTCTCATACTACAAGGCTTTTAAAAATCAGAGATTTATTACATCTGGCCAATACTTTGTGACAGAAAAGGGAATATGTATTTGCTGAATTATGTGACTATAAATGAAAAGGGGAAAAATGCTGTGTGTCATGCACCCTTTGTTAGGATCTGAGGCAGCAGCTGATCCATGGGGATGGTACAAGGATGAGGAGACACAGGGGCCCCGGCCCAGGCTTGGTGTGGACAGAAGCCAGCATTCCTAACACCATTGACAACTAAAAATTCATCACCCTAATCACCCTACCTATTGGCTAGGCTTAGCATTCTTATTATTTTAAGACCCCAATGATCAAGATTAAAATAAAGCAATAAAACATATCACATTTTTACTTGTGTGGTTTGAAGAGCCCCCCATTCTCCATGTCTGTGGCCTTGAAGCTTCTTTTGGCATCGCTATTAATGACATGAGGAATAATTCACCACTGTCAGGGAATTTGGCTGTTTCATCACCTACATAAGAGACCTGCATAACTCCATGGTGATTGCTGTCTAGATGAATTATGTGTCTCCTTCATGCACTTTCTGATTGAACAGTGATAACAAATAATGCATTATCCTGTGCCACTCTCTAAGACCAACCTGCTATTTTTTCTTACCTAGCAGTCAAAGAAGGACCTTATAGAGGCATTTAAAATGACATCATGATGCCAATCCCAATTTATTACAATCAGTAAGAAGCAATTGCCAGGCCAGATTAAATGTAATAAAGGTAAATCTCAGTGACAACACTTTCTATTGTCTAGAGCTGGTGCTAATTGGCCATCAAGTACTTAGAAAAGCACAGATCAAACAATGCCCAAACTGTGGCTGATAAAATTTATATTATAATTTCATATTCACACCTGCCAGTGGGGATCTACTGGCTTTGCCATTCATTTATTCATTCATTCAACACCTATTGTCATATACCCACTAGATGCCTGAGCCGCGCACTAGTGATTCAGCAATAAACCAGACAAATAGGGTCATTGCTCTCCAATGGCTTACAGGCAGCTGGGAAGACAGAATTTGAGTGCAGTTGACTCTCTAACAATATGGGTTTGAATCTGCACAGGTCCACTTATACATGGACTTTCTTCTGCCTCTGCCACCCCAGAGACAGCAAAACCAACTCCTCCTCTTCCTCCTCCTCTTCAGGCCACTCAGCATGAAGATGACAAGGGAGAAGATATTTAGGATGATCCACTTCCACTTAATGAAGAGTAAATATATTTTCTTTTCCTGATAGTTTTCTAGTAAGATTTTCTTTCTCTAGCTTACTTTATTGTAAGAATACAGTATATAATACACATAACACACAAGGTATGTGTAAGTTGACTGTGTTATCAGTAAGGCTTCCAGTCAACAGTAGGATGTTAATAGTTAAGTATGGGGGGAGTCAAAAGTTATACATGGTTTTTCAAATGTGCCAGGGTGCTGGTGTCCCTTAGACATCACAAAAGAAATGAGGTTTAAAATGAGATCTAAAGGACAGGAGAGACTGGATTACACCTGTAATCACAGCAGTTTGGGAGGCCGAGGCCAGCAAATCACTTGAGGACAAGAGTTCGAGACCAGCCTGGCCAACATGATGAAACAGTGTCTCTTCTAAAAATACAAAATTAGCCAGGCATGGTGGTGCACACCTGTAATCCTAGCTACTCAGGAGGCTGAGGTGGGAGAATCGCTTGAACCCCGGAGGCAGAGGTTGCAGTGAGCTGAGATTGCACCACTGCACTCCAACCTGGGTGACAGAGCAAGACTGCATTAAAAAAAAAATGCTGGAGAGGGAGCACCTTCAGACAGAGGGAAAGGCAAACACAAAGTCCCTCCAACAGGCAGGAGACATGGGGCAAACCTGAGAAACTGAAAAAAGTCCACTGTGGTGTGACATAGACAGGGAGTGGGGAGCTGGCCTTACATGAAGTTTACTGATGGTCCAAGCTGAGCCGTGAACAACAAACCAAGAGAAAAAAATTATTACATCAATAAGACTTTATTACAGTATTATTACAGAGGCATGGAGAATCTTAAAATTTTTCTTTAATGAGGTATATTCTATATGCCGAGAAGGAACACACACACACACACACACACACACACACACACAGAGTCATGCACCACACAACAGCAGTTCAGGGTGCAGTCAATGATGGACCACACATACAACAGTGGTCCCATAAGATTATAGTGGAGCTGAAAAATTCCTATCACCTAGTGTCATAGCCATTGTAATGTCATAGGGCAACGTGTTACTCACAAGTTTGTCGTGATGCCGGTGTAAACAAACACATAGCACATACAATTACGTACAGGACATAATACTTTATAATGATAATAAATGTGTTACTAGTTTATGAGTTTACTATACTTTTTTATTATTTTAGAGTATACTCCTTCTACATATTAAAAAAAAAAGTTAACTGCAAAACAGCCTCAGGCAGGTCCTTCAGGAAGTATTCCAGAAGAAGGTATTGTTATTATAGGAGATAACATGTGTGTTATTGCCCTGAAGACCTTTTAGTGGGACAAGATGTGGAAGAGGAAGACAATGATGTTGATGAATCTGACCCTGTGTAGGCCTAGGTTAATGTGTGTTTGTGTCTTCATTTTTGTTGTTGTTGTTTAAGACAGGGTCTCATTCTGTTGCCCAGGCCGGCATGATCACAGCTCACTGTAGCCTCAACCTCCTGGGCTCAGGCCATCCTCCCACCTCAGCCTCCCAAGGTGCTAGGATTACAGGTATGGGCCACTGTACCCAGCTTGTATCTTATTTTTTAATAAAAGTTTTAAAAGTTAAAGAAAATTACAGAGAATTAAAGCTTACAGGATAAGGATAAAAAGAAAGAAAATATCCATATATAATTTTAAGGACAGGGTCTTGCTCTGTCATCCAAACTGGAATGCAGTGGCGTGATCTTTGTTCATTGCAGCCTCAAATTCCTGGCCTCAAATGATCCTCCTGCCTCAGCCTCCAGATTAACCAGGTCTACAGGTGCACAACACCTTGCCTGACTAATTTTTTTATTTTTTGTAGACTGTCCCTCACTATGTTGACCAGGCCAGTCTTGAACTCCTAACCTTGAGCAATCCTCCCACCTTGGCCTCCTAAATTGCTGTGAGCCATGGTATATCTGATATAAAGAAAGAATTTCTTTTTTTGTACAGAGGTAGGATGTGTTTGTGTTTTAAGCTAAGTGTTGTTATAAAAGAGTCAAAAAGCTTTTTTTTTTAGTTTGTTAAGTAAACAATTACATAAGCTAAAGTTAATTATTATTAAAGAAAGAAAACTTTAAAAAATGAATTTAGTATAGCTGAAGCATGCAGTGTTTGTGAAGTCCACAGTAGTATACAGTGATGTCCTAGGCCTTCACACTCACTCACAACTCACTCCCTGACTTAGACCGACTTTTAGTCTTGCAAGCTCCTAACTGCCCTAGGCAGGCGTACCATTTTGTAATCTTTTATACAACATTTTTACTATGCTTTTTCTATGTTTAGATATGTTAAGATACACAAATGCCACTGTGTTACAATTGCCTACAATATCATGCTGTACAGGTTTGTAGTCTAGGAGCAATACGCTATATCTAGGTGTGTAGTAGATTACACCACGTAGGTTTGTGTAAGTACACTCTGTAATGTTCATACAATGACAGATCAACCAGGAGACACATGACTGTAAATGCAGTATGGACGTGTGTATACATATATACATATATTAAATAGACATAGTAAATGTAAATATATAAACATAAAATATATATTAAATATACATATTTATATTTGTTGAAACTATTGTTTCAACTTGTTGAACTACTCTTAAACTATTTATTAAATTATACATTAGACCTAATCAAACTCTACAGCTTCTGCACACCAAAAGAAACAGTCATTAGGGTGAATCGGCAACCAACAGAATGGGAAAAAATTTTTGCAGTTTACCCATCTGACAAAGGGCTGATATCCAGAATTTACAAAGAACTAAAACAGATTTACAAGAAAAAAAAACAAACAAGCCCATTCAAAAGTGGGCAAAGGATATGAACAGATACTTTACAAAAGAAGACATACATGAGGCCAACAAGCATAGGAAAAAATGCTCATCATCACTGGTCATCAGAGAAATGCAAATCAAAACTACATTGAGATACCATCTCACGCCACTTAGAATGGCGATCATTAAAAAATCTGGAGACAACAGATGCTGGAGAGGATGTGGAGAAATAGGAACACTTTTACACTGTTGATGGGAGTGTAAATTAGTTCAACCATTGTGGAAGACAGTGTGGCGATTCCTGAAGGACTTAGAAATAGAAATTCCATTTGACCCAGCAATCCTGTTACTGGGTATATATCCAAAGGATTATAAATCGTTCTACTATAAGGACGCGTGCACACGAATGTTCACTGCAGCACTGTTTACAATAGCAAAGACCTGGAAACAACCCAAATGCCCATCGATGATAGACTGGACAGGGAAAATGTGGCACATATCACCATGGAATATTATGCAGCCATAAAAAACGATGAGTTCGTGTCCTTTGTAGGGACATGGATGAACCTGGAAACCATCATTCTCAGCAAACTGACACAGAGCAGAAGATCAAACACCACATATTCACACTCATAGGCGGGTGTTGAACAATGAGAACACATGGACACAGGGAGGGGAGCACTACACACTGGGGTCTGTTGGGGGGAAATAGGGGAGGGACAGCAAGGGGAGGGGAGTTGGGGAGAGATAGCAAGGGGAGAAGTGCTAGATGTGGGTGATGGGGAGGAAGGCAGCAGATCACACTGCCACGTGTGTGCCTTTGCAACAATCTTGCATGTTCTTCACATGTACCCCAAAACCTAAAATGCAATAAAATTAAAAAAAATTATACATTAAATAAAAATAATCAAATGGTTATTTTATATCATGTCGTGCCTTCAACCAGCTTAAGAAATACGTCATTGTAATTTATAAATCACTATACTCTCTTCAACATATTCCCTCTCCCTCATTTTTATAATTTTACACGAAATGTAGGTTATTAACAGTTTATTGGTTGTGTGTTTCTCTGAATTTTATATAAACTGAATTATATTCTATATAATATGTTCTTTTGAGACTTTCTTTGGTGCACAAAATATGTTGAGATTTATCCATGTTGATGTATAAACATTTCCTTTCATGGCAGTAGAATAGAACTTTACAGCTAAGCTTCAATTTGTGGTGAAAGAAGCAAAATACCATAAATTTTGAAAATCTAGAGGCAATCCCCAAATTTCTTTTTATTTATTAATATCTCTGGCCTTCATTACTCATCTTTATTCCAAGTAGCAATGGAGCTGAAAATGAACAATAACTTTGCCAAATAATACCTGATATTTGCAAAAGACTACTTTGTGCAAGGTGATCATTCATTTAAGCCTCACCACAAATGTAGGAAGTTTTCAGTTTAACAAGTGAGGGAATCGAGGCTTCAAGATATTTGGTGACTTTACTAGACTTTACCTTGATGTGGCAGAGAAAACAAAAATCCACTGCTTTTCTCTCTCCCTACCTCATGGCCACAGATTGATGGGAAATAAGAACAAGAAGGAACTACAGGCTTGACTGACTTGAAAATGTTGTGGCCGGGTGCGGTGGCTCACGCCTGTAATCTCAGCACTTTGGGAGGCCGTGGTGGATGGATCACCTGAGGTCATGAGTTCAAGAGCAGCCTGGCCAACATGGTGAAACCCTGTCCCTGCTGGACATAGTGGTGGGTGCCTATAATCCCAGCTACTCGGGAGACTGAGGCAGGAGAATAGCTTGAACCTAGGAGGTGGAGGTTGCAGTAAGCCGAGATTGCGCCATTGCACTCCAGCCTGGGCGACAAGAGCAAAACTCCTTCTTGAAAAAAAAAAAAAGAAAGAAAAAGAAAATGTTGTGAACAGTTTTTCCTGACATTTCATAATCTCATTTTAACCTTTGGGTGTGAGTCCAAAGAAAATCCCATTCTGATGTAATCCCCAAAACTGAAATTCAGCCTTGCTTCTGGCCTTCTAAAGCTTTAGAGAAAAGTGGCATCCCACGTTGCTGCACTGGCCTTGTGAAATCTGCAATCAGAACCTCTTTTCTGTAACTTTGTAGTGTAGAATGTTTAGTGATGGGATGAACTTGCCCCAAATATCTTGCATTGTAAGTTCTTTCATAGGCTTGGTTTCCATTTATTTCTCACAACCCAGTGGTCTTCACAGGTAGCACTGGCTCCAGGGTGAACATGGATTTGGCAGGAGTTAACTGCTTAGGAAGGGGAGGCTGTCAGGAGCAAAGTTGTGATTAGGACAATGATCTCCTTATCCCAGATCTAGTCTTGTCCAGTAGAGTATACTCTGTCTATGTCTGAGAGTATTTTCAGTTACCGTGCTGTCAGAGATTGTCTCTGAGGGTCAGAATCTAAGTGGATCACTGAGCTCACCCTTGAGCTGGTCTCATGGCCAGGCATGGTGGCGCATGCCTGTAATCCCAGCTACTTGGGAGGCCGAGGCAGGAGAATCCCTTGAACCCAGGAGGTGGAGGTTGCAGTGAGTGAAGATTGCACCGTTCTGGGCAACAACACTCCATCTCAAAAAAAAAAAAAAAAAAAATCCTGGCCTGGACAAGGGGAACCATAATCCCTAGCTATGTAATCCCAGCCACTCCAGAGGCTGAGGCAGAAGCTGCTTCTCTGCTATGAGAAAAGTATGCACTTTGGTGGTCAGCTAGCTATCTCTGCCACAGCGAACGTGATCCTAAAGGGAAGGTCTTTCTCTTCTCTTGCCTTCTCCCCAAGCCTGAGCCCTTAATATGCTGTGGTGCCTCCCCTGTCCCAGCTCTCACTCCACACTCACTACTTCTCTAAAGATGGCATCTGGGGCTAGGAGAAAGACCCGTGCGCTCACTCGAGTGTTCATGGAGTCAGTCCTTCCTTTAACATGGAGAAGAAGTGGTGACAAGCCATGTGCTCTCCACACAAGTCACAAGAAAGCTGACTCTGTGAAGGCAAGCACTCTACCTGTCTAGTTCATCACTGTATCATCAGCACTAAAAAAGTGCCTGGCACATAGTAGGTGCTCATGAAAATTTGCTAAATGAAAGAGTAAATAAATAAATGTTTCCTTTACTCCCTTCTTATTTAGAAGAAATAGAATATCTCTCTGATCCTTTCATCTGTTCCTCCCTGCCTTTATGTCTCACTGGACACCCACCTGTCCCATCTACAATTGTGCCAACATTTTCTATTTTCCCATTGAGCACCCATTCTATTGAACTCTCCTGTTTCTGCTGCACTGTGCTCCCTTTGTCACCCATTGTTCCAGAGGATGGGACACAAGAAGAGTGAAACTTCAGCTGGTTTTTTGTGCTCCTCAGTGTCCAGACCCTCTTCCTTTCACTGCAGCCTTTTTTATTTCACCTTAATGATGCTTAATTAATTAAAGTATAAATTAATGTCTTATAGAATATCCTGCCAATTTCCATTTGTATCTTCTGATTTGTGTGATGTCTCAAGGAGCCTGCAGTGGGAAAACAGTGCTGACTTCTCCCACGACTGGATGATCTTTCTGCTTGGCGGGACAGCACAGGTTGAACCAGCAACTTGGAGTGGCACAATGATTCTCGTTCCCCAAAGACAGCTGCTTCACACCCCCACACACGGTCTCCTGCCTGCTCCTCCTTCGCACAGAATCCGTGACCTCTGTCCTTTATTTATTCCTAAGTATTCTCTTCTTTTTGCTGCTGTTGCAAATGAGATTGTTTTCTTAACTTCTTTTTTGGAGAGCTCCTTGTTTTTTTGTGTAGAAACACCACTTATTTTGGTATGTTGATTTTGTGTTGTGCAACTTTACTAAATTCATTCATTAGTTCTAACAGGTTTTTTGGTGAATCTTTAAGGTTTTCTACATATATGATCATGTTCTCTGCAAACGGAGAGAACATTTTACTTCTTTCCTTCCAGTTTGGATGGCTTTATTTCTTTCCTGGCCTCCATCCTCTGTGCCTGGCCTGTTCTCTGGAGAGTAGAGTGTAGCCATTCCTGAAGCTCTTCTCTCATTCCTTAAAGCCCTATCCTCACAGCCTGTCTGTTTTATATGAAGGAAGGCCAGGGAACTGCCAGCTGCCCTGTGCTTTTGTTTGTTTGTTTGAGACAGGGTCTCGTTCTGTTGCCCATGCTGGAGTGTAGTGGCACAATCACGGCTACTGAAGTCTCGACCTCCTGGGCTCAAGCAATCCTCCCACCTCAGCCCCACAAGGAGGTGGGACTATCAGTGCACCCCACCACACCCTGCTTCCCTGTGTTTTAACACCTCCAAAGTATATTAGCACCTGGTTGATTTTTGTATTTTTTGTAAAGACAGGGTCTTGCCATGTTGCCCAGGCTGGTCTCAACCTCTTGGGCTCAAGCATCTGCCTGCCTCAGCCTCCTAAAGTGCTGGAATTACAGGCATGAGCCACCACACCCTGCTGCCTTCTGTTTTAACACCTCCGAAGTGTATTATGTAGGACTCACGAATCCAACTTAAAGTACTTTAATCAAAAAAGGGAACTTTGTGGGAAGGGTACTGTGGAACCTTTTGAGAGTCAAGGAAGAGGTCCCAGGGGAAACAGGCATTCTGGAGCACTGCAGGGGTTCTGTGTCTCCTCTCTACTTTTGTCACATCTGTGGCATTCCCTCATGCTGCAAACTATGTCCTTTGTTCCTTGGTCCACAAGGCAGAAAACCTTCTGGAGGCCAGCTACCACCAGTGCAGCCACCTAGATTACGGCTAGCTCAACTGTCTGTCAACCTCAACTCAAAATTATTAGGGAAGAGACTCATTGGCTTAGCTTGGATCAGGAAATTACCCTTAGATCGGTTAAATCTGTTCAGGGTACAGTGTCCAAGTATAAAAGTGATGCTGCTACTGCAGCTGTTCATTCATTCACTTAAGTATTCTTAGCTTCTACTTACATACAAAAGGCATTGTGCTAGGCAGTGACAATACAACACTGACAGACTCATTTAGTCCCTCCCTCTGTAGAATTTATATTCCAGCAGGGAAGACACATGATACACATGATACACATATACTATATTATTAAATTCATGAATTACAAATTGTGATGATGCCATGAGGTGGCCATGAAAATGTGCTGCTCAGTCTGCTCCAGCAAACATGATTGACTGATGGACCTGGCTGCTGCTTCTCTGGATTTACCGCAATGTCCCTGCAGGGACCTACTGGTCCTTAGTGTGCAGATACACCTTATGGTGCTCCTCAGTGGGTCGCACCCTTGTAGACAACCCTCCCTCAAGTGCTGGCAGAACTTGTGACTCGTTTCTCGCCAATAGAATACAGGGAAGGTGAAGGGATTTTGCAGATGTAATTAAGTTCCCAAATCGGTTGACTCTGAGTTAACCAAAAGAGAGATGATCTTGGTTGGCCTGACTTAATCTGGTGAACATCCTCCAAATAGGTACTCAGAGCCTCCCAGAGATCAGAGGAGTTCTCCAATCGGCCTTGAAGAAGGGTGCTGCCATGTTGACAGAGGGCTGGGAATGACAGGGGCCTGTGGGCTCCTCCAGGAGTGCGAGTGGCCCCTGCTGACAGCCAGCAAGAATGTAGGGGCTTCAGCCCTGCAATCTCAAAGAACAGAATTCTATCAATCAACAGCTACGTGAACTTGGAAGAGGATCCCAAGCTCCAGAAAGAAAATCACAGCCTGGCTAACATCTATTTTATAGCCTCTGAGAGCCTAAGGAGAGGACCAAGCTCAGCCCCACCCAGACTCCTGACCCACAGAAGCTGTGAGATAATCAAGGGTGTTGTTTTAAACCACCAAGGCTGTGGTAATTCACTACGCAGCAATAGAAAACAAACACATCTGGTAAGGGCTAGCACTTTCCCCATAGTGCTTCATTCCCAAGAGCAACAAGGAGCTGCCCTCCTCCTCTCTGATTGCTAGGGTCAAAACTAGGGTTACATGTGTAAACCACAAGGTATCTGAGACAGGTCTCAATCAAGTTAGAAAGTTTATTTTGCCAAGGCTAAGGACTCACTCATGACACTGTCTCAGAAGTTCCTGACAACTTGTGCCCAAGGGGGTCAGGGTACAGCTTGCTTTTAGGCATTTTAGGGAGACATGAGACATCAATGAATATGTGTAAGATGTACATCAGTTCTGTCCCGGACGGCAGGACAACTTGGTGGGGGGGCTTCCAGGTCATAAGTAGATAAGAGACAAAAGGTTGCATTCTTTTGAGTTCTTGATCAGCCTTCCATCGAATACACAATCTAGTGTGGCTCAGTAAATCTGCATTTTTACCTAAACAATAGGGCAGAGGAAGCAATCAGATATGCATTTGTCTCAGGTGAGCCTCAGAGAGATGACTTTGAGTTCTGTCTGACCTTTGTCCTCAGGAATTTCCTTGTGAGCAAATTGTGAGGAAGGTGTATATAGCTTTATATCTTTGTAGATATCTTATTTAGGAATAAAATGGGAGGCTGGTTTGTGTAACTCCCAGCTTGGCTTTAACCTGGGGTCCTAAGATTTATTTTCCTTTCAAATGTGCCAGCAGAACCTGGCAAGGTATGTGCTGTTCTGACAAGGGAAGAAAGAGGTGATACACTGAAGGACATCACCTCTGGTGCAAGCGTTAGCTGTCACGTACCAGCAGAAGCCACAGTAGTACCCCTGGGATTAGATTTTGAGGGTGTTTGACTGATAGGGTCAAATATAAGACAGATAAAAAGAATGTATTCTGTTAGGGACATCTTCACAGGACACTGGTTTAACAATCCAGTGAGGGCTTCCGGGAGCAGCATGGCTCTCAAATGCCTAGAGGTAGTGCTGAACAATGCTGGGCAAAGTGCAAATATCTGAGTTTTCCTGGCAGATGACAGGGGAAGGAATACAAAGGCTGAAGGACATGGGCGTGATGAAATGCACGGCTATATTATGCCCAGAAAATCCACCAGGGTTATGTGGGGTAGGAGGGCCCAGAGGACACCATGCTGTTTATCAAGCCAATCCAGCTACTGTTGCCTGTGGCTGCTCAATTTGTCAGCAACAGAGGCCAATGCTGCACTCCAGCATGGCACTATTCCTCAAAGAGAACATCTGGCCACTTGGTGACATGTCAGCCCTGGCCACTGGGCTCCAGGTATGTTAGAAGAGCAGCTGTCTGTGCTCCCCAGGATAGATTCCTCTTCTGGTATGACTTTGTCTTTCCTTCACATAGAGCCCTAGCCAGTACCAATCGGGAGTTTACACAGACATTGTATCCCATACATCATAAGATCTGACCAGAGGACTAATCTCAAAGCAAAAGAGGTATGTGAGTTGGCCTATGACCATGAGATCCGCTGATCATATCACATATTCTATTATCCAGTCTCAAAGAACAGAAGAAAACCTTCTAATGTCACAGCTGAAGTGTTAGTTCAGATGTAATACTTTGAAAAGATAGAGTACCATATGCATTAAATCAGAGAGAACTGCCTATGGTACTATGTCTCTAATAAGAAGAATCTATGAGTCCAAAATGAAGGGCTAGAAGCAGGCGATACCATTTCCCATCACTCCCAGTGACCAGCCAAGGAATGAGCTCTAGCTCTGTGATCTTCAAGCTTGGAGGGTCCTAATCCCCTAATCCTGCCAGGGACATATCAAGGGTCCATTGAACTGTAAAAAATGACAGGGCAATTTAGACACCAGGGTCTACTCCTTGTCTACAAAACAGAAAACTATTTTCTGCTTATTCATGTTAGGCCCATAGAGCAAAAGTTTGTTTATGAGGATTATAAAATTCTAGGGTCTAGACCTCAGCTTTTTAGATTCAGAAATGTAATGTTTTCTGTTTCCCAGTGTCTGTCAACTAGCAGGCAAAAGAAGGAATCACCCTTGCGGCAGGGTAATTGCCTTGTTGAGTAGGAGGAGGTAAAATGGTTTACGTATAAAAGGGGCAGGAAGGAGTATGTGTGGAACCACAGTGATCTCCTTGGATGTTTCCCAGTACTCGTTTTTCCCTTGGAAGCTGAGAAGAGTATGGTAACCAAGAGCTTAGGCTCCTTAGGAATGAAGGTTTTGTCACATAAACAGGTAAGTCACCATGAACTTCTGAGAGGATAGCTGAGCATGAAGGAAAGTTGGAAAAGGTAGTGGAAAGTGAGAGGATGGGGGTAGTTGTGGCCCTGAGACCAATTACGCAGATTGGGACTACGTTTTATACCACTAACTTCCCTTTTCTAAGTTTTCCCTCAGAAGGGGAGGAACGTAGGAACCATCAAGGAGCTGCTACCTAAACTGCATGAAAAGGAAATTCATCTGGGACAAGGAGTAGACCCTGGTGCCTTTGTCAGTTTGGGCTGCAATAACAAAACACCTTAACTTGGATGGCTTCACCACCAGCCACTTACAGTTCTGGAGGCTGGGAAGTCTCACAATTCTATAGACTGGAAAGTCCAAGATCAAGGTGTCAGTATATTGAGTGTCTGGTGAGGGCTCTCTTCCTGGTTTGCAGAGAGAGTCCTCGTCATCTTGTGCCCTTACATGATGGAGGGAAAGCAAGTTCTGGTCTCTTCTTCTCAGAAAGGCACTAATTCCACCATAGGAGGGCGGGCCTCATGACTTCATATAAACTTAATTACCCCCATATGGCCTTACCTCTAAATGCCATTACATTGAAAATTAGGGTATTAACATATTAATGGGGGACAGGGAGCACACAAACATTCGGTCAGATAACTAACTGCAGGGATGTAAATGACTAAAAGTCCCAGATGCTGCCCTTCTGTACCCATCATTGTGTTTGCAACAAGGCCAAACCTGTGGGTTTCCAACCAATGACTGAGCATGGCACCAGTATTAATGAAGACCCACTCCTACAAGACGTGGAGCTCCTCCTCCAATGGGTGCCTTTGGTTCAATGATTCCCTGTAGGCCTAGCTGAAACTTTCTCTGACATGTGCCAAAGTTTGAGGCTCTTTCTACTCGGCTCTCCTTCCTTTCTTTGCTCTCCCCTTCACAGGTGTCAGACCTGCACTGCAGGTTAATAGCACTCCTCACTTCCTCTTGCTCCCTCTCCCTTCATCTTTCACAGGCAATTCTCCCAGTAAATCTCTTGCATGTCTAATCCCACCTAAACATCTGCTTCTGATCAGACAAGACTAGATACTCCATAAAATACATAAGAAGTTGGATGCTGTGAAGAAGAATGTGGTGGTGATACAAGGAGGAAGGACTACCTTACATAGGTTAATTGGAGGAAGCATTGGTGAGATTTGATCCCAGACTCTAAGGAAGTAACCTTTGCGTTAGGATGTTAAATAAGGGGAAAGCAAGAGCTATGCAGGCAGCCAAAAGCCTTGTATTCTGACATGGGGCAGACCAGGAATGTCGGAGTCTAGTGGCAAGGGAAAATGGCAAAGCTAATATGGAGTGGTCTGCAAAGGCAAACACAGTAAAGTTTTGTAGATCATCTGGATGAAACAAGATAGAAGGAGTTGCTGTGAACAAGGGGAAAGCAATCCTACATGTGCAAACAACACCATAATATAGAATTTACAATTTTGTGTGGCAATGCCTTCCAGTACTAATTTATTCATTCGTCTGCTATTTCATTGATGTTGGAGTTTCTACAAAACAGAAAACTATTTTCTGCTTATTCATGTCATTCCCATAGAGCAAAAGCTTGTTTATAGGGATTATAAAATTCTAGGGTATAGACCTCAGCTTTTTAGATTCAGAAATGCAATGTTTTCTGTGTCCTAACAAAAGATCAGACTGTCCAGGATGGTCTCACACTAATCAAACTCTATACAGGCTGATATCTATTACAAAATTGTACATATCATAGCCAAAGTGTTAGTTGGTCATGGTATTCTTGCTCTATAGCAGAATCTATCCAAAGAGTTAAAATTTAATCACAGAGTTATTTTTATCAGCATCCATCTCCTAACAGATGAAACCATCCCTCACTTTCTCTAATAGTCTATGTTCTAGATTTCACACAGATCATATTCACACTTCTGTTCACACATTCCTGGACAGACCACAGTGCAATTGATTAGATTAAAACTTGTCTTGTTATGATCTCATAACTAACATGCTTCCCTAAGCCTATCTTCCATGTAATTATGAATGAGTTTGGAATTTTCCTGTAATTTTTCAACTGCACATTTATTGGAAAACTTCTTGGACTATAAAAATAATAATTAGTAGTAGCAAATACTATTATAGATGTCATATAATGCTTGCTTATTATTGGCCAACCCCTTTACATAAGTAACTTCATTAGATTCTTAAAACGACTGTGTGGGAAGTCCTAGCCAGAGCAATAAGACAAGAGAAAGAAGTGAAGGACATCCAGATTGGAAAGAAAGAAGTCAAATTATCCTTGTTTGCTGATGATATGGTATTATATTTGGAAAAACCTAAAGATTCCACCAAAAAACTATTAGAACTGATAAACAAATTTAGTAAAGTTGCAGAATACAAAATCAACATACAAAAATCCCTGATAAGAAATTAATAATCAGAATATATAAGGAGCTATAGGAAAAAAAAAATCTAATAATCTGATTTTTAAATGGGCCAAAGATCTAAATTGACATTTCTCAAAAGAACACATACAAATGGCAAACAGGTATATGAAAAGGTACTCAACATCACTGATCACCAGAGAAATGCAAATCACAACTACAATGAGATATCATCTTACCCCAGCTAAAAAGGCTTTTATCCAAGAGACAGACAATAACAAATACTGGAAAGGATATAGAGAAGAGAGCATCCTTTCATCTTTTTGGTGGGAATGTAAATTAGTACAGCCATAATGGAGAACAGTTTGGAGATTCCTCAAAACACTGAAGCTACCATATGATCCAACAGTCCCACTGCTAGATATGTACCCAAAAGAAAGGAAATCAGTATATCGAAGAGATATCTGCACTCCCATGTTTATTGCAGCACTATTCATAATAGCCAAGGTTGGGAAGCAACCTAAGTGTTCATCAATAGAAGAATGAAGAAAGAAAAGGTGGTACATATACATAATGGAGTACTATTCAGCCATAAAAAGAATGAGATCCTGTCATTTGCAACACCATGATGGAGCTGGAGGTCACTATGTTAAGTGAAATAAGCAGAAGCAGGAAAACAAACTTCACTTGTTCTTATTTATTTGTGGAAGCTAATTTTTTTTTTTTTTTTTTGAGAAGAATCTAGCTCTGTTGCCAGGCTGGAGCATAGTGGTGCAATCTCAGCTCACTGCCACCTCTGCCTCCTGGGTTCAAGCCATATTCCTGCCTCAGCCTCCTGAATAGCTGGGACTACAGGCGCACGCCACCATGCCCAGATAATTTTTGTATTATTAGTAGAGACAGGGTTTCGCCATGTTGGCCAGGATGGTCTTGATCTCTTGACCTGGTGATCCGCCTGCCTCAGCCTTCCAAAGTGCTGGGATTACAGGCATGAGCCGTGGAAGGTAAAATTTAAAACAATTGAACTCATGGAGATAAGAGAGTAGAATGATGGTTACCGGAGACTGAGAAGGGTAGTGCGGGCAGGGGGAATGAATGAGGATGGTAAATTAGTACAAAAATACACTTAGAATTAATAAGGTCTAGTATCTGATAGCACAACAGGGTGATTGTGGTCAACAATAATTTATTATACATTTTAAAATAACTAAAATAGTATAATTGAATTGTTTGTAAGACAAAGAAAGGATAAAAGTTTGAGGTGATGGATACCCCGTTTACCCTGATGTGATTAGTATGCATTGTATGCTTGTATCAAAATGTCTCATGTACCGCATGAATACATATACCTACTATGTACCCACAAAAATTCAAAATTAAAAAACCCTACTGGGCACAAGAGACATTATAACCCCCTTTATACAGAAAAGAAACAGGTTTAGAGAAGTTAAGTAACCTGTTCTGCTTCCAAGCCAGTCCTTGATTTCTTCAATTCTCTGTTGTTTTTTGCCTTTTTCTCCTTCTCTTTCTCCTTTTGCCTCTTTTTCTCTCTAATTTATATTTTTAAAACTATGCATGCAAAATATTAAAATATTTCAAAATTACAGAAGAAGATAAGATGAAAAGCAAAAATCCTATCTTATCCATTCTCACTTCCTTACCCCAGCTCTGGCCCACCCTATGGAAAGTAACCCATTCACTGTAACAGTTTCTTTTGTATAAATCTTATTATATTCTAAACACACATATATGTGTGTTTATATATGTGTACATGTGTGTGTGTATAGAATAAGTGTGTTTCCCAAAATATACATACTGTACACAACTGGGTATCTTCAACCTTTCCCCACCTTATTTCTTCCTGATACATTTCATTCTTTTAAATGGATTAATCTAGCACTACCATTTTTAATGTATCTACCTATTTGGACAAAGTATTTTAATTATTATAGACACATTTTAGTATAATAGAATCCTTCTTTTCCTTTATTTTTAGAATTTTCTTGGCAATTTTCACATTTTTTTCCAAATGGATTTGAGACACATTTTTTTTTCAAGTTCAAAACAATAAGATAATAAAAAAGAAAAAACTGCTTACACTTTGAGTGGGATTGTATTTAGATGCAGATTAATTTAGAGAGAATTGATATCTATCTACTATTTTGTCTTATTATTAAAAAACATGGAGTAGTCCTTTCTCCGCCATCGTGGTGTGTGCATTACTCCGTTTCTCGCCATGTCTTCTCACAAGACTTTCAGGATTAAGCGATTCTTGGCCAAGAAACAAAAGCAAAATCGTCCCATTCCCCAGTGGATTCGGATGAAAACTGGTAATAAAATCAGGTACAACTCCAAAAGGAGACATTGGAGAAGAACCAAACTTGGTCTGTAAGAAATTACACATGTGATGGCACACATATTTATGCTGTCTGTAGGTCACAGTCGTGTTACCAAATCAAGCTGAAAAATGTCACCGCCATCTGGAGAAGTTTGAACAGTTTCCTTTCTGTATCTGTTATGAAGGCATTAGTACAACGCACAGTGCTTCCATTATTCATGTTAAAAAACAACAAAACAAGGTTTTGGTTGCCTGGGTTCAGTAATAAATATATGAGACCTTTCAAAAAAAAAAAAAAAA
>NW_022437001.1:12539805-12550517 GCF_009761245.1 Sapajus apella
AAAAAAAAAAAAAAACATGGAGTATATAGTTTAGCCACAAACAAAAAAAAAAACTCCACAATTTTTAAAACTAGTTAACACAATAGTGTATGTAATAAGTGTGAAAGCAGCATATGTGAGGGTATGTGAGGGTATATGGGTGTGTGGAAAAGAAGAGGAGGAGCTCATGAATTCAGCTTTGCAGTTGACTTCTGGATTGAAATCCATCTTCTAGTCATCAACTCCCTGGTTCTAGTTATGACTTGTGAAGCTACTCAGAATTTTATCTCTTCCTAGCTATTGAAGAGAGTGTTCACAACTCTATAAAACTTTATTCCAGTGTGTGATGTTCCCCTCCCTGTGTCCATGTGTTCTCATTGTTCAACACCCACCTATGAATGAGAACATGCGGTGTTCGATTTTTTGTTCTTGTGTCAGTTTGCTGGGAATGATGGTTTCCAGGTTCATCCATGTCCCTACAAAGGACACAAACTCATCGTTTTTGATGGCTGCATAATATTCCATAGGGGGTGGGGAGTTGGGGAGAGACAGCATGGCGAGAAATGCCAGATATAGGTGAAGGGGAGGAAGACAGCAAATCACGCTGCCATGTGTGTACCTATGCAACAATCTTGCATGTTCTTCACATGTACCCCAAAACCTAAAATGCAATAAAAAAGAACATTAAAAAGCAATAAAGATCTAAATCTTTAAAAAAAAAAAAAAAAGAAAGAAAAAAAGAAAACTTCTTTCCAAAAAGAAAAAAAAAAAAACTTTATTCCAGCTAAATAACAGCAATTTTTTTAATGACACAATTTTCCAGACTCTTCAGACATTCCTTTTACAGACGGCAATCTCTGAGATTGAGGTGTTCAGAATTTAATGCAGTAGACCCTTGGCATGAGAGAATTTTTAATTTGCAGTTTCAAGAATTTGTGTCAAGTTTCATGACATGCAAATTTTAGGCACAAATTTGAATCAGGTATGCTTCAGTGGAGAAGTATATCCATTTATTTATCTATACTTGAATTCAACAATAGTTCATATTGATAAAAGAATAACCTCTTCATGATTCTCACTGATTTTCAATCCTTTGCATATGAGCCCAGCCTTACTGAGCCCTATGCTAAAGTGCATATGAATCATATGAGAAACTGTGTGAAGACTCTATGTGAAGGACACCATCAAATACCTTGCTTTGTATACTACCTTTCTTTTTTACAGCTTTCTGAGGTATAACTGATGTACGACACACCAGATTTTAAGTGTACAATTTGAAGAGCTTTTACATAGGTAAAAATTCAGGAAAACTTCACCACAATAAATATAATGAGCACCTCCATCTCCCCCCAAATTTCCTCCTGCCACTTTGTAAGCCCTTCTTATCCTTCAGTTCTCCCATCCTTCAGTCCATCCTGAGGCAACCAACTACTGACATGCTTTCTGTCACTATATATTTGTTTGCATTTTCTGCCATTTTATATCGATAAAATCAAATGTATGTACTCTCTTTTGTCTGTTTTTTCCACTCACTATAATTCCTTTGAGATTCATCCATGCTGTCACGTGTATTAATCCCTTATTCCTTTCATTGCTGAATGGTCTTCTTGATATGGATTTGGCACATTTTGTTTATCTATTCACCTGTTTGTGGACTTTTGGGGTCGTTTTCAGCATGGGACTATTGCAAATAAAGCTACTATAAATATTTGTGCACACATCTTTGTGGGGACATATCTCTCACTTCTATTGAATAAGTATCCAAAATGGAATGGATGTGTTATGTGATAGATATAGGTTTAACCTTTTAAGAACTGCCAAACTGTTTTCCAAAGTGTTTGTACCATTTTACATTGCTAACAGCAGTAAATGAGAATTACAGTTGCTCATTATCACTACCAATACATGGTATGATCTGTCCTTTTGATTTTAGCCATTTTAGCATGCATGTTATAGTATCTTATTATGGTTTTATTTTGTATTTATCCAATGAACAATGATGTTGAGTGTATTTGCCACCTGCATATTTTCTTTGGGAAGTGTTCATTCAAATCTTTACCAATAAACAATTGCCTTTTATTATGGAATTACAATGGCTATTTATTCTAAATATAAGTTTTTCTTAAATATATGTCTTGAAAATATTTTCTCTATGTCTTGAGTCTATATTTTCTCTATGTCTGAGTCTTGCTTTCTCACTTTCATAATAGCACCCTTTGAATAACAAGGTTTTAATTTTGATAAAACTCCATTTACTTGTTTTACCTTTTCTAATTCTGCCTTTTGTGTCCCGTTTAATAAATATTTGCCAAACCCAAGGTCATTAAGATTTTCTTTTGGATTTTTTTGTCAAGAAGTTTTATAGTTATAGCTCTAACAGTGATGTCTGTGATTCATTTTAAGCTAACTTTTAGATGTTGTGTGAGGCAATAGTCAGGTTTCTTTTCTTTGCATACGGTTATCCAATTGTTCCATCAGTATTTTCTATTGAATTGCCTTGGCACATTTGTCAAAAATCGATTTCCCATGTGAGTCTATTTCTGGAGTCTTCTCTTCTGTTGATCTATATGTTTATTCTTATGCCAATATCACACTACTTTGATTACTATTGCATTAGAATAAGGCTTAAAATCACATAGTGTAAATCTTTCAAACTTATTGTTTATAAAAGTTGTTTAGGCGATTGTAGTTTCTTTGTATTTTTACAAAAATTTTAGAATCAACTTGCAAATTTCTTTTTTTAAAAAAGCTTGCAAAATTTAATTTGGACTGCATTGAATTTATAGATTATTTGAGGATAGTTGATGTCTTAATAGTATTACATCTTCCAATTTATGAACATGGTATATCTCTTATTCATTTTTTTACTTTCTCTCAGCAATATTTATAAAGTACAGGTCTTGCATATCTGTTGGCAAATGTATTTGAGTATATCATAAAAGTATATCATATCTTTATGCTCATGTAAATTTTATTTTTAATTTTCCATTCCCAATTATTTGTTGCAGTATACATAGAAATGTAATTAATTTTTCATTAACATTGTATCTTAAATACTTGCTGAACTTATTAAGTCTAGTATTTTTTAATTTCTCAAAATGTTTGGCATAGTTGATCATGTTGTGGCCAAATAAAGACAGTGTTACTTCTTCGTGTTAAATCTGCCTATTACCTCATACACAATGCTAAGTAGAAGGAGTGAAAGCAGACACTTTTGTCTTTCAGAGACACAGTTGGGACTTGCTTTTTTAAGAAATTTGAAAATATCCGCCTTTTAAATGGAGCTGTTTAGACCATTTACATTGTATTGTTCCTGATCTTAGAAAATATTCAGTTTTTCACCATTGAGTATGATGCCTATCGGTTCATACTATAGGCATCATAATATGTTTGTAGGTTCTTTGTAAATGCTTGCCTAATGGTTCTTTGTAAATGCTTTTTATCGGGTTGAAGATATTCCTTTCTATTTTCAGTTTGCTGAGAATTATTTTTAGAAGTGGACTTTGCTTGGATGTGGTGGTTCACACCTGTAATCTGAACATTTTGGGAGGCTGAGGAGGGAGGATCGCTTGAGCCCAGAAGTTCAAGACCAACCTGGGCAACACAGCAAGACCTTGTCTCTACTAAAAAATAGAAAAAAAAAAAAAAAAGCCAGGTGTGGTGGCGCAGCTGTAGTCCCACCTACTTGGGAGGCTGAGATGGGAGGCCCACTTGAGCCCCAGAGTCTGAGGTTGCAGTGAGATATGACTGCACCACTACACTTCAGCCTGGGCAACAGAACAAAACCCTGTCTTAAAAAAAAGAAAAGTGATTTTTGTCAAATGTTTTTACTGCATCTATTGAGATGATGATATGGTATTTTTTTTTAAATCTGTTAATATGGTGAATTACATTACTTTTTTAATGTTAAGGCAACTTTCCATTCCTGAGGAAAATCCCACTTGGCCATGATGTCATAATATAAGAAATGATTATTATGACCAATATCCTCTCTGCATATTATGAGATTTGATTTGCTAAAATTTTGTTGAGAATTTTTATGTCTATTTCTATGAGAAGTATTAGTCTCTAATTTTATTTTTGTGTAATGTATTTGTCTGGTTTTGATATGCTGGAGTCATAAAATAAGTTGAGATGTCTTCTATTTTCTAGAAAAATATGCTTAGCTTTGGTGCTCATTTTTAAAAAACTAGCACAAGTGAAGCCACATGTGCCTGCAGTAGATTGGATTTTTGTTTTGTTGTTGTTGTTGTTAAAAGACTTCAAACTGCCAATTCAATTTCTTTAATAAATGTAAGACTAGTCAGTTTAGCTATTTCTTTTTTAATGAACTGTAACAATTTGTGTCTGTCAATTAATTTGTTCATTTCAGCTAAGTTGACAAATTTATGGGGATTCAGCTGCTCACTCTATTCTCTTAAATTTTCCTAATCTCTGTAGGAACAATTGTGATATCTTCCCTCTCGTTTCCAGTTTCGGATCTTCTCTCTTCCCCCCCCCATCCCCCGCCCCACCAGTCTGGCTGAAAATATCTTTTGGTCACATTGTTTTTTATGTATTGCCTTTTGAATGTTTAATTAATTTCTGCTCTAATCTTTACATACTCTTTATTTTATCTATTTGGGGTTTCATTTGTTCTGTTTTTCCTGCTTTCTTAAAGGTTGATGTTGTTGATCTGAGATCTTTCTTTTCAAGTATTACAATTTAATGCTATAAAGTTTTGTCTAATTTTAAATTTTCCTCTTTAGCTGCATTTCACAAATGTTGGTGTTTTCCTTTTCATCAGTTCAAAACACTGCCAAATTTCCTTTTTTATTTCTTCTATGACCCATGGGTTATATTGAAGCCTATTATTTAGTTTACAAATAGTAGAGGATTCTCCAGCTATTTTTTTTAAATTTGACTTTTAATTTAATTTTATGTGGTCCAACAACAAACTTTGTATTTTCTGTCTTTTTGTTTTAGAATTCTTAAGAGAGTTATTTGGAGTCTCATATTATTATAATTATAGTTTTTCTATTTCTCCTTTTGATTCTACTAGAACTTTGCTTAGTATATTTTGAGAATCTGTTATTGGGTACCTACATGCTTAAAATTATTATCTACTTTTGATAAATTGACTCCTTTATCACTACGCAGTTTAACCCTAGTGATATTCTTTATTTGGAAATCTGCTTTGTCCGATGTTAATGTAGCAACTCCAGCTTCCTTTTGATTAGTGCTAGGAAGGTATATATTTTTCCATTCTCTTACTATAAGCATATTTTTATCTTTATATTAAAAATGGGTTTGTTATAGGCAGCTTACAGTTGAGACTTGCTTTTTTATGAAATTTGAAAATATCTGCCTTTTAAATGAAGCTGTTTAGACCATTTACATTTAATGAGATTATTAATAAATTTGTATTTAAATATAGCATACTGCTAGTTGTTTTATATTTGTCCCATATCCTCTTTTTTCACATTTTCTATCTTAACTTAACTGCATATCATTTTATCTCTTTGGTAGCTTATTAGCTATATCTCTTTGTTTTGTTTTTAGTTTTTGTTTTGGAGTTTAGAGTATATATTTCCAACTTCAAGTAATCTATCTTCAAGTAGTCTATCTTCAAGTAATATATTATTTCATGTAGAGTATAAGAGCTTTGCAATAGTGTGCTTCCATTTTTTCCCATCTTGGCATTTATACTTTTGTCCTATATTTTATGTGTAATTGGTGCAAATGCACAATACACTGTTATTATTTTTTGCTTTTAATAGTCAATTACATTTTAAAAATATTTTAAAAATAAGAAATAGAGCCTTTTATATTGACTGATGCAGTTATAATTTCTAGTGTTTTATTCTTTTGTGTAGATACATATTTCCACTTGATATTATTTTCCTTCTGCCTTAACAACTAATGTAGTACAGATCTGTTGGTGATTAATTATTTCAGCTATTCTGTATCTGAAAACTCTTTTTGCTTTTGCTTTCAATAGGCATTTTATGGTGTATAAAAATATAAATTAAACTTTAAAAATAAATTAATACTTAAAAGATGCTGCTCCATTGTCTTCTGGCTTGCATTTTTCCCCACAAAATTTTGCAATAATTCTTATCTCTGGTGCTTTGTATGTAATGTGTCTTTTCACTGTTGCATCCTTTAAAAATGTTCTTTTTATCACTGCTTTTAAACAGACTGATTGTGAAGTGCCTTCTTCATATTGTTATTGTTTCATTGAACTGTTTTCATCTATTAATTTATAGCTTTTGGCAAATTTGGACAATCTTTAGTTGTTGTTTCTTTACAGATTTTTTTCTATCCTCTCTTCCCACTCCTCTCCTTCAGAGACTCCACATACATTTATATTAAGCTGCTTAAAATTCTCCTACAGCTCACTGATACTCTATTTTTTCCTCAATTATTTTTCTCTCTCAGTTTCACCTTCAATATAGTCTATTGCTATGTCCTCAAGTTCAGCAATTGCTATAGTCTATATGTTTTGTCCCCTCAAAATTTATATGTTGAAACCTAATCACCAACATGATGGCATTAGGAGGTGGGCCTTTGTGAGGTGATCAGGTCTTGAGGGCAGAAGCCTCATGAATGGGATTAGTGTCCTTGTAAAAGAAGCCCCAGAGAACAGCCTTACCTCTTCCACCATGTGAGGACACAGTGAGAAGCTGCCATCCATGAGAAAGGAAGCTTTCACCAGACACTGAATCTGCTGGCACCTTGATCTTGGACTTCCCAGCTTTCGGAACTATAAGCAATAAATTTCTGTTGTTTATAAATTACCCAGTCTAAGGTATTTTGCTTTAGCAGTCTGAATAGACTAAGATACCAATCTTTTCTTCTGAGGTGTCTAATCTATTTTTAATATCATTCAATATATTTTTCATTCCAGACATTGTTTTTTCATCTCTAGAAGTTTAATGTATGCCTTTTTAATATACTGTGTGCTTTTCTTTAACTTAAGTATGATTTCCTCTACCTTCTTGAACATATGGGATATAGTTACAAGAACTATTTTAATGTCTTTGTCTATACTTATATCATCTGTATCATTTCTCAATTGATTTTTATTGCTTTTTTTCTCATGTTTCATTTTCATTTTCTGTTTCTTTGTATATTTGCCAAGTTTTGATTGGATGCCAGACATTGTGAATTTTACCTTGTTGGGTACTGAATATTCTTGTATTCTTTTAAATATTCCTGAGCATTACTCTGGGACATAATTAAGTTGCTTGTAAACAGTTGGGTGCTTTCAAGGCTTGCTTTTAAGCTTGTTTGAGAAAATCAGAGCAGCCGTTAGTCTAGGGCTAATTTTGCTCCACCATGAAAGCAACACCCTCTGAGTATTCTAACCAATGTGCCATGTACTATTAGGCTTTCTACTCTAGCTGGTGGGAACAGGAACTATTCCCAGCCCTGTGCAACTTCCACATACTTTTACCTCTACTCCTTTGAGTGGTTCTTTCTCTAGACTTGGGTTATTTCCTCACACACATGCACCAATTGGTATTTAGCTGATGACCCAAGGTTTACACTCTGAAGATTTCTGACACTTTTTCTCAACGGAGCTCTGTTTTTTCTGATACTCTACCCAATGAACATAAGTGCCTTGGCCTCCTTGAGCTCCCAACTTCATCTCGTCGATGTAAGGAGTTTGCCAGTCTCTGCCTAGGCTTCCCCTCCCTGTATTGTGGCCCAAAAACTTTATCCAGGTAGTACATTGAATCGACTGAAAGGATCAGCTTGTTTGCCTCTCTCTCAGTGATTACTGTCCTGTGCTGCTTGTTATCCAATGTCTGAAAAACACTGTTTCATGTTACTTTCCAGTGTTTTTAGTTGTTTAAAGGAAGAAGGTAAATCTGATCCTTGTTCATTCATCTTGGCAGATGCAGAAATTCTTTATACAGCTCTATTAGTAGCAACCAAAATTGCTTTCACCATTTTAAAAGCTAAGTTTTATTGAGCTTGCCATCTATCACAACCTATGGGGTTTTTCATTCTTAGCATTCAAACTCCCGATTGGTAAAATCTCCTTGATCTTGTGACATGAACTCAGGTCTCTTATTTATTCTGTTAAATTTTTTTATATTAATTTTGATCCTTAGGTCTTTCTGAATATTGCTTCTGCCATCCATTCTACCATCTATTCAATTTATTCAATGAATATTTATCAGTGCCAGTTATGTGCCTGGAACTGTTCTGGATGATATGGGGCATACAAACACAGTGTTTATTCTCATGGAACTGATTTTGGCTGTGGGGGAATAAGCAGATTAAAACAGACACATTATTTTAGATTAGGATTTCAACATACAAATTTGGGGGGTGAGAATGGGCACAATTGCTCACTTCTGTAATTCCAATACTTTGGGAGGCCGAGACAAGAGGATGACTTGAGCCCAGGAGTTTAAGGCTGCAGTGAGTTATGATCATGCCACTGAACCCCAGTTTAGGTGACCAAGTGAGGCCTTGTCTCTAAAAAAAACTAAAAACAAATTTGAGAGGGCACTACCAATATTCAGTATGTAGCAGGTAGTGCTATGAAAAAAATAAAACTGGCCGGGAGTGGTGGCTCATGCTTGTAATCTCAGCACTTTGGGAGGCTGAGGCGGGAGGATCACGAAGTCAGGAGTTCAAGACCAGCCTGACCAACGTGGTGAAACCCCCTCTCTACTAAAAATACAAAAATTAGCTGGGCATGGTGGTGTGCACCTGTAATCCCAGCTACTCAGGAAGCTGAGGACTGAACCTGGGAGGGAGAAGTTGCAGTGAGCCGAGATCACGCCACTGCACTCCAGCCTGGGTGACAGAGTAAGACTCTGTCTCAAAAAAATAAATAAAAAATAAAACTGAATACTGTAACAGAGAATTACCAAGACGGAGGAGTGGCTACTTTAGCCTAGATGTTCAGGGAAGTTCTTTGTAAGAGTTCTTGGTTGCAAACAATAGAAGACAATTCTGCTTAACTTAAGCATAGAAGACATTGTATATAAGAGTGTCAGGCAGCCAACAGCCAGTGATACATTGGCTATCCCAGCTTCAGGAGGACCCAAAAGAGGCAAAGCACAACCAAGATAGAATCACCGGGTAGTCTGTGTGTTAGCTCAACACCTACTAGCCACAGAGTCTGTGTGTTAGCTCAACACCTACTAGCCACAGCCACTGCTAACAGAACCACCACTCAACAACCATCACTGTGATGATCATCAACCATGAAGTCCACTGACATTCCACTGGACTATCATGGCACCAGAGTTGCCATGAAACTACAATTGCCCCTGCCACAATTCACCATACTCTTGAGATTTGGTCTAGGATCAGGAACTGACTGGCTACTCTCAAGTCATGTGCCCATGTCTTAGTTCCCACAGGGAGTGAAAGAGAACACCTGCCTCTTAGCAGTTTCCATAGTGGAAGCCAAGGATGTTTGCTGGGCAGGTAATAAACAGTGTCTCTACAGCCTCTCTAGAAAGTGACATTTGAAGTGATGTTTGAATAAGGAGTAAAGGCAGCCATGTGAAGATCTGGAGGAAACACGTTCTATACCAAGAGAGCAGCAGAAGCAAACACCCTAAAACAGGAATCAGCTTGGTGTTTTCAAGGGACAGAAAGCCCCTGGCTGGTTGGAACATAATGGACAAGGGAAAAAGAGTCAACAAATGAGATCCAAAAGGTGGCAGAGACCAGACATGCAGACACCTAAAGACCATGGAAGGGCATCTGCATGTTATTTTTATTGAACAGGGAAAACATTGGAGAGTTGGAGGATTATAGAAAAGGAAGCTATATGATCCTTCCTGATGTTGTGTCACTTAACATTTTCAAAGCATTTTTTCTTTTTTATATTTGGTTGTTAAAATGTTATAGCAACATTAAGGAAGTTTAGGAAAAAATCATTTTAAATTCCATTCTATTGATCCTATTTTCATTCCTGCCTACTCTCTTCAAATTTGGCCTATGATTTTATATCACTATTTTTATATCACTGCCCATTGTACATATACTTTTACATTTTATTATTTTTACTGAATATGTATTATATATTCTTCAACACTAGGGATAATGCTGTATTATAAATTTGCCTTTACAAACTTTCTCTAGGATGAACATCTAAGAATGAAAAGATCGGGTCACAAGATATGACGTTTTATTTAAAATGCAATCCACATTGCCATGGAGCTTTCTGAAAGAGTTGCAGATTTATAATGTTACTGAAGTCCATGAGAATATTAATCTCACCACAGAATAACTTTTAAATAACTTTGTTGACTTTGCAGATGTCATATGATCAAGACCACTGGCATTTTCATTTCTTTGATGACTATAGCTATCCATGTTCATTGAGGCCACAAAGAAAGAGTGGAATGAAGCCAGGCGGGGTGACTCACGCCTGTAATCCCAGCACTTTGGCAGGCCGAGGTGGGTGGATCATGAGGTCAAGAGATTGAGACCATCCTGGCTAACATGCTGAAAACCCATCTCTACTAAAAATATAAAACATGAGCTGGCTATGGTGGCACGTGCCTCTAGTCCCAGCTACATGGGAGGCTGAGGCAGGAGAATCGCTTGAACCCAGGAGGCGGAGGTGGCAGTGAGCTGAGATTGCGCCACTGCACTCTAGCCTGGTGACAAAGTGAGACTCTGACAAAAAGAAGAAGGAGAAGAAGAAGAAGAAGAAGAAGAGGAAGAAGAAGAAGAAGAAGAAGAAGAAGAAGAAGAAGAAGAAGGAGAAGAAG
>NW_022437001.1:12550617-12563386 GCF_009761245.1 Sapajus apella
AGTGAGCCAAGATTGTGCCATTGCACTCCAGCTTGGGCAACAAGAGTAAGACTCGAAGAAGGAGAAGGAGAAGGAGAAGGAGAAGAAGGAGAAGAAGAAGAGAAGAGGAGGAGGAGGAGGAGGAGAGGAGGAGAAGAAGAGGAGGAGGAAGAAGAAGAAGAGGAGGAGGAGGAAGAGGAAGAGGAAGAAGAAGAAGAAGAAAAGGTGGAGGAGGAGGAGGAGGAGGAGGAGGGGGAAGAAGAAGAAGAAAAAGTGGAAGGAGGCAGTGGACATGTAGGAAGCAGTAAGGGAAGGCAGTGTATCTCTGGCCCAGCCTCCAGCCCTATCTATAATGGTGAAAACACAGCCTTCCGTGCTGCTCTGCTCTTTCAAGCTTGGGGTTCCTAAAGTGCTTCAACAGTACCTGCAAATGGCCACCACATGGTGTTTCCTTCACTGCGGCTACCATTAATGGCTGCTTCCAAGTCAACTCCAAGCCTCAGAGCCTAGGTCTGTCCTCCTGTCCTTCTCCCTTCCCTGACTGCCTTGCTTGACAGGCAGCCACTCCTCCCATCTGTGCTTCCAGGTCAGGTTGCCAAAGTGGAGAACATTCCTGCCATCCCCACAGCTACTAGTTTTGCTGCAAAGAGTGCTTTCTGGTAATCTGTTTTCTTAGCAATTCAGAGTCATTCATTCATTCATTCATTCAACACTAATTATTCAGCAGGATATCAATCAAAATCCCAGTGGGTAACAGACGGCACACTCAAACTGGGCCACTGAGAAGAACTTAATGAAAGGATATGGGCAGAAGTTAGGGAAACCAACAAAAGATGACGTAGTACCCGGGGGCTAGCAATACAGGAGCTGTTCCCACCTAAAGGGCAAGCAAACAGGTGGTTACAGGGGCCCACAGAGGGTACCTTGAGGGAGAGGGCTTCCTGGAGGAGCTGTGGCCTTGGGAAGAGGGATGCAGGCAGTCAGTGGCAACCCTGCCAGGAGGACTTCAGGGGAAGACACACTCCCTGAGTTCACTCTCCTCCTGCCCCTGGTATAACACCATGCCTCTTATTGGCTGACTGCAACCACATACCGGAAGGCAAGAGAGCCTCTTAACAGACGCTGGAGTTGGAGGATAGAGTGGCAGCACCAATGACCGGGGTTTAACGATGGCCTGGGCATCCTGAGCTTCTCTTGACAGCTGTTGTAAACATGAATGAAGGCCATAATGAGATTCTTCATTGTCTCAAGGCAAATAATGCTACTGAGGCTGCCACTAATATTTGGAGGGGATGGAGGGAAGGATGAGGTCTTGCCAAGAGCATGCAAAGTTCTGGTGCCACTTCTTCACTCTTCTTAATGATGAGCAGATATCTGCAGAAGACAGGATTTTGCTGAATTCTGCAGCTCCGAGGCCTGCTCTTGGACTCACACCATGAGAATGTGGAGGTTGGGTTGTAATTTTACTTTCTTCGTTTTGTTCAAATCATCCTGCAGCCTCCCACTGTCCCTCCACCAAGAACATGCATGCCACTTATTTCATAACTAGCAAGTGTTGGGTCCCTGTCAGGTACAGGACTCTGGGAATAAAGGATGCAAACCATGGTTCTTTCACTCAAGATGGAGAAAATTGCACATAAACGTACAATTAGAGTATAAAGTAATAAGCACAATGAGAGAATTATGGAAAGGGTATCACAGGAGCACAAAAGGGAAGTATCTAATGGCGGAGGTGGGTATAGATGTCAGGAAAGTCATCCTGGGAGAGGTAATCAACTCTTCTGGTGGAGGGGATTCTCTGCTAATTTCACAGACAGGGCTTCAGTCAGATGATGATCCCAGACAATCCCTGAGACTCTCACTGCTCTGCACAGTGTGAACTGCTCCTCCTATGAATGTGTCTTTTAATTAAGTGTATTTCCTCTTCTGTGAATTATTGTTTCTATTCATCATGTTTTTTCTTATAAAATTTAACCTAGTTTTTTACATATTATAGATATTATTCTGTCATGTTTGATGAAAATCTTTTTCACAGCCTGATTTTTTTCCCTTTTAATATTAGTGATCTTATTTTGCATTGCATGGAAGTTTTTAAATTTTACGTATTTAAACCCGTCATTTGTCAGTCTTTTCTATTTAGATTATGTTTCTTCATAGCTGAGACGATTATCATTCCTCTATAGCTCTACAACTATTTTATTCTATTTCTTTCTTTTATTTATATTTTATTGACTGATACAGTATTGCTTTGTCGGCCAGGCTGGAGTGCAGTGGCACAATGTGGGCTCACTGCAACCTCCACCTCCTGGGTTCAGGCAACTCTCATGCCTCAGCCTCCCAAGTGGGACTACATGCATGCACCACTACACCTGGCTAAATTTTGTATTTTCAGTAGAGACAGGGTTTTGACATGTTGCCCAGGCTGGTCTCAAACTCCTGGCTTCAAGTGATCCACCCACCTTGGCACTCAAAGTGCTGGGATTACAGGCGTGAGCCACTGTGCCCGACCTGCTTTATTCTATTTTCTACCAGACTTTGGTACAATTGTCAATTACTTGAGAATGACTTTGCATGTTTTTTAACATTTGGGCATAAATTAATTTTACCCCTAAATATGATAGTAGCCTCTATACCATCCAACTTACTGATAAGACTGTGGAAAGTCCAGAGCCAAGCCTGCCACACAAACCATTGGAAGCTTCCTTTGAGGCTTATCCTAATCTGTTAATCAATATTCTTGGTGTCTCCCCTATAGAGCACCCACTTCATTGTGTGTATTTTACATGGAACTTGTCTCATTCCTGCCAGCGATGGTAATGGTAGGCTCCATGAAGTCAGGGACAAACACCTTACCAACTAACACAGATCGTTTATTTGATGCTATTAACATTTGTTGAAAGAGAAAAGAGAAAGAAGGAAAGAAATTAGACAGCTGAGAATCCACCGACTATTTTATTATTCATCTTCCTGTAAGTCCACAAGGATAATCTGAAAGACTCTCAAATGCTACTTAAGCCACCTGACTTACATTATTGCCTTGATCCACTAGTCTAGTAACCTTATCAAAAGAGGAAATTATGTTAGGCTCACTGCTTGTCCCTAGTGGACTCATGCTGACTCCCAACAATCACTGCTATCTTGTTGAAGTGCTCTCAAAACATCTGCTTAGTAGTCTTTTCTAGAGCCTTGTCTGAAAACATCAGTAAGCCTCTTGACTTCCAGAATCCATTCCCACCTTGCCCTCACTCCTTTTTGAAAACAAGGAGAGGGGCCATGTTCAATTGGACTTTGTACCCTCTTTGCTGAGTACTGTTCTGGAAAATAGAAAGTAGTTGCTTAATAAACGTTTAATGCACAAATGACCAAATGAAAAATAACCGATTATCATCCAACAACATTGTCTAGACAGCTTAAGTGAAATTATTCAAATAAACATGCTATGCTGGGTAACAAACACAAGCCAACAAATCAGCTCTGTTCCATGGTACTTCTGGGTATGATGTGCAGGCAGCCAAGAAGGAGCTCACTGCATTAGAAGGGCTTCACAGAGACACACAAATATTAAGCTAGTCCCTAAAGGGGGTTCTGACATCAAAGAAAAGTGCTGCCTGGTCAATATGGCAGTCCCCAAGTTTAGTCTTTTGAACAAGACATGACCTAGGCTGTGAAATGGTTTCAGAGATATGGCTTCAATACTGATTTGCTATTGTTTGAAAGGTCTTTTGTTCTATTCCTTTGTCGTTAAAACAAGGAAGAAAGAAAGCTTCGTGTGCCACAATGTCTTCTCAGGTCTGACAACTTGTGCAAGGGTCTAAGTTGACTCACTAGTCTCTGGGTGTACAGGAACAATATTTAAAAAGTGAAATAAGCTGCATGTGAGTTGTCTGCCTTTAAATATTTAACTTAATTCTTAAAGTTATTGCCCGTGGATAGTATGTTTAGCACCATTTGTCATAAAGCAGAATAAAGCTAATCTACTGAAGGTCAGGCTGAAGGTCTTTCAGTTTAATGAAGCATCAATATTAAATTGGAATGAATAAATTTGTATTAGGAGGATCTGATAAGCAATGCCCAATCTAGGAAGAGGAATGAATGCAAGGCTAACTAAGGCCACATTCTGCAATGACATGTTCTAACCAAAGATTATCAGGCCCCTCTGCTGGCCTGGAGACCTGTCAGTACAAGTGAAGAGAAAGAGTGTACCCAGAATAAGCCCCCTACTCCACAAATGGTGGGCAACAGGGGTCGTGGGAGAGCCCCACTTGCTAGACTCCACGCCTCCCTGCAGGACTCACACGCCAACCTCTGACCTTATCTAGATTTTGAGGCACATTTGCCCTTGCTGTTCTTAGCTTCTCTATCACCACCTGCCTTGGGACTGTCAGGTTCAAGGTCTTCATATCCGTTCATGTTCAGTCAGTCACTGTTGATGTCAGTCCCACGAGAAGCCCAAGACTCCCAGATTGCCTCCCAGTGCTAGACTCTCATCTGCAGTATCTCATGTTGCTTTATATGACCCCCATCTCTCACTCTTCTTTGCCTCCTGCAACCCTTTCCCTGTGGTCTTTGAAACTCAAGGTCGATAATCATCAATAAAATCCACTCCACCAGGGTTGGCAAGCTTTTTCTGTAAAGGAGCAAATAGTACATGTTTTAGGCTTTGCAGGCCATATGGTCTCTGTTGCAATGCCTCAGCTCTGCCATTGCAGCCCCAAAGCAGCCACAGACAGTGCATAAATCAATGGGCATGGCTGTGGTCCCTGCAAAACAACTTTATTTACAAAAACAGGCACCACAGGCTATAGTTTGTTGATATCTGCCCTATATTCTCAGCCTCTTCCAAGAACATTCCTTGACTTTTTTCTGTGGCCTACTTGAGGATGTGTCTTCCTCTGCAGCCCTCTCGGGTGATCTGGTAGCTATGTATTCTTTATATGATGGAGTCCGAGGTGGAGTAGATACTCTTCATGTTCCACATTGTTGCTTCAAGCCTAGTCTCCTTCACTTCTTTCTAAAAACACTCAGATCTAAATCTCACTAATCAGCTACTATCACCTCCTCACCCCCTGGTTTAAGCCATCAACTGACCCCAAGGCCAGTACCCTCACACCTTCAAAACTGTAGCAGCCATTCACTGGCATCTCTTCAAAACCAGTCTAATTATTATTCCTGTGATTTTAATAATCAGATAATCTTTCCAATGCCCTGGTCTGGCAGTTCCTTAATCTCCTTTCTCTAAAGCCCTTGTCCTTGCCTCAATCTCTGTAATTCCCTTCTATGGTTATATCATCTTTGACCTTGTCATTATTAATAATTTCAGTACTTCCAAAATCTAGATTTCAGATCTCCTACCCTCTTACCACCACCTATTATGTCTCCAGCTTGTTCTCCCTGTACCACAACACAACCAGTGCTTCTACAACTCCAGGACTTCAGTCCAACAATCCTGTCACCTTCTCCCTGTTTCACCTCCCTTGGCATCCTCTCTCCCCCTCCCATCCAGTTTAATTCCATCATCTATCTTTATAACCATTCCCTTGCACACAGACCCAACTCCTTTGCTGCTCTCTCTGGAACTGGCTTGGCAAAGCCAAAACCTTAGTTAAATTTCAACCGTGCCTATTGGGTCGGGTCCCCTCTCTACCAAATAATTCTTAGCCACAGCATGTTGTTAGTTTCTTATTTGGGGGTGGGGGAAGCAAACCCTTGACTCCACTGCCCTGCATTTATTAATATCTCTTTCCCTTTATAGCAAAACCTCGGAAAAGGCCTGTCTATTCCCACCGTTTGCAATTTCTCTTCTCCCATTCTCCCTTAAGCCTCTCCAATCAGGCTCCCCTGCTGCTGCCCCACCAAAGTTGCTCCTACCAAGTCACCATGTTGCTCTTACCAAGTCACCACGTTGCTCAGCCTCAGTGGATAGCAGGGTCCTCATCTCATTGAGCGATCCACATCTTTTCTGCCCACGCACACCTGAGAGTCTGTAGTAAACAGTGCTTCTGAAGCTGGAAATAGGATTCTTGCTTTATGAAATTAAATTTGTGGGATGTGAACAAACTAATCTATAAGAATATGTCTTATAGCTACTCACCCATCTGCCTTCTTCAAGTTAACGATGATTTATGACAAAGCAGTAGTAAGGAATGTTAATTGGCTTCATTTAAGTACATGAAGATTTCTTGCCAGGGACAGTGGATTGATAGGGGAAAAATTTTAAGGAACACTGAAATTTTTGTTTTCCATCTGAAATAGCTCCTCCACCCTTCTATCCATCTTAATAGTGGGAATCACAGGATAGTGTTAGACTTGGAACGTATCTTACAGAAGTAGTCAAACTTTTCATTTGACAGAGAAAGACTCTATTAGTCCAGAGATGCTCAATGACTTCCCAAAGCCTCATTGCCCATTTGAGAATGGAACTCGAACTTCTCATTCTGTGTCGTTTCTATCACACTTGGTGCTGCTAAGCGTCCTTACAGCTCTCTCAACGTTTATATTCTGTGATGATGCTTTTCATTCACTTCTCAAGAATCTTTTTATTCCCCTGGGCTGTGTGGGATCTTTAGCAATAATGTCCCTTCCGCTTGCAGGTCATAGATTTTCCTTTTTTTTTTTTTTTTTTTTTTGGTGACAGGATCTTATTCTGTTGCCCAGATTGGAGTGGAGTGGGGCAATGTACCCTCAAACTCCTGGGCTCAAGCAATCCTCCTACGTCAGCTTCAGTAGCTGGGACTACGGATGTGTGCCACCACACCTGGCTAATTTTTTAATTTTTGTAGAGACAGGGATCTCTCTTTGGCACCCATGCTGGTCTCAAACTCCTGGCCTCAAGCAATTCTTGCACCTCAGTCTCCCAAAGTGCTGGGATTAGAGTCATAAGCCACTGCATCAAGCCAACTGACAGATTTTTGAACGTGTACATTCTGTACTGATGCATTTCATTCACTCTTCAAGGGGTCCCATTGTCCTCCCAAATGAGCTGGGATCTCTGGTTCCATCAAGGAGCACACTTCACTTATTAGGGCTAAAACTGACAGTGGCTCTGATTTGTTGCTTTGCCCCCAAGTTGTAAGAGAGATATACTTGGCAGAGTCCCAGACTGCATTCCAGAGCTAAACACTTAATGATACTCTCGATTGTGCAACAATTGAAAATACTCTCCTAACATGAAATTCCAGGCTTGCTGCCTGTTCAGCCACCTGTCGAGTACTGTTCCAGTGCTCCGGCTCCATGCTTCCAGGAGTCCTCTGGCCTCTGCACCCCCTGGCACTTAGAGTCCTGTCCAAGTTGTTCTGCAATAGAGTTGTTTTTGTGTGTATATGTATAGTCAGGACAATGGAAGGAGAAATGAGGCACTCCCGACTCCCAAACACACAAATGACAGACCTCTTAAGACGATAATAAGCAAAGACCCTTCCCTTTTAAACCACTTTGTTGAGGTTAGATAAAAAGGTGTACATATATAACGTGTACATTTGGATGACTCTGGGGATAGGTATACGCCCATGAAACTGTCACCACCATCAAGGCATGACCATATCCATTATCTCCCAAAGTTTCTTCCCACTCTCTTTAGTGTTATTATTATTCCTGTTGTAGTTTGGTTTAGTTTGATAAGAACATTTAACAAAATATCTACCCTCTTAGCAAACTTTAAGTATATAGAACATATTGTAGACTACAGGCTCTATGAATAGAGAACTGCAAAGGCCCCTTAATAAGACCAACTGGTTCCAAGAACAGCATAAAGCTTGCTAAATACAATTAACATACCTAAAAACGACTGTGTCAGCTTAAAAGGGGGTTCTTAATAGCAGCAATAATGACAACTAACACTTGACTATGCACCAAATACTATCTTAGGCTCTTCATATATATTATATTGAATCTATACAACAATTCTATAAAGTAGGAATAGGTACTTTTATGGATGAGAGACCAGATGCAGAGAGATTAAAAAGCTGCCGAAGGTCACACAGCTAGAGCAATGATGGGACAAGATTTGAACAAGGGGCATCCTGACTCCAGAGTCTTCACTCTTAACCACTGCATACCCTGCCTCTCTGGAAGCTGTGGATAAGGGAGTCAGAGTCTACACTTGGCAGAGCCAGGCAGGAATTTGAGGATAAAGAGTTTCCGTCTAAACAACCCTGCCGGCAAGGCCATCTTTTCACTGGAGAAGAGTTCCTCAGTGAATGCTATAGCATCTATTTTTCTGAATCTCCACTTACAAACCCACTTTCATATTGTAATTTGGTCTCTCATGAAGCTTAACCTGCAGAGGGAGAATGCCAATCAATACGTGGGCATTCTGGTTTTCTGCTCAGACTCAGTGAGGTTTGGTTAACATGAGTCTAACAGCTCCTCTGAATTCACTTTCCAGCTGCTGATAGATCAAATTCAGGGCTGAGAGCCAAAGGCCTGAATGTAGCAAGTACCACCCTGGGGAAATCCAGGTGCCGATCTCTCTTCGAAACTGCAGACATATCTTGGCATCATGAACTTTTTCCTTTGAAGCTTCAATGGCCTTATCTTCTTTATTAGAGTGGTGGTGTCTTGATGGAAACTACAGTGTTTTCGATGCCTTGTTTTTCCCCACTGTGCTTGTCATTGCCCTGCCCAGTTTCCTAAGGCAGTCAACCTGCTTCAGCTGACTGCCTACTGCCAGAATCTGCATCTCTGTGCTGAGGGCCCCAGAACAACAGAGGGTGAAGCCACGCAGCAGGCTGAAATTGCCTGGCAATTAATCTACGCCCCTCCCAGTAGCCCTCAACCAGTGATTCTTGGGAATAGGTGTATAAATACCCCAGCACTCTCCTCCCTCACGGGGAATAATTCCGAGGCTCTGTGTGGCACTGTTCCACTGCAGGATTAAGTTCCAAGACCCGCAGTGGTATCTGCTTAGTAACATATGTTTACTGGCGGCTTCCCGATCTCTGCTTCATTTCCCCACTCCCCTGCAGCATCCCTTGTGTCCTGGAATCCTTATCTCTGGGTCTGCTGGGCTTAAAACCCAAAATAAGATAGGGAAGAAGGTAAGGAGTGGTTACAGAATGCCTGTTGTGCCTGGCATTGCTACAGGCATAATGTGGTTTTTTTTTGTTTTGTTTTTGTTTTTGTTTTTGTTTTGTGAGACGGAGTCTGGCTCTGTTGCCAGGCTGGAGTGCAATGGTGTGATCTCGGCTCACTGCAACCTCCGCCTCCCAGGTTCAAGCAATTCTCCTGCCTCAGCCTCCCAAGTAGCTGTGATCACAGGTGTGCACCACTACAGCCCGCTAATTTTTGTATTTTTAGTAGAGGCGTGGTCTCATCATGTTGGTCAGGATGGTTTCAAGCTCCTGACCTTGTGGTCCGCCCGCCTCAGCCTCCCAAAGTACTGGGATTATAGGCATGAGCCACCATACCTAGCCAGGTATAATCTTCTTGAGTCCTCACCACAGCCATGGTATAAAAGAAGCTATTTCATAGAGGAGAAACCTGAAGCACAGAAGGATGTGTAACTTGCTCGTGGTTACCTGGCAGTTCAGTGGTCAAGCTGGATGCTGAATACTCACCCATTCTCTTTGGCCTGATGGCCATCCTGTTTCCATCCTACCCCTGTGGCTGAGGCCAGGGCGTCATACTCTATAACCGAGATGCAAAAATATGTATGGAACAAATCTGTTGATATTTCTGGAAGAAACTCTGATGATTTGCCATCCTATTACCTATTCTGTGACTAGATCTGCAACAATAAAACATGTATCAACATAAGCAAGTGTTTTCAAAATACCTTTCCCTCCTCTGTTCTGTCTCTCTTCATAGAGATTGAGACTGTGCCAAAGTTAAGGCAGGGAGCAAGCATGACTCATTAACAGCCTGCTCGGCAGGCTGGACTGTGAAACTCTCCACATACCCACTGACAACACAGATACAGGGGTGAGGAAAGGAGGAGACTAGGTAAGCGTGAAGGCGATGCCCACACTGATGTGCCTGGCTTGACTCCTGCAAAAATGCTTCTGTGCTTTTGTGTAGACATTGCCTGAACTCCGCAGAGAAAGACAGCTCAGTGAAGGGTTAGTGTCTTCTTATATCTGGCAAGAAAACAACCAGATTTTTTTTAACCTCAAAGGAAAGCAACAGTTTTTAGTTTGTTTTTTTTTTCCTCAAAGCTCTTTCCAGGACTAGTCAGCCAGTCTTTGAGCGTACATAGAATATTAACTTAGCAACAGGCTCTTATCCTCAAACACTTTAATATCTAATCACAGAACTTAGCAATCAAATCTTCCAGTTGGACTGAAGGGCCTGCTGTCCCTAATTGTCCTGTCTCATCTGGAACTCGGACCCAAGGGTGACTTCCTTAAGTCGCCCCAGACCCCTGCCTGTTCTGGTGTCTTTCTGGTGATACTCTAGTAAGCATCTAGTTTCTAGGCAGTCCTCAACCCCAGAGGCAAGAGAAGTGGTGTTGGCTAGGGCCTCTCCATCCAGAGCACCTGCAAAGACACTCCTTCTTGATAGGGCGAGATGGATTGTCTGTAAGGAAGTAATTGTCCTATCGCCACTATTGATTAAACGCAGAGAAACATGCTTAGGTTGCATTTGCTGTCAGCCGAACTAGTGATGGCTCTGTGTCTTCCTATAAATTCTTCTTTTCCAGCTGGGCTTTTTTGTGGTTTAGTATTAAAATAGACGACTCCTAATTAGACAGATCTCTGTCGTGAGGATCAATCTGAGAACTTCTGTGGTGTTTTCACATTAGATATCTCTTCACAAATCAGCCCTGTGCTCTCCAGCTTTTCTAGATCATAACTCACTGAATAGCTTCTGAAGCAGGCAACAGCCACATAACTAGTAATTAGAGTCCTGTCAGCTGGTATCAGCAGCATTAGTTTTCAGCGGCTGACATCAGCAAGTCCATCATATATTTAAAGCTATAGCTACTCATAATTGTGATGAATACATTGGGAATATCCAATTAATAAGAAAATTGTTTTTTAAAAAACAAGGAAAACCATGTTTGGGTGAAAATATAGAAAACAAGTTAAAACCAGAACTACAAGCCAAATTTCAGCACAAAAATGAGTCTGTAAGAGCTCCTAGCCCTAGACAGTCTTCCAGGGTCTGGCATAGACATCTATCACACATCCACAAACAAGTCTGCTCTTTCTGATTAGAGAATGAAGTTGTTTGGTCAAGGTTATAGAGAACATCTGTTTTAATGACAGAAGTCAGGAGAAGAGCAGCTCTTTGAGCATCTCCATTCTTTATTCACAGATTGCTCATAAAAGAGCTAGTGATTATTTTCTTTTGAATATGTTCCTATTTAAAATAAAGCAAAATAAATCATTGACTCTTATATGGAAGAAAACACACCACAGAAAGCTTGTGTTTATTTAAAAATTCGAAAACTGAAATTTCAGAATAATATTATTTGAACAATAGCCCTATAGTTTTTTCAAAAGAGTTATGAATTGATACGACCATAATACAGAAGAGGAAAAATAGAATCATTTAAATTAATTAAACATAAATATTATAAAAGCTGTTTTATACTTAGAAAATAATCAGAGAAACAACAGTTTTTTTTTAAGAAGTGCGTTTCATCTATTATTTAACTGCTAGCCCCCAAAAATGCTATCAAAGTGCTATCTATTTTTAGACTTTGTTCAAGGCTTTGCACCAAATTGATGATGGCTACAACTGCAAAAGCTTACCTATCAAATTGAGTTAGCATGAACTAGACTGCAGTTGCGACTAAACCTATCAACCTCCAGGAAACTCCGTCTGCTGCCTCCAAAATACAAGAGCTAAAATTTAATAAAGGAATTCTAAACAGGTAACATTTTTCTTTCTCCACAATTTAAGACAGCGTTTGTTCATCACATAGAAATGGCAAATATGCCTGTTGGAAATTCAGAAAACAAATATGTCGGGAAGCATTTTATGCGTCATTTAAAATTATATTTAAACAGTTCCCTGGCTGTAAATTAAAGAAAGGAAAAATTATGTGCCTAAGCTTTCATAAATGTCATATACCAAATTCATAGAAATTAATAAATACAAATCAAGTACAATTTATCTTTTTTTCATTAAATAAAGCAATAATTCACCAAGGCCAAATGAGAGTTACAGACACTAACACATTATTAAAGGGAACAACGATACTGTATTACCAGAAATGTTTGTAACACATTAGATATGTTGCCTCAAATGGACAGGAATAAATTAGAAATAGTATGTATATTTTATGACATATAATAGTTTTTCTTCCTTGTTTAATTCACCCCTCTTTTCTCATAGTTTAACCCTTCTCCTGGGGCAAAAAATGCTATCAGCTCACGTCACAAACCAGTTCAGGACAATGCAATGGCTAATAAACCAAGGGCAATGGATGATAAGGAATATTTATATACTTGAGCCAGATTGGAGAATAAAGTGCTGATCCTTCACAAGCTCTTCTTGTTTGTTGGCCCACACAGCCATGTAACCCTGCTTACATTTCTGAGAAGAGTCTGGACAAGCGGGCAATTTATAATGGTGGTTTGTATTTACCTGCAGTGCACTGTAACCCAGGGATCTCTATGTGCTCTGTGACCTAGTGCCAACTGGACTGGAGACAGAGACAAGAAAGGCACAGGGATGCAGGTTATTTTCTTTATTTAAAAATAGCTTTTTCAGGCCAGGCATGGTGGCTCACACCTGTTATCCCAGCACTTTGGGAGGCCAAGGTGGGTGGATCACTTGAGGTCAGGAGTTCAAGACCAGCCTGGCCAACCTCTTCTCTACTAAAAATGCAAAAACATTAGCTGGG
>NW_022437001.1:12563486-12597492 GCF_009761245.1 Sapajus apella
GGAGGGAGTTGAATAACATGCGTTTAAACAAGGGGGGGGGGGGTGAAAATGGGCAGATACAAGCCCATTCCACCCCCACCGAAAAAAAAAAAGAAAATTTTAAAAAAAAAAAAAAAAAAAAAAAAAAAAAAAGCTTTTTCAGATGACGGAAAATACAGAAAGATTAAAAAGCAAAAATCATCAATCCCTTAACCTCTCAAAGATAATCATTGTTAAATTTTGGTGTATTTCCTCCTGGTATTTTAATATATATGTAAAAGACACAATTTGAAGTATATCTGATATCCTGCTTTTATTTGTGGGGATGCTTTGTTTCCATCTTACCGTGTATTCCTCAGACAGATGGGGTGTTTGTTTGTTTTTTGGCTGCGTGGTATTTTATTGCATACACTCATTTATTGAGCCATCCCCTGCTGCTGGCCCTCTCGGTTGTCTCCAGTTCTTCAGTGCTCCAAATAACTGTGTAACAAAAACATGTCTCCAACTTTTTTGCAAGAATACGTACATTCTTATGTGCATCTTTGATTATTTCCTTGGAATGAATTCCCTATTACGGTAAATGGGCTCTTGTTACATCTTGCCAAATTCCTTTCTAGAAAATATGATACAGATTCATGTGGCTAACATCCATGATCCAGGCCAAAACCTAACCTCAGCCTTACCAGCACTCATTATTTTACAGTCACACGTCACTTAATAACGAGGATGCATTCTGCAAAATATGTCATTAGGTGATTTCACTGTTGTGGGAATATCACGGAGTATACTTACACATACCTAGATGATATGGCCTACTCACACCTAGGCTCTAGGGTACAGACTATTGCACCCAAGCTGCAAACCTGTACAGTATGTATTGCACTGAATACAGCCAGCAATTGTAACACAATGGTAAGTGTTTATATACCTAAACGTGCCTCATTACAGAAAAGTCAGAGTAAAAATACCATAGAAAAGTTTTAAAATATTACACCTGTGTAAGACACTTACTGTGAATGGAGCTTGCAGGACTGGAAGTTGCTGTGGGTGAGTCAGCGACTGAGTGGTGAGTGAATGTGGACTCCAAGGACATTACATACACCACTGCAGACTTTAAACACTGTACACTTAGCCTACACTAAATTTCTCTATTTTTTTTTATTTCTCCAATGATAAATTAATCTTAGCTTATTGCAACTTTTTCACTTGATAATTTTTTTTTTTTTTTTTTTTTTTTTTTTGTGATAAAGTCTCACTCTGTCGTCCAGGCTGGAGTGCAATGGCATGATCTCAGCTCACTGCAACCTCTGCTTCCCGGTTTCAAGTGATTCTCCTGCCTTAGCTTCTAGAGTAGCTGGGACTACAGGCACATGCCACCACGTCCAGCTAATTTTTGTATTTTTAGTAGAGATGGGGTTTCACCAGAAACTTTAGAACTTTTTTTAACTTTTTGACTCTTCTGTAAGAACACAGCTTAAAACACAAACACAGCTGTACAAAAATATTTTCCTTTTTTGTATCTTTATCCTAAAAGCTTTCTCTGTTTTTAAATTTTTAATTTTTTTTTTGTTTTTTTTTTACTTTTTTAACTTTTTCTTTTTAAAGAGACCAATACACAAACACACACCTTAGCCCAGGCCTACACAGGATCAGAATCATCGATATCCCTATCTTCCACCACCACATCCTGTCCCACTGGGAGGTCTTCGGGGCAATAACACACAGGGGGCTGTCATCTCCTGTGATAGAAATCCTTCTTCTGGATACCTCCTCAAGGACCTGCATGAGCCTGTTTTACAGTTAACATTTTTCATGAGTAGAAGGAATACACTCCAAAATAACCATAGAAAGTATAGTAGAGTAAATGCATAAATCAGTAACAGAGTCATTTATTATCATTATCAAGTATTATGTACTATACAAAATTGTATACGCTCTACTTTTAGGTAACTGGCAGTAGGTTTGTTTACACCAGCATCATCACAAACACATGAGTTGTGTTGCACTGCATATGACATTATGACAACGATGATGTCACTAGGCAGTAAGAATTTTTCAGCTCTGTTACAATCTATTGTGAATATCACAATAAAGTGAGTCACAATTTTTATGGTTTCCCAGTTCACATAAAAGGTATGTTTACACTACATTGTAGCCTAGTGTATGAAATAGCATTATGTCTGTAAAAACAATGTAACATCTTAATTTAAAATACTTAATTGCTAAAATATGCAAATGATCACCTGTGCCTTCAGTGAGTCACAATCTTTTTGCTGGTGGAGGGTTTTGCCTCCATGTTGATGGCTGCTGACTGATCAGGGTGGCGGTTGTTGAAGGCTGGGGTGGCCATGACAATTTCTAACAATAAGACAACAACAATAAAGTTTGCCACACCAATTTCTTTTTCTTTCTTTCTTTCTTTCTCTCTTTCTCTTTCTTTCTTTTTCTTTTTTTTTTTTCTTTCTTTCTTTCTTGCTTGCTTGCTTTCTGTCTTTCTTTGAGACAAAATCTTGCTCTGTCACCCAGTAGAACGATCTCAGCTCTGCCTCCCAGATTCAAGCGATTCTCTTGCCTCAGTTTCTCCAGTAGCTAGGACTACAGGCGCGTGCCACCATGCTAATTTTTGTATTTTTAGTAGAGATGGAATTTCACTATGTTGGCCAGGCTGCTCTCGAACTCCTGACCTGAGGTGATCCACCCACTTCAGCCTCCCAAATTGCTGGGTGCCACATCAATTTCAAGAAAGATTTCTCCATAGCATGTGATACTGCTTGATAACATTTTACCCAATTCTGTCAACATTGGAGTCAATCCTCTCAACCCCTGCTGCTGTTTCACTAACTAAGTTGATGTAAAATTCTAAATAATTTGTTGTCATTTCAACTATACTTGAAGCATCTTCACCAGGAGTAGATTCCATCTCAAGAAGTCACTTTCTTTGCTCATCCATAAGAAGCAGCTCCTCATTCATTAAAGTTTTATCACAAGATTGCAGCAATTCAGTAACATCTTCAGGCTCCACTTCTATTTCTAGTTCTCTTGCTGTTTTCAACACACCTAAAATTATAATAGTAACATCAAAGATTACTGATCACAGATAAAACGGATATTATTATAATAATAATTTAATAGTTTTCAATATTACGAGAATTATGAAAATGTGACAGAGACACGAAGTGAGTACAGACTGTTGGGAAAAAATGGCCCCAATAGACTTGCTTCATGCAAAATTGCCACAAACCCTCGATTTGTAAAAAAAAAAAAAAAAAAAAAAAAAAAAGGAAAACAAACAAACAAAACCCCTATAAAATCTGCAGAGTGAAGTGCAATAAAACAAGGTATACCTGTATAGTGAAGGTGATTTCTAATTCTTTTGCTACTACAAATAATCCAGGAATTAATATTCTGGCACGTTATTCCTACATAAGAGTTTCTCTCAACTAGAGAATATATTCTAGAAATTGAATTACTGGATGGTTAAGTACAAGCATCTCAACTTTCTATTCAATTTGCTCTCCAAAACTGTTCTACTAATTTGGACTCCCAACAGCATAGCACAGGAGTTCCTGCTAGAGTCAAACTTTTAATTCTACCAGTACAATAGATGTGAAAGGGCATCTCATTTTTATTTGCACATCCCTGATTGTTAGTAGGGTTGACTATCTTAACATATGCTTATTAACCACTCAGTTTTCTTCCATAAATTGCCCGTTTATGCTTTTTGCCCATTTATCTATTGTTTGTCATACTTTTTGTGAGTTAAATACATAGCAAATGATTTCTCTTAGCTTATAGCTTGTCTCTTTACCTATTTTTGGCTTTTGTTGTTATGCGGTTGTTCTTTATTTGATGTTGAAGTTTTAAATTATAATGTTATCGCATGTGTCCATTTTTTATGGCTTGTGCTCTTATGTCTTATCTAACAAATTTTTCCCTACACTGATTTATTAGAAGAAAAGTCCCAAATTTTATCTTAAAATTTTTGCTTTTCAAATTTAATGCTGTAATCCATCAGGGATTTTTTCCATATGGAAAAGAAATAACAGTCCTATGTGAAAAATGTATAATACTACCATTTATAAAATATTGATATTAAATTGTGATGCAACTGCTCTCCTATACCAACTTTTCCATAGGCCAATTTCTGAATTTTTATATTTTGTTTCATTGATTTGTCTCTTTTTGCCCTAAAAATCACACTTAAATATTCTCAGCTGACATTGGTTTGGAATTGTGACATTTTATTGTGCTTCAGAATTTTCTTGGCTAGTTTTTGTCCTTTGCTATTCCAAATGAATTTTTGCATTAGCTTGTCAAATTCTGTGAAAAACTCTACTGCAGTTTTGATTGGAGCTGTATATACTTTATACAACAATTTGAAGGAAATGGACTTCTTAATGTAGTACATGTTTTATCTAAGAACATAGTATTTTATTTTATTTTCTTCAAATCTTTCATGTTCTTCAACAAATTTTTTTTCAAAAATTTCTTACACATCTTTGTTGGACTTCTGCATAGTTATAGTTATCATTTTTATTACTCTTATAAATTATCCTTTGCTTATTACATTTTCAAATTCATCATTACTTATGTATAGGAATGCTATAGATCTGTACTTTGATCTTGTATTGAATATATTTGAAATAGGTCAAATTCTTATTACTTCTAACAGATTGTTGAAACACTTTTTTTGCCCTCCTTTCATAGACAATCATATGGTCTACATATAAAGATAATTTGTCACTCACTTTCCAGTTCTTACCCCTCAAATCATTGCTTTCATCTTACTACATTGTTGAACAGTAGAGTAATATCAGATATCCTTCTACCTTTTCTTACTTTAAAGTTCTAAAATTGTCCTATCAAGAAAAGGGGTTCTAGCTGGGTGTGGTGGCACACACTTGTGGTCCCAGATGCTCAGGAGGCTGAGGCAGGAGGATCAACTGGCCCCAGGAGTTCAAAGCTGCAGTGAGCTATGATTGTGCTGCTGGACTTCAGCCTGAAGACAGAATGAGCCTGTCGAGGAAGAAAAAAAGAAAGAGAGAAATTAAAGGAAGTATGGGGTTTCTATCTTTTTAAAATATTTCATACCCATTATCAGATTTATTCTGCCTTTCGTTCTGCTCATTCTTATTCAGAGCCTATTCTTTGCCAGGCACTTTTCTAAGTGTTGCATATAGAATGGTCAATGTGACAAAGTCCTTCATGGAGCTTGCAAGACAGTAAACAAAAAATATATATATTATACATATTATATTTATATATTTATATTACATGTAATAATTATATTCATATGTAATATATATTATATTATAACATATTATAATATATAGTGTTATATATTATATAATTACAATATATAGTATATATATATATACACACACACACTTTCAGGTATGGATACATGATATGAAGGAAAGAGTGACAGAGAATGCATTTTAGATAGAGTCTTCAGAGATGATCTCTCCGAGAAATTAACATGTGAGCAGAGAACTGAATAAGTGGGTTGGGCTGTATTTTGCAGGATCAGAGACAGAATTCAGCATGCAAGTCATGCAGCAAGTGCCCTTGGGACCAACACTTATGGAAGCAAATGGAAAGAAGAAGAATGGGTAGAAGGAGAAACTGAATGCATGGCAGGTCCAACCATAGCCTTGCCCAGTTCTGAAGGGAACGGTCGAGCTAGAATGACCCCCTTTAAGAGTTAGAATAAGTAGGAGCAAGAGTACTTGGCCTTTATAGCCTTGCAATGATCAGACATTGAGCATGGGCCACCCAGAAAGTAGTATGACCCTGGGCAAGGTTGCTTTCTTCAACTAAGACAACCCCCTGAAGAGGCCATCCACTGAGGGCTGTCCATTGAGATTCTAGCAGGTTCACTAACAAGACCTTCTGAAAGGGATCTGGCTGATGCATCATAGGCCATGTGACAATCTCCATGTAAGGGGCAATGAAAGAAATGACTGAGTTAGGATGTGCCTGGTATGTTCATGAAGGGCAGTATGACTAGAAGGGAGCAAGCATGGCGTCTAGCAGATGAGTCACTAAGGTAGAGCAGGGTCAGGCCACATAGACGCTAGCAAGAACTTCAGACTTCCTTGGAAGGGAAGACTTTAGGGAATTATAAAAAGGAAAATTACATAAACTGAATTGTGTTTTAGGAAGTTCTCTCTGGCTGCTGTTGGTGGAATTAACGGTAGGGGAACGATGGTGGAAGCTAAGAAACCAGTTGGGAAGCAAATGCAATTGTGTAAGAGATTATGCTGGCCTGGACCATGATGGTAGCTACGAAGGTAGCATGAAACGGACAGAGTAAGGATATACCTGAAGATAAAACCCACAGGATTTAATGGTGGATTGAATGTAAAGTTGGGGAAAAGAGAACAGTCAAGGGTGAACCTATATTTCTGGGCTTAGCAACTGGTAAAATGGAGTTGCCTTTACAGAGTTAGAAAGGACTTAGGGCGGAAAGGGCAGAGGAAAGGGTAGAAGTTAACTGCAGGATTGGAGCTGGATATGGTTTGGATGTCATCAGTGTACCCGTGGTATTTGAAGTCACAGGAACGAACGCGATCACAAGGATGGCTGATATAAAGAGAGGAGGTAAAAATAAGAAAATACAGGGCGGAGCTCCACGGAACTTTGATTTATAAACATCAGGAAAATATTGTGACCCCAGAGAATGAGAATGGGGAGAATGAGAATGAGAATGAGAATGCATGACCATTCATCTAGCAGGAAAATCCAAGGGTATGGAGAGTCACAAAACCCCAGCAAAAAAAGCATTGTAGAAAGAAGGGAGAGATTTTTCGTGTCAAATGCTAAGAGACTAAAATTGCCCAATAAATTTGGCAGTGAAATGGTGAAGATTATACCCTGATTTAGTTGGGTTGAGGTAAAAAATACTAGGTAGTGAGTCTAGAAATAAGATTAAGGAAATTCTCTTCTATTCATAATTTACTGACTTTAGAAAATCTAAAATATTGAATTTTATCCCAATGTATTTTGTGTGTGTGTGTGTCTATTGAGAATGGTTTTTCTCTTTCACTCTGATAATGTTGGATTACATTTGTATGTTTTATGATGTTGAAACATCCTTGCATTATGGGAAAGCTTCATTTAATAGTGATCTATCATATAGATATGCAATACATATGTGTGTGTTTAATTCAGTTTGTTCTTATTTTGCTTGAGATATTCATACATGAGATATGACTCTTTCATGATTGTCTTTTCTTGTACTACCCCCTTCTACTCTTACTTTCAAAGTTAGCTCCATGAAATGAAACTGGCAGCTTTTCTGCTTTTCTAGGGCAGATTATTATCTAAATTATTATCTAAAATAATTTGTATAATACTACAATTGTCTGTTTAATTTTTATAGAACTATCTGGGCCCCAGGGTCTTTGGGGCAGAGGTTTAGGAAGGTTACAGAAGATGTTTTACCTGTAGATTCCATTGCTTTAAGGTTACTGGTTTACTGTGGTTGAGTTTTTGGTTTTCTTCTTCTCCTTGAGCTAACTTTGAAACTTGTTTCCTATTTGCTCTCAGGTCATTTCTCTGTCTTCCTGCTGCAAACTAGATTTAGATTTCTAAGCCTCCCTATCCAACGAGTTAGTTTTGATCAATGGTAGGCACTACTAGAAGACTAGCGGGTGGGAGAAAGAGAGAAACCAAGGTATTTCCCCTGCCCTTTCTTCTGTCTCCAGCAGTGGCTGTCTGTTCCAGGGCCGTAGCTCCCCACAATATCACTTCTCCCTGTCGTCCAGTTCACTTTCAGCCTCTGCCGTCAGTCCAGTTCCCACAAGTGACCCTGGATCTTACACTCCAGTAATGCCAACTCCCCTCCAGGTGCCTTCAGTCCTAGGGGTGGTAACAACTCCCTGATGTTACTAATCTCAGGGTTGCCTCATCACTCTGTTTCACTTTGAGGTTCTCCTTTTGTAGTGACTCTTCTGTATTAAATTCTGTTTACCGGACTACCTGGAGAGGCTGTAAATCTACAAATCTAAATGTATAAATCTAACAAAATGTGTACAGAATCTGTATGGTAAAAATTACAAGGATCCAATGAAAACTAAACATGATCTGAATAAATGGAGAGACATCAGGGGCTCGTGGATTAGAAGGCTCAACATTCTAAAGATGTGAATTCTTCCGAATTGATACACAAGCTTAGTGCAATTCCTGTGAAAATATCAGTAAGATTTTTTTGTAGATATGATTAAGATTATTCTAAAACATGTATGAAAAGGCAAAGGAACTTGAGTAGCTAACAATTTTGAAAAATAATAAATTGGGAGGAAACTGTCTACCTGATTTCAAGACTTATGTAGCTGCAGTAATCAAGACTGTGGGGTATGGTGGAGGAATATGGAACAGGCCGGGCACGGTGACTCACGCATGTAATCCCAGCACTTTGGGAGACCAAGGCAGGCGGATTGCCTGAGGTCAGGAGTTCGAGACCAGCCTGGCCAACATGGTGAAACCCTGTGTCTACTAAAAATACAAAAATTAGCCAGGTGTGGTGGCAGGCACCTGTAATTCCAGCTACTCGGGAGGCTGAGGCAGGAGAATTGCTTGTACCCGGGAGGCAGAAGTTGCAGTGAGCCGAGATTGTGCCATTGCATTCCAGCCTGGGCAACAGAGCAAGATTCTGTCTCAAAAAAAAAAAAAAAAAAAAAAAAAAAAAATTAATGGAACAGAATAGAAAACCCAGGAATGGATCCATACAAACATATTCAACTGATTTTTGACAAAGGTACAAAATCAATTCAGTGAAGGAAGGATAGCTTTCCCAAAAAACAGGCCGAACCAATTTGATATTCACAGGCCAATAAATAAATAAAGCCTCAACATAAGCTCACACACCTTACACAAAAATTAATCCAAAATGTATCACAGACTTAAATGTAAAATGTAAAACTATAAAGCTTTGAGAATGTCATTGGAAGTTAGTTTTTAAATGTCATTGGAAGTTACTTTTTAAAAATCTTTTTCTTTTCATTTTTTTTGTAAAGATAGGGTCTCATTTTGTTGCCCAGATTGGTGTTGAACTGACTTCAAGTGCTCTTCCCACCCCAGCCTCCCAAAGTACCAGGATTACAGGTGTGAGCCACTGTGCCCAATCAAAGTTCTTAAACTTGATACCAAAGGCACAATCCATTAAAAGAAAAACAAATAGATTAGGCTCCATCAACATTAAAAACTTTGTTCTGGGAAAGAGTCTCTTAAGAGGATGAAAAGACAAATTACAAATTGGAAGAAGCTGCAAAACACATATCTGACTTGTACCTAAAATACATAAAGAATTCTCAAAGCACAACAGTAAATTTACAATCAAATAAGAAAGGGAGCAAAAGACATGACCAGATACTTTACCAAAGAGGACATACGAATGAGAAATAAGCACATAAAAAGATGTGCAACATCATTAGCCATTGCTGCACATCCATTAGAATGACTAATTTTTCTTTATTTTTCAGAAATAAGATCTCTCTGTGTCACCCAGGCTGGAGTACAGTGGTGCAACCATAGCTTACTGCAATCTCCAACTCAGGCTCAAGAGCTCCTTCAGCCTCAGCCTCCCAAGTAGCTGGCTCTACAGACACATGCCATCATGCCTGGATAATTTTTAAATTTTTTTGTAGAGATGGGGTTCTCACTGTGTTGCCCAATCTGTTTGATTTTTTAAAATATGTCCTTGTTCTCTGGAATGTTCACTTTTAGTTGAGTTCTATAAATAACTACTCAATTGTGTAAATATCCATATTTCTATACTGAGGTAAAGAAAATTCAGGACTTTGAATTTTCAAGAGAGTAATGCTTTAAACTCATTCTATTTTATTTAGTTACGAGATTCAGAAATTGAGTGTCTATTTTCTGTAGAAGTCACTCCATCTTGGTGATGAGGATTCTTAAAATATCTCATCTTGTTTAGCTCCTTATTTCATTATGCTCGGGGAATCAACTATGTGCATCAAACATATTCAGACTTCTTGCATTCCACAGAATATCAAAATGAAAGGTCACAGTCATGCAAAAATATAGTAACTTATTTTACTTATTCCTTACTTCTTCTCAGGCAGTGTATGGGGGCCCAGGTTAATTCTCATGGCTTATAGAGGACAGCAATTGGAAGCCTCCTGGGTTCAGAACACTACTGGTCTAGCCACAGTTCTGACCACCTGTCTCCATCTTCCCTTTAGAAAGCACCTCAGACTCATTCTTCTGTGCAAGGGAACCCAAGTTACAGGGGCAGAAAAAAATGTTAGGATGTATTTTCCTTATCAAAAGGATGTTGACACCAAAGCACAGACTCAGTGGCCCCTTTCCATCTGAAAAAATACAGCCAGCTGTCCTGAATTAATTCTGTTTCATCAGGAGTTCAGACTCAAAGTATCCCTTTTATCTCAAAGGATCCCAAAGTCCTCAGGAAGTTATGTGCAAGATGACAAGTCCTCATCTGAAGACCAGCCTCCTCTGAAGTGTTGGTCTGGACTGAATCTCAAATCTGATATTGATTCTAACTGTTATGAGGTTGGTTAGAGTCCCTGAACAACAGCAAGGAAGTCCTCAGATTTCATCTTTTTTTTTAAAAAAGATATTAGATATCTTTTGTCAAAAAAAAGTTATTAGATATAGTAGCATCTGCATTTTCAATACGCATTGAATACCCAATGTTGTTCAAATATTTTTCAAGGAGATGAATATATTACATATCCTTATACTTGTGTAAAAGATGTATGTATGTTACTACTTTCACCCTTGTTATTATCTTATTGTAGAGGCCTATAGCAGTGTTTCCAACTTGAAACGTGAGAGCTCCTTTGCTCACCTTTTCCTTGATAGGTCCCTGTATCCCCAAATTCACACCAAGTAGAATAACTTTCGTGTTGATTAGCTTTATTTATGAGTAATAACAGAATTCTGGAGCTGGAAGATGATACAGATATTAACCTTCTGATATAGATAGTTAAGATAACAAAGCACCAGTAAAGTCAAGACCAAACAATTAACTAGCATCAGGCCCAGGATTTTAGAATTTATGTCTCCTAACTCCTGGCCTAATGTTCATGAAAGCAGAAGGGACTGTGAATAAATAGGAATATAAGATCCATTCAGAAACCACCTGAGATATCCCTGTATTTTATAATGAGTCTATTAGTAGTATAAAAATTGTTACTTCTGACATGTTATAAACAAAATCAACAATCTCATGGACCCATTATGAGGCACTTATGAGCTATGTTTTGAGGGTTTGAAAGGCAGAAGAAGGTAGCCAAAGAAGCTGTCTGCAAATGGGCAGCTTTCCCAGAGAGCCCCAGAAGGAAGAATCAACAAATTAATGAATCAGACTTCTTTTAATAGTTCTATTATGATGTCTAATCGTGAGTATAAGACCCTATGACTTCATCACAAGATTTAGCATGCTGGTTGAAAATGTTGACTAAACTTGCGTTTTTTAAAAACACTAAAATTTGAACAAGCTCATGACAGACACTTACAAAGCTCTAAGTTCATCATACGTACAAAACCACATTCAGTATCACAAAGACTTTGTAAGCCTGACCTCATCCCCACAGGTAGTTTATTTCTTTTTTTCTTTTTCACTAGAAAAAAACACAGAGCTTTATTACTCTCAACACCAGCGGCAGCGGTCTCCGTACGACACAGGAGTGAGTTCTGTCGACAACGGACAGGATGACGGATCCCCGCGCAGGAACATCCCGGGGTTGTAGCGGTCTCTGTTGACTGGCTTGGACTTCTTCTTGCCCTTGCCGCTCTTGGGTACCTCAGTCCCCATCTCCTTCACGTTCTCCAGCACCATGTGCCCCTCGAAGGCCTTCACGCCACCCAGGAGTTTCTTATTGCTGCGGCAGTTGATGAGCACTTAGCGGGTGTTCTTGACGGACTGAGTGAGCACAGAGAGTGGACCCGTGTTAAATTCCTCCTCGTCTCACTTCCACAGCTCCTCCGAGGTCATCTCACTCTTGGGCTTGTTGAGGAGGCTCATGTCAGTCACTATGCTCTCGGTTCACTCCTGTTTCCATTATTTTATTTTATTTTATTTAAAAAAACGTTTTTTAAATTTTAATTTTTTTTTTTTTTTTTTAACGTTAGGTGCTCTTACTATCTCTACATGCATCGGGCAAGCTCATGTAATCCTCCAAATAAACTGGTGTGGTAGATCTTATAATCAATATTGCCTTCATCTTATAAAGAAAGAAACTAAGATTTACAGAAGTTAGGTTACTTACCTGAGGTCAGGCCGCTCATATCAACAGGGCTGGGAATTTGAACCCTAGTTACTGACTGCAGAGTCTATATCCAAATCGCTATGATATACAAGCCCCATTTCATTACAGGTGGGGAAAGAGGAAATTTCTATATCCCAAGTGCCCAGAACTGTGCCTGACACCTGTGGGTACATAGTAAATATTTGTTGGATACCTAAATGAATACATTTACAAAAGTAAAAAAGACTGCCTGCATCTTCAAATAGGCTTTTAAAGCTCCTACAAAATTTATAACGTATGCATGACCCAAGAAGGCTTTTCAACTCAGTCTTTGCTGTTATGTTGTTAGTCTCAACTAAATTGTTTCAAAGGTCAAAATGTGAACTGCAAGGCCAATGCGGGCAGATCACCTGAGGTCGGGAGTTCGAGACCAGCCTGACCAATATGGAGAAACCCCGTCTCTACTAAAAATACAAAATTTGCTGGGCATGTTGGCACATGCCTGTAATCCCAGCTACTCAGGAAGCCAAGGGAGGAGAATTGATTGAACCCAGTAGGCAGAGGTTTCGGTGAGCCGAGATCATGCCATTGCACTCCAGCCTGGGCAACAAGAGCAAAACTCAGTCTCCAAAAAATGAAAAATAAAATAAATGTGCCGGGCATGGTGGCACACACCTGTAGTCCCAGGACTTTGGGAGGCCGAGGCAGGCAGATCACCTGAGGTCAGGAGTTTGAGACCAGCCTGGCCAGCATGGTGAAATTCCATCTCTACTAAAAATACAAAAAATAGTTGGGTGTGGTGGTGCACGCCTATAAGCCCAGCTACTCCGGAGGCTGAGACAGGAGAATCACTTGAACCTGGGAGGCAGAGGTTGCAGTGAACTGAGATAGTGCCATTGCACTCCAGCCTGGCCAAAAAGAGTGAAACTTTGTCTCAAAAAAATAAAGAAAAATAAAATAAAAGTGAACTTCAGGGGAGTCCACCAAGCTTTCCACTGTCTGTTTACTCTCTGCTGTGCTGTTTAATTATACACTGGTAGAGATAAACTTGATAGTAGGAAATATTTTTATCCCTACAAAGTAAATTTAGAGAATAAGCCTTTTCAGTTCTTGAGCTTCTTTAGTGTCTCTTAATACATACGTGAGAAATACATTCTAATTGGGACACTTAGCAGTTATGCATGCTGCCTGGAGTCAGTCCAAGCTGGAAGCTGGGTTCCAATTCTTGTCATCTGTGGGACATTAGTAAAGTTATCTCTGCCTCAGTTTCCTCATTCAGAAAATGTTGTGTGCCCCCTAGGTTGTTGTGAGAACCAAACAAGGTAAGTTACATAAAAACTGGGCATTGTGCCCAATAAATAGGACATGATCAGTAAATGTTAACTATTATTACATCAAAAGGATTTTGCTTCCTTCAGTATATAAAAAGAAACTTAATTCACTCATCGGCAAGCAGATATGAAGTGCCCCTACCCAGCCCCTGGTCCCTACACCAGCCTCTGCTTCCTGTGTAGGAAATTGAGAAACAAAGCAAGTGTCTGCTTTCGTGGGCTCAGGTTCTAGAAAAAGAGTTGGAAGATAAATAAAGTAAGATGCATGTATGACTGGTAGTGAAAAGGGGCTCAAAGAAGGGTAAGGTGATGTAGGGATATGGTTGCCAGGAAAGTCTCGGAGAGCCACATCTGAAGGAAATGAGGCGTGGACCCTGCAGACATCTGGGAACAGAGCATTTCGACAGGAGTTCTTGGTATATTAAAAAAAAAAATTTTTAAGACCGTTGTTTTTTTGTTTTTGTTTTTTTCTGAGACAAAGTCTTGCATTGTCGTTTGGGCTGGAGTACAATGGCGTGAGTTTGGCTCCCTGCAACCTCTGCCTCCAGGGGTTCACACAATTCTCCTGCCTCAGGCTTTTCAGTAGCTGGGATTACAGGCACACACCACCACACTTGGCTAATTTTTTGAATTTTTGGTAGAGACGGAGTTTCACTATGTTGGCCAGACTGGTCTTGAACTCCTGACCTCGTGATCAGCCTGCCTCAGCTTCCCAAAGTGCTGGGATTACAGGTGTGAGCCACCTGGCCGGCCCTTGCCTTTTAAGGAATCATGAAGGAGGAATTACAGGAGATGGAGCCAAGGAGGGAGAAGGGACAGCCAATTCCCGAAGGAACTTGTACACCATGGTGAGGACTTTGGATTTTACCCTGAATGAGATGGGAACCATTAGCAGGCTTTGAGCAGAGGATAGACATGATCTGACATGTATGAGAAGAGTCACTGAGGCTGCTGTGCTGAAAATTGACTGATAGGGGCCAGGGTAGTATCAGGGAGGCCAGTAAGGACACAATGCATTGGTCTGCGTGAGACATGGTGTAAGTTCAGGCCATGATGGTAGCAGAAGACAAGATAAGCAGTGGTCAGATTCTGGCAACATTTTAAAGGTAAAACAGACACAATTTGCTTTTGATTGAATCTTACATGTGAGAGAGGAGTAAAGGTGACCCCAGGGTTTCTGTACCAAGGCGTTGTAAACCAGTGTTGCCACTGGAAAAAAAAAGGATGTGTTAATCAGGGCTCTGCAGAAAAGTAAAACAAATCAAATAAAGAGAAAGAGAGAGAGAAAGTGAGAGAGAATTTATGATAAGGACTTGGCTAAGTGATTATGGAGTCTATAAATCCCAAGCTCTGCAGGGTGAGTTGGCAAGCTGGAGACCCAGGAGAGCCAATGGTGTAGTCTCAGTGCAGCCTTAAGACCCGGGAAGAGCCAATATTTCAGCTCAAGCCCAGGGCAGGACAAAAAACTGGCATCCCAGTTTGAAGGAAGTCAGGCAGGAGGAATTCCCTCTTACTCAGGAAAGGGTCATCCTTTCAGTTCTTATCAGGCCATCAACCGATTAGATGAGGCTCACTCATACTAGGGAGGGTAACCTGGTTGACTCCTTCTGTCAATTACAATGTTCACCTCATCCACCCTCACAGAAACACCCATAATATGTTTGACCAAATATCTGGGTCTTCAGTGGCCCAGTCACATTGGCCCATAAAATTAAACTACAAAAAATTAGCTGGGCATGGTGGCGCGTGCCTGTAGTCCCAGCTACTCAGGAGGCTGAGGTAGGAGAATTGCCTGAACCCAGGAGGCGAAGGTTGCGGAGCCGAGATCGCGCCATTGCACTCCAGCCTGGGTAACAAGAGCGAAACTCCGTCAAAAAAAAAAAAAAAAAAAAAAAAAAAAAATTAAGCTGCACAGAAAAGAAACAGTTTTGGAGAGGAAATTGACAGTTTTGCTTTGGTCATGTTAAGTTGGTTCTATTTATTAGACCTCAAAGGAGACTTACCGCTAAGCAATTGGGTGTAGAGACCAGTGTCCTGGAGATGCAGTATGTTTCTTTTCCCTTGGACATCCCATATCTAATCCTGAAGTGAAATTCCTTGTGTTAACATTGATTTTCACTGACTGTGCCTTACTTCTTAAGATTAAATTGCTAATTTAGCGACACTTACTTAGCTACGTCACGTAACTTATTACTTGAGACATTATGACTTCTCACTTTTCTGAATCTTCACTTTTGTTATTTGCTGGACATCCTCTTCTCATCTGTGCCCCCTACAAAATATCTATTTAAGAATCATGAGATGGCACCACCTCCTCCTAAATCATTTAGGAAAAGTTCAGGCTACAGGCATGGCCATTCTTTCCTCTCTGTAAAGCCTCCCTCCCTTCCTCCCTTCCTCTGGCTTTCTCTCTCTCTCCCTCTTTCTTTTTTTTTCTTTCTTTCTTTCCTTCTTTCTTTCTTCCTAAAAAACAGACAGTTTTCATCTTCCCTCTTTTATTACATGTGCATATACAATTAAAGCAATACAGAAAAGAATAAGGTAGTAAAGATCCCAGAGTGGTGATGTTTAACTAGCTTTCTGGAGTTTAGTAAATTCATACACACAAAGTTACATGTTTTTATAAATGAGAATATTTTTGTAACGTGTTTTCTAACCTGCCTTTAATTTTTTGTTTTCAAAAATTATTTATTTGGCCGGGCACAGTGGCTCATGCCTGTAATCCCAGCGCTTTGGGAGGCTGAGGCTGGCAGAGCGCAAGGTCAGGAGATCGAGACCACCCTGGCTAACACGGTGAAACTCTGTCTCCACTAAAAATTAAAAAAAAAAAAAAATTAGCCGGGCATACGTGTAGTCCCCGCTACTTGGGAGGCTGAGACAGGAGAACCGCTTGAACCTGGGAGGCAGAGGTTGTAGTGAGCAGAGATCGTACCACTGCACATCAGCCTGGGTGACAAAGCGAGACTCCATCTCAAAAAAATAAACAAATAAAAATTAAAATTTAATTATTCATTTTTAAATTGACAAAAATTGAATGTATTTATGGTGTGCAATCTGATGCTTGAATATATGTATACGTTAAAGAATGATTCCATCAAACTAATGTGTTGCCTCAGATGCTTTTTTTTTTTGTGGTGAGAACACTTAAAATCTACTCTTGTAGCAAGTTTCAAGTATCAATACATTGTTATTAACTGTAATCACTGTGTTGTTCAAGACAACTCTTGAGTTCATTTCTTCTGTCAAACTGAAATTTTGTATCCTTTGACCAATATTCTCTATTGTCCCACCCCACCAGCCCCTTTTTTCTATCTGTTTCAGTGAGTTTGATTTTTGAGATTTCACATATAAGTGAGATCATGTAGTATTTGTCTTTCTGTACCTGGCGTATTTCACTTATTGTGATGTCTTCTAGGTTCATGAATAATATTCCATTGTATATATACTGTACACTGTATTTTCTTTATTCATCTGTTCATGTACACAGGTTGATGTTGTATCTTGACTAACATGAGTAATGCTGCAGTGAACATGGAAATGCAAATATTTCTTTGACAAACTAATTTCATTTCCTTTGGATATATACCTAGTGGCGGGATTGCTGGATCATATGGTAGTTCTATTTTTAATTTTTTGAGGAACCACAACATTGTTTTCCATAATGATGTACTAATTTACATTCTTACCAACAGTGTATAACTTGCTTTCTAAAATTAACAATATGCAATGGAGATATTTTGATGTCAATGAATATAACCGAATATGTCTTAATAGTTGCTTATTTAAATGTTTATATACAATATATTTTATTTATCCAGGCTTCCAATAATGACTTTCAGTTGTTTTCACTAGTTTTACTCTGATAAGTAATATAATGACTTGTGTGCAGCTTTAAGTGTGTCTTTTAAATTGTTGCATATATTTCATTATTTGGATATAATACTATTTATTTAGCCAATCTCTAATATATTATTTGAAGATAATACAACTTATTTAGCCAATCCTTAACATATTTTATTATTAGGATATAACACAATTTATTTAACCAATTCTTAATATATTTCATTATTTGGATATAATACAATTTATTTAACCAATCCTTTAATGATGGCTATCTCAATCACACTATGTGTGTGTACATGTACACACACACACACACTAAAAGAATACAAGGAAGGAAACAAGGAAAATGTAGAAAAATGAAGAATTATTGGCTTATATAATGAAACTGCTATGGCATCCTGGCTTTAGGCTCAGTTGGATCCAGGGCAGAAACTGTAACAAGAGGACCATCTCCATTTCTTGGTTCTGTCTTCTACCCGGTTCACTTTATTTTCATTTTCACGCAGGCTTTGTGCATGTTATATCAAAGCTGGCCCCAGGCAGCTGTAAGCTTATATGATTCTTAACTTCTGGATTCCTAGAGAGAAAATGTCCTTTTTTATTTTTATTTTTTTGGTAATTCCAACAAAATTCCCAGAGGGAGCTTTAATTGGACCAGCCTGAGTCACTGTCTTTGAATCAATCACTATGGTAGAGACAGTTATGGCCTGGGTGAGCAGCATGCTCTGGGCCAGCGAATGTTCAGCTTCCCTCACCTTCTGCAAACTTCAAGGACTGAGAAGGTAGGTAGGATGGTTTTGAAAAAATATAATGTGTTCTGAACAGGCCGGGCTCAGTGACTCACACCTGTAATCCCAGCCCTTTGGGAGGCTGAGGTGGGCAGATCACGAGGTCAGGAGTTTGAGACCAGCCTGACCAGCATGTTGAAACCCCGTCTCTACTAAAAATACAAAAATTAGCCAGGTGTGAGCCAAGATCCTGCCACTGCCCTCCAGCCTGGGTGACAGAGTGAGGCTTCGAGTCCCAAAAAAAAAAAAAAAAAAAAAAAGTGTTCTGTTACCAGAAGACATAAGTATGTTTATTGTAAAGCCAAAACCATCAATATGGTGGATTAACATAGTTTTTCTTTTCTTTCTTTCTTTTTTTTTTAGAAAAACACTAGGGCTTTTGTGGGGAAGCTTTTAATGATTACAAATCTATAACATCTGCCTGTAAGAAGGTGTTCATGGCTTGGAACCTCATTTTAACCAACACATGTTACACTGCTTCTCTATTAAGGTAGGGAGGACTCCTGTCCCTTGCCAATCAGACTTGTCTTCTTGCCTTTTTGCAACACGTTTGTTACTCATCCATGGATGGCGAGCCGAGTTGATTCAATGAACTTCCACAGTCCTGGGCAGCTATTACTTCATCCCTGGGCTAGGTCTGTTCCTTGATGGTAGCTAAGGTAGTATAGATTTTTTTAAATTTCTTCTATGCTGAAGATTTATTTATTTATTTATTAATTATTTTAGTGTGTGTGTGAGACTGAGTCTTACTCTGTCTCCCAGGCTGGAGTACAATGGCACAATCTCGGCTTACTGCAACTTCCGCCTCCCAAGTTCCAGCGATTCTCCTGCCTCAGCCTCACAAGTAGCTGAGACTCCAAGTGCGTGCCACCATGCCCAGCTGTTTTGTATTTTTTATTAGAGACAAGTTTTCACCGTGTTAGCTATGATGGTCTCGATCTCCTGACCTTGTGATCCGCCCACCTCAGCCTCCCAAAGTGCTGATCCACCCACCTCAGCCACCCACAGTGCCCAGCCCTTTTTTTTTTTTTTTTAAGTTAAACACAAAAGCTCACTCTGTTATCCAGGCTGAAGTACATTGGAGCAAGATCATAGCTCACTCAAACCTTGAACTCCTAGGCTCAAGCTATCCTCCCACCTCAGCCTCCCACGTAGCTGGGACTACAGGGGTGAGCTGCCACGCCAGGCCTGAAAATTTTCTTTAACAGATAATTAACAGGAAAGGATGCAGAAGAAATGAAGAACATTCAGCCCAAAGCTGAGACCTTTGTTTTGAATCCTTTGGAAGCTAATACTACTCTAATTCTAAAATTGTTATATTTCACACTTGATTATTTTCTGGCATTAAAAGCCAATGAGTAATCAGAAGCCTGACTGGACCAAAATATGTGGATGTCCTGGTTAGGTTAACCATCTGGTGGCCCTGACACCACTTTGGCATTAATACAATGGAGAAACTAAGGAGAGCGGAAGAACCTGCGTCACTGGTAGCTCTCTCTTGTCCACAGCCTTAAACTTGCATATCCCACTCAGTAAGACAAAAATCCTATGATATCAGGACACACCCTTCTTAGTAACCACCTACCTTTGCACGGGTCTCGGGTCTCTCAAACCCTATTCTACGACTGCACCAGACAGATCATCCTAGTGTCTCTTCTGAACATGGTCAGCCTTCTGCCGCACCATCCCTCCTTGATCCATCCTCTGCAGTTGGTTGCAGTAAATTGCTTTTTCCATCACCTCACATTCCTTAAACCTTTCCATCTCAGAGGAATGACAAGAAACTTGAAGGACCTGACACTGCACAAGTGGATAAGTAAGCTGTGGAGCCAGAGTTAACCAATCCGGAGCCAATGTGAACCACAGTCTGGTGACATTGAGAGGAGAAGCAGCAATCAGACATGTGTGACGGAGAGTGGGGGCTGGGCCAGGGAGGGAAAGCGAGTTTGCCAGCAAAAACAAGATGACTCACAGAACTATTTTCAAACTCTTTTTAGCTGTGGAACCCTTTCTTCAAAGCGTATCTTACCCCAATTTGAAAAAGAGGGCAGCCGAGTCGAAGAGGATCCACGACCCAGCCCATGTCCCCCCCCCCCAACCCCGGCCGATACAATAGCCCCTGGGACCCCTGGGAGGGAATTCTTAGGGCTCAATATGGCTTAAAAACTGCTGACCTAGACTGTCTACTGGAGTAAAAGTGAAGAATGCAGTTTGTTCAGAGACAACCTGATGTTGCCTAGGCTTTGTTCCAGCATTAGAAAGGGAGGGCACAGCTAAGAAACAGGCAATATAAACCATTAAACAGATAGATACCTAAGGGTGCTTTTTCACCAGACAACGAAAGTGATGCTTTGTGTTCTTCAACATTGCATCTTATTAGTTTTTACTTTCAAAGACCATGTAAGGGATGGGAAACCTTAGTATCGAGGGTAATTCTCACTAAGCTTAGATTAATTTTTTGTTTTCAAATTGTTTTTTTTTCTAGTTTTGTTTTAACTATGACAAAACTTTTCCTAGTGTCCTTTAATCTCTGCTCCATCAGGAGCTGACTATACTTCTCTGTTGCTAGCCTATTGTATTATGTACATTTCCTTCTCACCACTAGATTGTTAAGCTCCCTTAGGGAGGAAAATATTTCTTTTCATGTATGTATCCCTCACACCTACACAGGACTTGTCAATAGTTAATAAATATTTGCTAAATAAATGGCACTAGAAGAGACAGAATGGCTATGAGGCCCCTACAACAACAGCCACCCCACAAATGGAAATTCAGACAGTGTGGAGACACATAAGAAAGAGGGTTTGGACCTGACTTGAATGCAAGTATGTAAACTCTTTAAGCCTGTTTTCTTATCGATAAAATGGGAGTAATAATGTGGTGGAGTTACATTTTTCTCGGACCTATCATAATTACTTTAAAACCCCCATGCCTTGGCTTGAACTGCTGTAACAAAAACACCGTAGACAATTAGCTGGGTGTGGGGTGCACACTTGTGGTCCAAGCTATTCAGAAGGCTGAGGTTGGAGGATGCTCCTGCCCAGGAAGTCAAGGCTGCAGTGAACTCTGATTGTGTTACTGCACTCCAGCCTGGGCAACAAAGTGAGACCCTGTATCCAAAACCAACCAACAAAACACTATAGACTAGATGGCTTAAACAACAGAAATTTACTCCATGCAGTTCTGAAGACTGGGAAGTCCCAGATCAAGGTTAGGCTGATTCGCTTCCTGGTGAGGGCCCTCTTTCTGGTTTGCAAGTGGACAGCTTCTTGCTGTGCCCTCATACCGAAGAAAATGGGGGTGGGCTCAGGGGGAAGCAAACTTTCTCCTGTCTTTGGTTATAAGGGCACTAATTTCATTATGAGGGCTCCACCCTCATGACCAAATCACCTCTCCCAAGTCCCATACCTAAATACTGTCACACTAGGAATTAGGGTTTCAGTGCATAAATTTTGGGGGACATAAACTCAGTCCATAGAACTTTCTATCAACCATGAGGTAGAGTAAATCTAGTATACAGAGTCTATATATATATATACAGTCTGTATACAGCACATTCCTCTATAAACTCTTAGCAACTCCAAAATCTATAGCCCTCATCTCACCATGTATTATTTATTTATTTATTTATTATTTATTTATTTGAGACAGCGTCTCACTTTTGTCACCCAGGCTGGAGTGCAGTGGCATGATCACAGCTCACTGCAGTCTCAACCTCCCTGGCTCAAGCAAACCTCCCACCTCAGCCCCATAAGTAGTAGCTGGGACCACAGTCCTGTCACCACACCTGGCTAATTTTTAAATTTTTTCAAGAGATAGGGTCTCACTATATTGCCTTGTCTGGTCTCAAATTTTTGGGCTCAAGTGATCCTCCCACCTTGACCTCCCAAAGTGCTGGGATTACAGCCACCATTTCCAGCCTCTCCATTGTTTTTTGAGTATGGATGAAGTGGATGGACCCACTGAATTAAAAATAAACGTATGTTTATTGCAGCACTATTTACAATAGCAAAAACTTGGAACCAACCCAAATGCGGATCAATGATAGACTAGATAAAGAAAATGTGGCACATATACACCATGGAATACTATGCAGCCATAAAAAAGATTGAGTTTATGTCCTTTGCAGGGACATGGATAAAGCTGGAAACCATCATTCTCAACAAACTACCACAGGAACAGAAAACCAAACACCACATGTTCTCACTCGTAAGTGGGAGTTGAGCAATGAGAACACATGGACACAGGGAGGGGAACATCACACACTGGGGCTTGTCAGGGGATTAGGGGTAAGGGGAGGGAGAACATTAGTATAAATACCTAATGCATGCAGGGCTTAAAACCTACATGACAGGTTGATAGGTGCAGCCAACCACCATGGCACATGTGTAACAAGCCTACATGTTCTGCACATGTATCCCAGAACTTCAAGTAAAGGAGAGAAAAAACAGTATGTGTATGTTTTTTTCTTTTTCTTTTTTCTTTAACAAACAAGGAGGCATACTTGAATTCATGTGTGTTAGAAGCACATTTGGGCCAACTCTGGTTTCCACACATCCTAGGGTTGTTGGGAATATTACATTGGTTAATATATGGAAAATGCATTGGCCGGTATCCAACACTTGTCTGTGATGTACAACAAATGTGAGCCCCTTCCCCACCTGACAGATAGCAGAGTGCATTTGGGGTGAGGGGCCCTAGGAGGCTGGCTCTACTCTGCCTCTCTACCACCTCTGCACCTCTCCAAGTCAATTGATAGAATACCTCAAACCCCAGAGACACAGTATTTTGAAATATAAATCAGATTGTGCTATGATGTTCTTATATTGCATTCAAACAGTTTCTACAGGATGGCAGTGCAGTACTGCTCTCCTCGGGGGCTATTGCCTGGTGCTGGCCACAAGTCCCTTTCCGATTTTGTAACTTCGGTAAATTGTGTGCTACCATTCCCTCTTTCATTTACTTGTTCCCCACACACAGTTACGGAGCTCTGTCAGGGTCAGCCCTGTGTTAGGTCCCAAGACCAAAAAAACACAAGTGAGACACAGACAGATAAATAAACAGTTACAATAGAATGCGGTAGTATAAGTGCCGAGACAGAAAAATGCCCAGGATTCTCAGAGCACTGAGAGAGTGGCTAGCTCAGAATGGGGGCTGAGGGAAGCATGGCCATAGGCAGCTTTCTACAAAATGACTCCTCAGCTGTAACCCCTCTGTAGCAACAAACTTCTGTTAAAACGAGATCTGAAGGCCGGGCGCGGTGGCTCACGCCTGTAATCCCAGCACCTTGGGAGGCCGAGGGGGGCGGATCACGAGGTCAAGAGATCAAGATCATCCTGGCCATGGTAAAACCCTGTCTTTACTAAAAATACAAAAATTAGCCGGGCGTGGTGGCACGCGCCTGCGGTCCCAGCTACTGGGGAGGCTGAGGCGGAAGAATCGCTTGAACCCAGGTGGAGGTTGCAGTGAGCCGAGATCGCGCCACTGCACTCCAGCCTGGCAACAGAGTAAGACTCCGTCTCAAAAACAAACAAACAAACAAAAATTATACCTGAGTAAAACACAGTAATTTTATTTTATTTATTATTATTTTTCGAGACAAAGTCTTGACTCTTGTCTGCCAGGCTGGAATGCAATGGCACAATCTCAGCTCACTGCAACCTCTGCCTCCTGGGTTCAACAGATTCTCCTGCCTCAGACTCCCGAGTAGCTGGGATTACAGGTGCTTGCCACCACACTCGGCTAATTTATATATTTCTTTCTTTCTTTTCTCCTCTCTTTTCCTCCTTCCTTCCTTCCTTCCTCTCTCTCTCTCTCTTTCTTTCTTCCTTCCTTTCTTTCTTTTTCTTTCTTTCTTTTTTCTTTCTTTTCTTTCTCTTTCTTTCCTTCCTTCTTTCTCTTTCTCTCTCTCTCTTTCTTTCTTTTTCTTTCTTTCTTTCCCTCCCTTCCTCCCTCCCTCCCTCTCTCTCTCTTTCTTTCTCTCTTTCCTTCTTTCTTTCTTTTTTCTTTCTTTAGAGACAGGGTCTTGCTCTGTCGCCAGGCGCCAGGCTGGAGTGCAGTGGCGCGACCTTGGCTCACTGCAACCTCGACCTCCCGGCTTCAAGCAATTCTCCTGCCTCAGCCTCCCGAGTGGCGGAGACTACAGGCGAGAGCCACCATGCCCAGCTAAGTTTTGTATTTTTAGTAGAGACGGGATTTCACCATGTTGCCAGAATAGTCTCAATCTCTTGACCTCGTGATCCGCCCGCCTCGGCCTCCCAAAGTGCTGGGATTACAGGCGTGAGCCAAGGAGCCCGGCCTAATTTTTATATTTCTTAGTAGCGACAGGGTTTCACCATGTTGGCCAGGCTAGTCTCATACTCCCGACCTCAAGTGATCTGCCTGCCTTGGCCTCCCTAACTGCTGTGATTACAGGTGTGAGCCATTGTGCCCAGCCAAAACACAGTAATTTTAGTTCTGTAGAAAGGTAGAACCTTAAAATGAAGAGGAACCTTAGGAACCTGTTTACATATTCTTCCAGAGATGGGTTCAAATTGGGTCTCTGCCATTTTTAAGCTGTGTGGTTTGGGAAGTTTCTTAAATTTTCTGTGCCTCAGTTTCTACACCAGTGAAATGGAGGAAAACAACAGAATCTGGAATAGAGCAAGTTTTCAATGACTGTTGCCAATCAAAGTTAATTATTTCTAAGGTTAACAGTTTAGCTGATTATGGGCCTTCAATAAATTTAAAACTTCATAAATTTTTTCTTTCAGAAGTCTTCAACATCTTATATGAAAGCCAGACATTGTTCAAGCCAGATGCCTTATTAAATTATTTAACCATAAGAGTAGAAATATATATGAAACAGAATGAGACTTTAAAAATAGTTATCTGCCATGGACTTTAGACAACCTTTTCCCTAATAACCATGAAACCATTATATACATATTAAAATACATGAATAAGAAAATAAACCCTATTAATTCACACTCCTCTAAAAATTTATGACATGATCTAGGACTTAGTAAACCCCTTCTTAATAAAAATGAGAATTAACAACGTACTACACAGAATCTTTTGAGAGGTATTTACATATTTAAGGAAACAAACTTTTGAAACACCCCTAGTTCATGGAGCATGTCACCTATATACAATTGGTTCACTAGGTAAAAGGAGATCATTAAAATAGCTCCAAGAGGCCAGTATTGTTAGGCTAGACCAAGTGCATGCTTCAAATGTAACAAAAATCTATAGCTTCAAAGCTATTACAAAATCAAGATTTTCAGTTAAATAAGGCCAACCTTTTCTCTTAATAAGGAGGTTTTATTACACAGGGATAGTTATTAATGTAACATACTCAAAGTACTAATGCCGAAAAAGGCTAGTCAAATTCACCCTTTTGGGATTTTGCCTTTGTGTTGCTACTTCCTCAATATTTAAAGGTCAGAATTCACATACCCAGCTGAGGTTAGGAAGGACTGGGAGATCTGAACTTGTGATTCTGGTAGAGCAGATGGCAAGGGCAGTGTGGTCGTTCACTCAGGCTACGTGCCCAAGCAATTGTTGTAAATTTAAGTGGATTTAGAACTGCAGTTTGCACTGTCTCCTACACAGAGCTTTCTAGAGTGTGTTCTATTCTGTGGGACGTAGCAGGATTTTGGCAATGTTAGGTTAAACAAAGTTAAGCATGCTTTGCTGCAAGATTTCTTGTGACCTTCAATGTGGCAATAACTCTTTGGAGAGATGCAGTACAGATCATCTCTTAAACTTACTTAGCTCAGAAGCCTTTCTGGTAAAGCATCTCATGGAACCAAGTTTTTCAGAACATGCTTCTGAAAACGCTGTAATAATACATCCACTGCATTGCCAAAGTCAACAATGCAAATCAGCTGAAATCCCTTTAATGGCAGCCATCATCCCAAGGATGTAGTCTAAACTGGATGGCCTTGAACAATCGGGGTCCTGCTTGTCTCCCCAGCCTCTATCTAATTTCTCATCATACCCTTTCACACTCACAATCCTGAGAAGGAATTACTGGTGAATTTTTTGGAGAAGGATTCTTAATTCCTCCAAGCACGCACTCTTATTTGTTCTTATACCCGCTCCATATTTGTTCCATTACGGCACATACTGCCTTGATTCTGGTTGGCTGTCATTGAGATTGAGACTGTGTTCTATACACTGATATTATGCTGTTCACCTGGTACCTACCATAGTGTGTGGTACACAGAAGGTCATAAATATATTCATGGAATTATTGAAATGATACCTATTGCTGGACGGGCTGAGGGCACATCCCCTGGCTGCTAGTAATTTACGAATGCCTGGGCCGCACTCTGGAAAGATATAAAGGTTTGCTTGTGCATATGTGGGCAGCAGAGGGTTCCTATTCTTCCTTAGCCACAAGGTACTCTTTTATGAAAGCAGATCTATTGATCCATAGTAAGAAGGAAGCAGAGGTGGCACATTGACTGGAATTTATGCACAAAGGTCTCTTTCTTGTCACTGGGACTCTAGGCCCTATCAGACGAACATAGGAAGATGACACAGACTTGGCATAAAGGAAATGGAACCTGGTTGAACTCCTCAGAACTGCCAACTTTGGCTCAGAGCCAGGACCGCAGGAAAGCCTTCTATAGGTACTTATTCATCAAGCCCTTCTTTCTTTGGCATCCAGAGAGATATCATCACAGTTGGAGATGCAGTCATAGTAATTTCTTTCTCATCGCTGCTACGGCATCTCAGTTTTTTCTTTTTTTTTTTTTTTTTTTTTTTGGTCATTCAGCAATAGCATTGATGCTGCGTCTACAGCTCCCACCCTGAAGTTTTGCCTTGTAGCAGACTCACAGAAAAGACAAAGATGGTCCAGTGTCCCACAGTGACAAGAGACTAAAATTGCTTCTCCAGAACTTGAAATTCTCTATGACTTTCAAGGAGTTCTTTAGGATGGTGACCGAGAAAGCTGCCAACCTTGCAGGACTACATCATGAGATCGGAAGTAGCCAGCATAAAGGTTTCTGCTTCTTCTAAGGTCACTGGCATAGATTAACTTCTCTAATTCAGGGTGACTGGCATATATTGCTCAAGATGCAAGCCTTGCTTGCTTCTTGCTTTTTTTCTTCTAATCTTCCTGCACAATTAGAATGTGGTTTCTGATGTCTACTATGTCACAGTAGAGTCCTGCACAGGACGGTTTCTCAAAGATTCTTCTCCTCTGGCCATCACACAGTTACACAGTTCTTCCTGTCCCCACATCTGGGGCTTGGAGCTTGTGGCTGCCACTCCCATCTTGAAGTGATAAAAGATGGGTGCCTGTGTATGTGCTTGTTTGTGTGTACATATGAAACAGTTTTTCTTTTGGGTATAGCCCATGCATGTACTCAAATCAGGCAGCAAAGTTGTGGTTGTGCAAGAAAAGCTCCATTTGTCATTGGGGAACTGTGTGGTAAAACCACAAAGTGTGCTGTCCCACCTGCTGGTTCCCCAAAGGGAAGGATGCAAATTCTTGTGTGTTTTTGGTTTCCCTTCATGGTAGGAGAGGTAAACAGCTTGAGGGGAATACATGGTGCTGTTGTTGTCATTTTTTCCCCCAGAATGAGAAACTCTCAATGAATAATTAAATTCTGAGTCACAGGAAAAAGCTAATATGAGAACCTAACTTTCAAAACGAAAGACCCAGTATTTAAGACCCTCAAATTTGTTGCCTCTGTAAATCAAGCTGCAGTCTTGTATGAGTGATGGTGATGAGTGCAGCAGGAGGAGGGAAAAGAACTAAACTACAGTGGAAAGGGAGCAAAGCGAATGCAGAGTCAGAGCTTCCCCTCTGTGGCAAAGCCATGCGTTTCCTGAGTTAATAGAGATATAATTTAGTGAAGATGTGAAAAAGATAAAGGACACTCTGCTACCTCTTTTTCTAATTTCTTATAATTCTCCACATGTTTTCAGAATCTGAATAGACTCATTTGCTGCAGACCTAGTCCAGTTAAATTTTGACTGAGACTTGAAGAGGGGCAGGTTGATAACACAAATTTGTATATTAACTAGATAGCCTCCAGAAAAAGTATGGCAACTTCAATGAGAGACATACTCTCTTAAGTTGGTTTTACTACTTAGAGGTAGCCTCACACCTGATTAAATATTTTGCTGCCCATTTTACCATATAATCCAGTGACTCGTTCACTATATAGACCTGATTAATTGAAGAAAAATATAGCTTCTTATCGCTGACATTATGAGGTTAGAAATAGCATCCTATGCTAATCTGCAATGCCAAGAAATGAAGATGGTTTAAATCAGATCTCATGACTAATGCATAAGATCCAAAGTTCTTTTATTCCTGGCTATTTTAGAAAACTGGGGTGTATTTTTACCCTAAAAACTAATTCTTAAGATTTATTGAGATAATACAAAATGCCTTATAATTAACATCTCACAATCAAGATGTATGGTCTACTGATTGTCAGAGAAATGATAATTTCTTCATTTTAATTTAAAAAATATGTATATGCAATGGTTTAAGTCCATATTCAAGAATATTTGATCTTTAGTTGTTATTTTTTAGACAATATCGGGAAAGACAATGTGCCTTAATAAAATGGAAAGTTTAGATTGATTTCTGCAGTTGCTAGTCCATTTTAATTGTACTTCATTGAAACAGAAAGAAATATATCTAGCAATACAATAGGCCTGTTACTTTTGCTTGTTTTTGTTTTGGTCATGACAAACTGTGAAATGCTGTATTTTTTCTATAGTTCTAGTCCATGAAATCTGCAATCTTTCCACTTGATTTACAAAGGACCCTTAATTACTGCTGTCATTAGCACCTAGTGTTCAAAACAGTCTGTTTAAATGTACTGTTAGTCTCACCTCCAAGTCCCTGCTTGCTTTATTTTTTCCAAGGGTAAGTAAAACAACAATTGACTTAGTAACAACAATCATTATGTACGGAGAATTAAATAATATTACACATTTTTGATGCCTATTTATATTTATTTAGAATTTGGTATTTGTGCGTTCAGACTGGGCTTGACTTAGAACAAGTGTCCATAAGCAGCGCTGTTACTAGTGTGGATTTACTGCTTGGGTTTTAAAAATAAGTCACTCATTTGCCTTTTTCTTTCCACATGGATAGGGATGACAGACAACTGCTGTAAAGCTTCAGTGTTTCTGCCTGGTCATGCACAGTTCTGCAATATAATGCATAAATGTATAACAACTTGGTCTCCTTGATACCTCCCTTGGAATAAGGAAACCCAACCAGGCGCGTCCCCGCGCAGGCGCGCGCGCGTACACAGAGACACACACACACACACACACACACAGACACACACACACACACACTCACACACGCTCTCACGCACACACACAGGTCAAAAGTTGATTTGTTTCTGAGATCCCCCAGAATCTTTCTTCTCCCCGTTGCAGGGGCTCCGGACTCCTCCGCAGGGCGGTAGTGAGGTTGGGGGCGTGGGAGGGGCGCGGGGCGCCGTGGCGGCGGAGGCGGGAGCCGGGTGCCGGTGCGAGCCGCGCCCGCTCCTGTCGGGTGCGAATCCGGGCCGGGTTTTGCGCCGTGTCCGCGGGCTTGTCTCACGGCCTCCAGCCGCCGCCGCTGCTGTGTTTACTGAGCTCGCGCGTCCTGATATCACTCCGCTGGCATGGAGGAGGAGGAGGAGGTGGAGGAGCGAGAGGAGGAGGAGGAGGCGGCGGCGGCGGCGGCGAGCAGTTGATCATTGTGATGGTGGCAGGAGCAGCGGCGGCAGCGGCAGCCCAGCCGAGCGTTAGGGGCTGCTCTCCGCGCGGCGTTTTGCAAAGGACTTCACCGATCTACTTTTGCAGTCGCCTCGGACTGGCCATGTGTTTACTTCCCCCAGCCCGAGGATTCGATATCTAGGCTCCTGTGAAATGCAACTGAGCAGCCAAAGTACTTTGAGAACACGGGGCGGCATAAACACCAAAACTTTTTTGTGGAAGGAAAATGCAATAAGCAAGCTTGCCGTTTACCGATGCGGTGTGGAGTGAGTGTGTGTCGCGCGTGTCCGCACTGGAGGCATATGCTTGTGTGTGTACATGGGGTGTGTTTTTCGGTACGTAGGGAGAAAATGCTTGCCAACCACCGGAAATCTCCTGGAATTTATTAGAAAATAATGGATTATAAAAAGAAGGCAGGCGAGGAGCGGATCTCCCCTTGAGTTGCAACCCGATTTGCTGCTGGCTCAGTTTGTTGTGATTCTTTTTGTTGATAGGTGTCTGATGGTATTCCGATAACGTCCCCCTCTTTTTTTCCCCTCGAGCTTTTACAGTTTAAAAAAAGGAAACAACCACCCCAAAATCTTCCCCCCCCTTTTTTTTCGCCCCGTCGGGATCGCCGTTTCCATCCATGTGCTTGCGTCTCCCCCGCGTTCCACTTAAACTATTTTAATCCTTGGACCCAAGGAGGAGGCTGATAGGGGGGTGGATAAAAAAAGTTCTTCCAAAATAGTGTGCCCGGGGAGCAGGATGGGGGATTTCGCAGCCCCCGCTGCTGCCGCGAATGGCAGTAGTATTTGCATCAACAGTAGCCTGAACAGCAGCCTCGGCGGGGCCGGGATCGGTGTGAATAATACTCCCAATAGTACTCCCGCTGCTCCGAGTAGCAATCACCCGGCTGCCGGTGGCTGCGGCGGCTCCGGGGGCCCCGGCGGCGGCTCGGCGGCCGTTCCCAAGCACAGCACCGTGGTGGAGCGGCTCCGCCAGCGCATCGAGGGCTGCCGGCGGCACCACGTCAACTGCGAGAACAGGTACCAGCAGGCTCAGGTGGAGCAGCTGGAGCTGGAACGCCGGGACACCGTGAGCCTCTACCAGCGGACCCTGGAGCAGAGGGCCAAGAAATCGGGCGCCGGCACCGGCAAACAGCAGCACCCGAGCAAACCCCAGCAAGATGCGGAGGCTGCCTCGGCGGAGCAGAGGAACCACACGCTGATCATGGTGAGGGCGCACGGGCTCGGGGCGCGCGTTGGGGGTGGTGGTGGTGGGGGGTGTGTGGAGCTTTCTTACATAGGGGTACGAGAGTCTGATTTGCACGGTGGGTGAGGTGGGCTGAAGCCGAAGGGTTAACGTCAACTTTTCTTAGGGAAAAAGCTGCAATCGCCGCTACCTGTTAAGCTGTCAGGGTTGTCAGATTTGGGGAGGAGGGGGTGAGAGGGGAGAAGCCAGTCACGACTGCGAGGGGCGGAGGGAGCCTAGAGGAGTGTCGGAGTGAGATGCTGGAAAAGTTTCCCCCCGCTCCCTTTCTTAGATACCTATTTGAAAGAGTGAACCCCCGAGTTGAAACCTTGCTCCTCCTCTTCGCCGCTCCCCACTCCACCTCTCCCCGCACCGCCTCGCCTCCCCAGACCTGTCCCTCTACGCCCACCCCTCTCTGCACATCCGCCGCGTGCAAGGAGATATTGATGCTGTCGCAGATTCTGGGCGGGCACCAGGCCCTCAACCCCTAAGGGGAAGCGGGGGAAGGAGAGCCTCTCGTCTCCTCTCCCCAGCTAACCCCCTTTGGGCTGAGAAAGTCTGAGAGTTTTGTGAATGAACTTTGAAGTGGGTGAGAAACGAGCGAGGGTGGCTGCGCGCGGGGGTGCTCGCGGGAGCGCGCGCGGATGCGGAGCGCGAGTGCGCTCCGCTCTTTGCTCGAGACTCGGGGCCGGCCCGGCAGGTGGAGCGGCTGGGAGGGTTAAGAGGGGAGCGGCTTGGAGGCGGCGGGAGGGGAAAGCAATACCCAAGGTTTGCGCCAAGAAGCCCCACCACACTATTTCGCTTGGCATTCTTTCCTTTTCTCCTTTTAAACTTGCTTGCCCGGTGTCCTTCTCCGTTTGGCTCCCCCCGCCACGCTGCCCGCCAACTCTGGGGGCCTGCCGAATAAGCCCAGAGTAGTGGAAGGTAGCAGGGAGGTAAAAGAGGCTTAAATGGCTGGGTGGGCGGGTTCGAGGTAGGATGAGCAGCCAATGGCTTAACTTCTCCAGGAGGAAGGGGCAGTTCCCACCCCCCAGGCTGGAGGCTAGAATCCTTTCTCTTATCTCCGCTCTCCGGTTCTTTTGCTTTCCTTTCTGGGTGAGGGGAGGCCGGAAGCTTGGGAAAGGTGTCTGCGCCCCCTCCCCCACCGCGCCGCCCGAGTGTTGGGTGGGCCGGGCGACAGGAATCCTGGAGCGCGCCGGGGCCGCGCTGACCGCCCCGCGATCGGCGGCGCAGAGCCCGGCACCGGCGGCCCTCCCGGCGCGCGGTTTAGAAATCGCACGCGTTCCCTGTCTGTGAGTCTCCGGCGCCGGTCGTAGTGCCAGTGCCGCCGCGGGCTTTCGCCGGGCGCTCGGGCCGGCGCTCCGTGACAAAGAGTCGCCTTGGGGGAAGGAAGGCGAGGCCGCAGCGCTAGCTCCTCACCTCCCCCCACCCCGCAAGTGAAGAGGAACAATTTGTTTATCTTCGGCTTCAAGAATCCTTCCCTCATCCCCGTTCTCCCAGGGCGCCCAACCCCTTCTCCCTCCCCTCCCAGGTCGGCGCGATCCTGCCCAGTCCCGCCGGCAGCACCTTCCCTCCTCCCCTTCCTCCTTCCCCTCCACTTCTTCCTCCCCTCCCCTTCCCCCTTCCTCCTCCTCCTGCCCCTCTAGCCCGCCTTCTCCCTCCCTTTTGGAACGCGGCCTTGGGGGAGGGAGCGGGAGGCGCTTTGTCCGCCTCGCGGCCCAGCTCAACCCCCGGGGCGGGAGGGGCACTGTGCCCCTTGGCCCTGCCCCCTCCATCGCCGCCGTCCCCGCCCCGTCGCGCCTCCCATCCCCCCGCTCCCTCCTCCCAGCTCCCCCAGCAGCGGAGCCTGCCAGGAGAGCGAAGAAGGGGCTGTCTCGGTTTTGAGGAAGAACGACAGTCCCGGAGTCAGGGGGGAGGTTCTCGCTTTACAAACAGGAAGCCGAAAACCACTGACACACTGTAGCTTTTCTGATTGTAGCCGGAGGCGGGGCCTGTCCTGCTTCTGGACTGTAGCTCCGGTCCCCTTCTCCAACCTATTTCTCTCCCACCCCCGCCCACCTCGCGCCCTCCCTTGGTGGTGGAGACTCACTTGGTGAACCTGAGACCGAAGAATTTAAGAGGCACTGTAGGTTTCATCCTTGCCCACCCCGCGTCCTCTTTTCGTGTGTTGGTACACCCCACGCGCATGGATTGCGGAGAAATGAGCTCCTTTCTGGAGGCTCCAAAATTCCCGTGCCACAGAATCTCTCACAATCTATAGGGATCAAGGGCTGTTGTGGCGTTTACCTCACCAGCTGGGCGACCCTGGAACAAAAGCCAGTGCCGTTCCCAGTGCTGGGTCTATTGACCCGGCAAGATAAGTAGAGTTTGCGACCAGAAAGTTTTGGTGTTTGGGTTGTGTTCTCTCCTTTCCGTCCTGGGATGGGTGGAGGGAGGTGCGCGCGCCTGGGTTTTGATACATTCGCAGGTGGAAGCAAGCCCAGCCTCCTGACGTTACTTGGAAGGAGACAGCAAGCCCAAACCACAGCTTACTTTGGAAAATAAAAAGATGATGCTTGTTTGAATAGCCAGAGACATCAGCTGTAGATTTCACAGTGAATCCCAGTTTAGGAAATTAACAACAGATAGATTTGAAAGATGACTGCTTGAAAATAAATTTTTTCTATCGGTTTTATGACAATGATTTAGCCTACTGATTAGACTTATGTATTAATAAATACCAGAGCTATGTACAGAATAGGAGAGTATTTTAGCTTCAGCTAAAATATCATCTCTCGTTGATACCAGTGGGAAGTATGTATGATGAGTGTAATAAATGTAAGCCTTAACTCTTTTTTTTTTTTTTTTTTTTTTTTTTTTTTTTTTT
>NW_022437001.1:12597592-12709159 GCF_009761245.1 Sapajus apella
TTTTTTTTTTTTTTTTGGGACGGAGTTTCGCTCTTGTTACCCAGGCTGGAGTGCAATGGCGCGATCTCGGCTCACCGCAACCTCCGCCTCCTGGGTTCAGGCAATTCTCCTGCCTCAGCCTCCTGAGTAGCTGGGATTACAGGCATGCACCACCATGCCCAGCTAATTTTTTGTATTTTTTAGTAGAGACGGGGTTTCACCGTGTTGACCAGGATGGTCTCGATCTCTTGACCTCGTGATCCACCCGCCTCGGCCTCCCAAAGTGCTGGGATTACAGGCTTGAGCCACCGCGCCCGGCCAAGCCTTAACTCTTAAGCAAAGAGTGCAAGTAAATTCTGTGTACCAATAAAAAGAAAAAAAAAAAAAACAATACTTGCTCTACAAGTTATATTTCCTTTTAAAATAATTAGTTTAAAAATTAACCTTGGCTTGAAACCAGGGTATTTTAACAGTCTCTATATGAGGTAAAATCTCAAAAATAGAAGTTGTAAAGAAAATGTTTCTCTTTATTTTCTTGAATTGACTGCTGGATTATAGGTGTACTCTGGTGAGGCACAGAGCAATGAAATGTAGTTCTCAGATTGGGCTCTATTTGGAAAGCCCTAAAGAAAAACGATTATCACCCACAGCCAAATAATAATAACGGTGATATAAAAATAAAGATGAATAGGATTCTTTATTGTTTTATTGCTTTTGTTTACCTTCTTAGGACCAATATGTCCAAAGTACTAAATATCGATTAATTCTCTTTCTGCCTGGCTTGGGCTAAGAAGGCAGTCTAATGAGGGCTTTGCCTCTTTTGATTTGTTTTCCTGTCTTACACATTTACAAGGATGGGCATGAAAAACAAAAACAAACTAGCAAACAAAAAGCAGAGCCGGTGAGGAGTAAAAAATTTTCCTTGGCTCCAGGCTGCTGCAGAGGGGGCTGGGTTCCATGTGGGTTCTCACCAGCTCTGTTGATAGAGCAGGTAGCGCAGACCTGGGTTTGAAGCTGCAGTACCTCAGATATTAGGTCCGTTCTGAACATGGAATCAGATGATCCCACCCGAACCGCCACCACTTTATTGACACAGAAGTTTTTTTCCTCCTCTCAAAGACACCGCGAAAACTATTGACTTCACCTATCAGAGAGCCTCAGTTGAAAAGATACTTTTTTTTTTTTTTTTTTGAGATGGAGTCTTGTTCTGTCCCCCAGGCTGGAGTGCAGTGGCTGATCTCGGCCCACTGCAGCAGCCTCCCGAGTTCAAGCGATTCTCCTGCCTCAGCCTCCGGAGTAGATGGGACTACAGGTGCCTGCGACCAGGCCCGTCTAATTGTTTTGTATTTTTAATAGAGATGGGGTTTCACTGTGTTAGCCAGGATGGTCACTATCTCCTGACCTCGTGATCCGCCCGCCTCGACCTCCCAAAGCTCTAGGATGACAGAGTGAGCCACCGCGCCCAGCCTGAAAAGATGTCTTTTAATTATTTGTGGTAACAAAAGGGTGGGCATTGTTTATTTGCTGTATTTGGAACTGAAGTTCTGGTTAAAATTTTAAGGTAAATTTCAGTTGACAAGTTCATTTTCAAGCCCAAAGATAGGTTGACCTGACTGGAATGTAATTGTGCAGGCGCATCGAAAAGCATGTCAGTGCACAGTTTTCAGAATTTCAAAATGGTGATAGTCTTACTTGACCTAGGTAAGACCCATATTGTTTTCATTACCTTTTCACTGCATTAGCACCATTGTAACTTTCAGAATGTGGGGCTTAAATTTATTTAAAGCTTACAGACTGCATAAATTGTTGCGACCCCTGCTCTGAAGAGCTTATCACATAAAATTCATAAAACGCATTTGATAATGCATTAAATATCGAGTATTGGAGACAACTACAACCCAGCCAAAATGTTCCATTCATTCCTGGAGTAGATTTAGGAAATGTCAACATAGTAGTCCAGGGCTAACTCTCCTTGTAAATGAAGCTGGCTTCCCACTTCTTACCCTGTTGAAGGTAAATTACTGGCTCTGTATCAATTTTTTGGCAAGTTCATCTTATCAAGTTATTTCTACATCTTCCCTCTGAGAAGCTTTTCTTGGGCTTATCCTGTCCTGCTGCTAGCGTGGGTCACAGGACAACGTCTTTTGAAAAGCTTTCCTTTGCCCAACACCGTGTGCCTTGAGTTTGGTGGAAAACTTTTTGAAATTTCACTTTTCTGTCCATCACGTTTTTTTCTTTTAATTTTCAAGAAGCATATTTTAAAGCTCCAATACATATTTAATTCTGTTATGTTCTTTGGCTGTGGTACATTTCATTTAGTACTGGGCAGCCAGTGATCAGAAAAGTAGAAGCAGAGTTAGTTAACCATTAATCAAAATCTACAAAATGCTCTTCAAGCTGAGTTCCTCCCCAGGGAAGCCAATTTTTCAGGAAGCTAGTATGCTTGATACTTTCTATCCTGTCTCATTAGAACTATAAGGGCAAACTTTAGAATCTTTTTCAGGTTTTCTGACACCTGATAGGAGAAAAATGGGCAGTCCTGGTACATAGTTTACTGACATTTCTGGAAGAAGAAAGATTAGGAATTTAAACATTGAAATTGAGTTATATAGAGTTATTTTCTGAATATCGCTGTGAAACGAATAGCCAACTGTTGTTAGAGAGGTTTTCCTACCCATTTGGTTGAGATAGGAATAGGGTATTTCTCTCTCTCATGCACGCACATGCACACACATGCACATACACACTCACACATTCATTCATTCACTCACTCATCCTGGTGCCGGTGCCATAGAAGGGATCTAATATAAGAACCTGTTTTGCATGTTACATAGTAATTCTTGGATACATTTGAAGTACTTGTGTGATTACTGTTCTGTGTTTGTTAAGTAACAGTCTTGTCTTATACTCTTGAGCTTAAAAAGGCTAAATTCTGTTGTCTTTTTCCACATTACTCATCTGGGAGAACTGTGAAATCAATCAATCAGACATCAGACTTTTATAAAGAGGAACATATTTAAAACTCACTGTCAAGATCTTCTTAGTATCTACCTTTTAAGTCTCCCAAATAGCTTTACATTTTTCACTCTATAATTCAAAGGCTGATTATTGAGTTTTTTCAGATCCTCTGGCTGCTTGCTTTGTTTTTCCTTCCCCCACCTGCTGCCAACCTTTTGGTCTTTTCAGTGATCTTTAGCACCTTTATCAAAGAGTGGGAAGAAGCAATAAGAAGGGAAGAAATTTAATTTTGGTGCTCCTGACTCTCAGAACTAATGAAACAATTGGATACAATACCATTTTGGATTTAATATGGATTTGCCTTTATTCTTCCTTAGCACAAATAATAAAGACTGAGTTTCTAACTGCATTTATTCATTCAACAGCATTGGTACATTGTCCACAGTGTTTCATGGAAGTTAAAATGCTAAATCACGCTCTTGCATCCCAGACTTGGACAGTATACATTCTCTGTAGATTTTCAGTGTTATTCTAGCCAGATTCAAGGAGATAACAGATTTTTAAAAATCAATATACTCATTGATGCCAGTGACAGCAGTTTCAGGCTTCAGGGTGTTATATCCATTTTCCAGGATTTTTAAGAGAAATATTATAATATGCTTTACTTTCCTGTTGTTTCAAACTAGTTTGACATTGGTGTCTGCAAAATAAGCTAATTTGTGGATGACTGCTCCAAAATTACAGGATTCAACCCCCCCCCACCCAGTTAAATTTTTATTACAAATATAGCATGCCTTCCAGACAGATTCCAAAAATTCACTATTCAGGTTTATGAGTTGGAAATATAGCTTCTGAAAAATCAGCTGTCACTAAGAACTGATTAGTTTAAATGTTTTTCATTGTTGTTGTTTAAATCTAAGAAAGCTTAAAGAACCAAAGAAATCAGGTTAGATAAAATCACTCAGAAAATGTAGTTGAGGGCCTGCTGTATAATAAATACTCAAAGATCATGGGGTTCCATTCAGTGGATCAGAGAAGGAGCACACTTTTTTTAAGTCTACCTGGCAGTCCCATCTCTTAAACAGTGGAGGAGTTTTTTTTAGTTCCTTTCTCCATTTGGGACAGAAGCACAGCATTCAGCATTCTTTGAGGGCTGCATACACACATGTGTAGGAGAAGGAAATTACTACTATGGCAAGCTATGCATAGTATTCTTGGAGGAATTTAATAAAAAATCTCAAAAGGCAGCTGAGCAAGGTGGCTCACACCTGTAATCCCAGCACATTGAGAGGCTGAGGCGGGTGGATAATTTGAGGTCAGGAGTTGGAGACCAGCCTGCCCAACATGGTGAAACCCCGTCTCTACTAAAAATATACAAAATTAGCCTGGCACGGTGGCACATGCCTGTGGTCTCAGCTACTTGGGAAGCTGAGGCAGGAGAATCGCTTGAACCCGGGAGGCAGAGGTTGCGGTGAGCTGAGATTGCGCCAGTGCACTCCAGCCTGGCCACAGAGGGAGACTCCATCTCAAAAACAACAACAACAAAAGATTGCTTAAGAATAATTTAGGCATCTTTTAATTGTATTGGACCTCCTATTGGTTGAAAATGACCTTTATGCTGAAGTAGAATCTTTTAAAATGCTAGTAACGAACATTCATCCCCCTTTCGCAATGGCTTAACAACTGTAGAAAACTTAAAGTTATTAACTGCCAGCTTCCAGAATTTTGCTAACTCCTTTTATCTCCATCCTGTTGAGTAGAATCTAGTAGTATATGATTTCATGTTTATGGACCCTCCACCCCTCAACTATTAACAGCGTTTACTTCTGTGGATAAAGGAGGTTATTAGGTTACATTGCTGTGTCTCTCCTTCCCTCTCCCAACATCTTTCTCCACCTCCAGAGCACGTATGGACAGGGGCTTCTATTCCTTCAAAGCAAAAGGCCAAAGTGCTCTAAGTCTATTTGTGTAGATTCAACCTGGGTTGAAACTGTGACTCAAAAGTATTGCCCAGCTCTGAAAGATGCTCTGCTTGTGCCCTTTATTCTCACTCTGGTTGGTTATTTCTCTTCCTTTGTTTGTTAGATGCTGAAAGTAGCTCAGTGATTGAGAGTGAATCTAAAAGGATGGGTACCCAGTAAAGGGCTTGAACTAGTGGTAAGGTAGGAGAGGCAGGGGCATCACCTAGAATGGATATTAGGGGACAGAGACATGTGAGAGTATGTGTGGGTAAACAGACCATATCCTGGTGCTTTGGGAGTTTATAGAAGTAAAGCATGCTTTTAGTGACCTATACTGAACTTGGAGAACTTACTGAAACTCAAATATATATTTTTAAGAGCTAATGGGTAGAAAACAAATCATGTTTCTGAAATATTTCCGTGCTCTCTTAAATTATTACTACTGTCATGTGAATGGATTTACTATAGGATTCCTTTAATTCTTTTTTTTTTTTTTTTTTTTTTTGTTTTTTTTTGTTTTGCTTGTTTTTGGGAGACAGGGTCTTGCTCTGTCATTCAGGCAAGAGTGCAGTGGCATGATCTCGGCTCACTGCAGCCTCTGCCTCCCAGGTTCAAGCAATTCTCCTGCCTCAGCCTCCCGAGTTGCTGGGACTACAGGTGCTCACCACCACTCCTAGCCAATTTTTTGTTTTGTTTTTTTGGTAGAGATGGGTTTTCACACGTTTCTCAGGCTGGTCTCGAACTCCTGAGCTCAGGCAATCTGCCTGTCTCAGCCTCTGAAAGTGTGAGGATTACAGGTGTGAGCCATGGAGCCAGGCTTTAATTCATTGATTATCAACTGGTAGAGGTTCAGCCCTACCTCAGGAACATTTGGCAATGTAGGGAGACATTTTTGGTTGTCATTGTCACAGTTGGAGGACTGCTACAAGTATCTAGAAGGCAGGGATAGAAGTGGGTAGAAAGAAGGGATTATACTAGTTTCCTACAAGAGATTACACCCATAACAGAGAATTACCTGATCCAAAATATTGCTGATGATGAGAAACTCTCCTAGAATTTTGAAAATATGAAAGGAGGTGGGTTTACACATGTGGCATTACTCTCAGCTTTCTCAAAACACTCATTACTTGAAGGGTGGAGAGAGGCAGAGGTGCAGCAATGACGTGGAGAGAGCCTGGGGAGAAGTTAGAGGACCGCTGTGTTGCATGACATCGCCATCGTAGCTGGCCACGTAGTGTGATGTTCTGGCTTTTTACTTCACGATTGTTCTCACTGTCTTCTTGCCTGTCAGAAAGGTGAACGGTTGTCATTCTTTTTACCTCACAGAGTCATTGTTAGGATCAAATGAGTTAGCATATGTAAAGTCCTGAACACCTTAGGGTGCTGCACAAATGCCAGGCATATTTTAATGAATTACTTACATTTCACTTACTTGTTGCCTCCTGCCCAAAGGCAGACTTGAAGTTGAGTGATTTGAGGTTTATTTCACTCATGTACAAGCCAATGTCTACTGAACGTGTGCTGAGCAGCCGCTGCACATTGGGCACTGCTCTAGCCACTGAGGATGTGGCGGTGAGCAGGGCGTCCTTGTTCTCATTGGACAGCGGCAGGACATAGTCTTGTGTTTCAAATTAGCTTTATGCAATGGTATTTGTTGTCTTATTGGATATGTGCATGGAAATGCTTAAAAGACTAACATTTAGGAAAAGCCTAAGGGTGTTAGATACTTTGTATCTTCCTGCAAGCATTACTTTCTGTAACAAAATTCATTTCAAATAAAACTGTGGAGAGGAGAGGATTAGTTGGTGTGGTGAGGAATCAGTTTGAGGTGTGGTATAGTTGTTAACAATGAGGCAGATCATTGTCTTTATCTTTCCTTCCCTCACTTTTGTTTGGACCAGGTGACACTTGCAGCACCATAATCATGGCTTGACATTGGGCTTTTAGAGGAAACTAGAAAAAGAAGAGAACATTTAGAAAGAAGCACGCAGGAAGGTGCAAAGTCTTGAAACTATGTCCCAGGAAGAACAGTTGGAAGACCTGGAGGTGTTTAGTCTGATTTAGGGGGTGATAGGGTTGCTTTCTTAAAATATTTGGAGGACTGTCACGTGAGGAAGGGATTAGATGTGCTCTGTATGGCCTCGAGGGGATAGATTTAGGATCACCGGTTGACAGTTATTAGGATCCAAGTTGTGATTTAATATATATATGTTTAAAAAGCCAATCTTATAAAAATTTAAGCTGTTCCAAGATGAAATAGGCTGCTTTGCTGAGTAGAACTGTCCCAGCAAAAGTTGTTCATTTGGCTGAACATTGGAGAGGGATAGGGACTCTGTCTATTCATTGGTACACTTCTGTGACTTGAAAGGACCTACCTGTACATACAAGGAACTCTAAATATTTGTTGAATAAATTACTAAATGAAAGTAAATAGATTAAGAAGTGACTTAATTCTGCCCCTCAATGTTATTTCCTTTCTCAGAAGTAATTGTAGTCTGGGGTCTCTCTCTCCAGACCCTCTTCTGTTCGCTTACAGGTATATTATATATTGTACATATTGTACATAATCACATATTCATTTTTTTCTACATAAATGGAATTATATTATGTGTACTTGTCTGAAATACACTTCTTTCTCTTTCATATACTTTAGAGAGCATCCAAGTTGGTACATGTAGATTCTCAACTCATTCTTTTTAACTGCTGTATAGCAGTCCATATTGTGACCATTTCATAATTTATTGAATGATTCCCTATTGATACATACTTTGGTGTTTTCTTATTTTTTGCTAATTAAATGTTTCTGTAATGAACATCCTTATCCGTATATCCTTTGTACATATGTGAGCATTTCTGTAGCACAGATTTAGGGTTCTTTCTATAGATGTAATATGTATAAAGAGAAACAAGTTGGCGGAAAAATCCCTTACTCTAATATGGTTCAATATAGCACCTGAATCTTATTACAGCCCATTTTAGGGCAAATGGTAATTATGTCTCCTTAACAAGATGGCTTTAAAAAGTATCAACTCTAGTAACTAGTTTTGGTCTTTGCACAGAACATTACTAGTTTTTAAAGGCTGTGTATTTGGCAAATAACACATCTTATAGGAGTGACGTTCCTTTTTCTCAGCTGGCCCTTAAAGAGGTTTTACTGAAGAAGGAACCTGTTCAGCCAGCTCCTGCTTATTCTGTGAAAGTGGGAAATTCACTTCCTTGAACAAGTTTGTGGTTCTTTTTACCTTCCTGAGCTTTGTGTTTCACAGGAGTGATTATATGGCTTTATTTGTAAAATGTATTTCAGTGGGTGATACAGTACCTGGGGTGTTCGTGGGTGCAGATTGGAGTGGTCATAAAAATCTCAGGTCTGTGAGTTGCCACTTCCTACGGGTTAAATTACCCTGACTAATCCAGTCATCTGTGTAACACAGTAATAACAACCTGCTGACCTGGCCAACTGTAGAAGATGCATCAAAATGGACAGGCATCTTATAGCATTTGTTTAGACAGTGAGTAGTCCTATCAGTTTTCATTATACACAGGTGCTGCAGTGGTCTGAAGACTGCCCTTCATCAGAGTTCTTAGTTATTTTGCTTTCCCTTTGCATTGCAGCTTCCCTACACTGAGGTAGTAACAATTATTGTCTACAGTTCCATAACTGCTGGAGCAACCTGGCTCCAGAATCTGTGCTCTTGGCTGCTACATTTTTCTGCCTTCACCTGACTGCAGTGTTCCTTCTTGGAAAGGTTGTCTGAGCAACTGCATTTTCTAAATGGCCATGTTTTCCCAAAGAGAAGTTCTTGTCTATTTGACTTTTGTTTATTTGTCTGAATGGGAGCTACAATTCACGGACATGGTAGTGCTGGTCCTTACATGGCCCTGATTTTTTTTTTTTTTTTTTTTTTGAGATGGAGTCTCACTGCCTCCTGTGATTCTCCTGCCTCCGCCTCTGTAGTAGCTGGGACTACAGGTGCACACCAACCATGCCCAGCTAATTTTTGCATTTTTCATAGAGATAGGGTTTCACCATGTTGGCCAGGATGGTCTTGATTTCTTGACCTTGTAATCCATCCGCCTCTGCGTCCCAAAGTGCTGGGATTACAGGCATGAGCCACCATGCCCGAGCGCCCTGATGTTCTATGATGACGTCCCCAACTTTGCTGTCTCCTGGCCTCACATACCTCTGGCCTTGTGTGTTTCTCCTCTCCACATCTCCTTTCCCACCACCTCATGTTCCACCTTTGTGACAGTGATAATAGGATCTGGAACCTTGTACAAGATGCATGTGGCAAAGATTTGACCCAGAGAGATAAAGCAAGGGTGGGAATGTACATGATTCAGGGCCTAAAGTTTACATGGCATTCTCTACCAAATGATTCCAATAAACTAAGCATTGTGCTTCAATTTATGACCTAGATTCAGTACAGCCATTTTTAAATTTCAATTTTCATTTTTTTAATTAATTTTTTTTTTCTTTTTTTTGAGACAGAGTCTTTCCCTGTCTCCCAGGCTGGAGTGCAGTGGTATGATCTTGGCTCACTGCAACCTCTGCCTGCCAGGGTCAAGCGATTCTCCTGTCTCAGCCTCCGGAGAAGCTGGTACTACGGGCATGTGCCACCACACCCAGCTTTTTGTATTCAAATGGGGTTGGCCAGGATGGTCTCAATCTCTTGACCTCGTGATCCACCTGTCTCAGCCTCCCAAAGTGCTGAGATTACAGGCGTGAGCCACCACGCGCGGCCCAGTGTAGCTATTTTTTGCCATTTAGCTGAGCCATATAGCATCTTACTGCTTTCTTTTTTATTCTGAGCCTTTGGGCAGCTAAGTTAATGCAGCTGTGTGCTCGCTGTAAGCTTTAGGGAAGGGGGCTTCCTCATTCTAAAGAAAGCTAGGTGCCTTCTGTTTCAGTGGCTTAAATAGCAAAAGTTGGTATGTATATAAAAGAAAAAACTTCTCTCTCAATCTTGTACGTAGGCCATCCAGTATGATAAATTAAGAGATTGTTAAAGGTGCTGCTCTGGTCATGCAACAAAATTTCAACCTATGCTTTCCCTTATTTAGTTTAGCTATTCTACTGTCCCTCTGAGGAGTGCCATCTTATTTTTGTGTTTGCTTCTAATTTTTCATGGTTCTGTTTCTTTTATTTCTAGCACTAGAATATTTTCTTTTAAGGATGACTTTCACCTACAGTCAAGGTAGACAACTGTCTTGCATTTTGCATGAAGTACAACACTTCCCTTTGTATTGATTATAGATAAATGGTTATCTAAATGTTTAGAGTACTTGTTTCATAGCTATCTGATTAAACAACTATTAGATAAAAGATATTTTCCAAAGAGTAGTGAGATTACAACTGTAGCAATAAACATCTAATTTCTAATTCCTTTGGAAAACATTTTATTTTTTTTTGAAAGAGTCCAGAGATGATTTATAATAGGTAATAAATGACTAAAATCAAATCTTAACCTTATTATGGATTTTGTTGTTGTTAAGAAACAGGATCTCTCTTTTTTGCCCAGCCTGGTCTTGAATCTCTGCTTTAAACTATCCTCTTGGCTTAGACTCCCAAAGTTCTGGGATTATAAGCATGAACCACTGTGCTCAGCTGAATTTTTGTTTTTAATATAACTCAAAAAGTGAGTGTTTCAGACCGTTTTTTAATAGAAAAATGTGGCAAAGTTTCAAGGCTATTCCAGCCTGGGCAACAGAGTGAGACTCTGTCTCAAAAAAAAAAAAAAAAAAAAAAAAAAAAGAGAGAGAGAGAGGGGCTTGCTCTTCACCCAGGCTGGAGTGCAGCAGCACCATCTTAGCTCACTACAGCTTCCAACTCCTGGGCTCAAGGGATTCTCCTGCCTCAGCCTTCGGAGTAGCTAGGACTACAGGCGTGTGCCACCATGCCCAACCAATTTTAAAAATTTTTTGTAGAGATGGTTTCTCACTATGTTGCCCAGGCTGGTCTCAAACTCCTGACCTCAAGCAATCCTCCTGCCTTGGCCTCTCAAAGTATTGGAATTACAGGCATGAGCCACTGTGCCTGGCCTAAAGGCTAATTTTGACAGAACAGTCAAATAGCCATATGAGTTTATAAATAGGAGTGTCTTATTAACATATACATGGCCGGGTGCAGTGGCTCACGCCTGTAATCCCAGCACTTTGGGAGCCCAGGCGGGCAGATCACCTGAGGTCTGGAGTTCGAGACCAGCCTGGGCAACATGATGCAACCCCATCTCTACTAAAAGTACAAAATTAGCTGGGCGTGGTGGCACACGACTGTGATCCCAGCTACTTGGGAAGCAGAGGCAGGAGAATCACTTGAACCTGGGAGATGGATGTTGCCATGAGCTGAGATCATGCCATTGCATTCCAGCCTGGGCAACAAGAGCGAAACTTTGTCTCAAAAAAAAGAAAAGAAAAAACATATATACAAATAAATTTGACATATGTGAGAATTCAACAAAATTTTCTGGATACTAAGTCAAAGAAAATATGACATTTTAATTGTTTATGTTTGGGCTTCAGAATGTCCAAGTGATAATACTGCCAGAGTCCCCAGCTGGGGCAAAGCATAATGTTCCCTTCCTACACTGCCATCTTCTGTTCCTGGCGCCTTTTGTCCCCCGTTCTAGTCCACTGAGGGATTTCAGTCCATCTTTTCCCTCTCTCTCATTGGGGAGAGTGTGTGGCAGTAGCGTGGACTCCTTTGCCAAGCATGCAGGTAGCGTTTGTCTTTAATCACTTAAGGTATTTCCTCACAGTGGTGTGTGCAGATCAGCACCTCATGGGCTGTAACATGCTCTTACTATTCCCATCCTGCAGTAGCCCTCTGCCCGGAAATTCTCTGATGTTTGGTAAACAGAGGTGGTTTATATAAAGAAGCAACTTTCTCCATTTAGACTTGTTACGGCTAAATGGTTGAAAATGTATTTTGCACTTTAACTAGGAATTCTTAAATGGTTTGCAGCTGCTATTGGATTTTTCACGTTCATTTTCTTCAATGAAGCATGGAGACAATGATTTTAGATTTGGATTTCATGCTGCTTAATTCTCAGAACCTATTGAAGGAATATTTGAAAAAGTTGTTCGTGAAAATCGTAAATAACCACGCTCAAAAATACTTCTGGCAAGTTGTATTTGTTAGAGTGGAATATGCCTGGAGCCCACAGTGAACCAGGAATGTGAAATGGTGACTTGGAGGGTGACAAAGTGTGACAATCAGGGATGTCTGGCATTCAGGCTATTGAAATTTAAATGGCTATTGCTTTTTTAGTGTTTGTTCCTGTTTTTAGATTTAAAGGACTGATATGAATAATTCAGGGGCTTTTTATTAACTTTAAATTTGTGGTTGAGATTGGAATTGGAAGGCTCGGAAAGATGTAACGGTAGTTTCAAGTAAAGGAGCTTAATGATAGCGTGTGTCTGTGAGAATAATGCCTTCTTCCCCTTCACGGAAGCACAGGTTATTTGTGTTACTGGTTTGGTAGGGTTTGTGTTTATCTGTGGCCTGGAATGTCAAAGGATTGCAAACTGGAGAACTTTGCTTTCCTCTTGATTTTGAAGCAATGGTGCAAGAGTTTCTGGTGTTGGCTTGCGGGGGTGGGGACCACTGTAAATGGAAGAAGACAGGAGGATTGGCTGGCTTTGATGTTCTCATCCACTTTTTCTAATGCCATTTTCATTACTCTATTAACAAAGATAGTGCATACTTTGAATAATTATTTATGTCTATCTTTTCCTTCAAAGTGTATTGCACACTTCACTTGTTTTCTTCAACTTTTTGTAATACATGTGTTTATGGTACACTAAAGAGCAATACATTTGAGGATGGAGATAATTAGCTTTGACAGACTTAGAAATGAGACTGTAAGAGGAAGAAGCAAGAGGATTGCTTAGAAAAATATTTGATTACTGGGCTTCAGGAAAATTATCTAGAAAGAAATTCTTCAATGTTAAAACCCACAGCCATATGAGTGACATGGATTGTAGGAAGAAGTGACTAATTTTGTGACTTTTTGAAAAAATTTAAACTTTGTTTATAGTTTTTAAAAAATCTCCTTTAAAAATTTCAAAATAGAATCTTTAAATGGAGAAATTTAAAATACTGAATAATAAAATGGGAGAAAGAAAAAGCAACTCAGCCACCTCAGTTTCCTAAGGTTGTTCACGTAGCCCTTTAGCCTCTTTCTTAGTATCACTGTTTATCATTTTTTGAGGAACCTTTGTTTAATAGCTAGCTTACCTTAAGAAACAGTTTTCCTTTCACTTTGGTGGCTCATACATTTGAGGAAGTGACCTTCAAGAAATGTGACTCATTCTGCACTAACTTGACTTAGTCATCCATCCAACCTCTCCCAATTTGGGGATCTTTTGCAAAGGGAATGATTAAACACTGTCAGTGTCTACAAAGAGGGAGATTAACCATGGGTTGGGTGAAATTATTCCTACTATTGTACATTATTTTGGATTTTCTGGACTAATAAGAAAACTTGCAGAGCAGAGTGTAAGAGGTTGATTATGGCACAAAGTGGGGAGGGTAAAATTCATGTCATCCGAGATAAATGATGCTCCAGTATCGCCATTATTTCTGTGGCTCTTTCTCCCTGGCTTAAAAAAAATCATGTCCTCATCCACAATGGAGGTCATGAGAATATGTGGGGTGGGGGGGAAAAGGGATGTATCTAGAACGTTCTGGGATATACTGGCTGATTGCTTAAAAGAGAGGCAAGAGGAGGCTTTTTAGGAGAATTTCACTGAAAAAGAAAATGTGAAGACAATTCACAGTCAGGGCTATGGGACAAATTACATTTGGGTCTTGCCAGCTCTCAGCAGCAGGTCTCTGAGTATCAACTAGGGAACTGCTTGAAGGGAGCCCCTCCCAGGAATGAGTGGGGAGAGCAAAACGTTTGGGATTTCCCTATAAATGGAACCCAGTGTCATCAGAAATCGGTGTGAGGAGCTCCGTTAAAATTCCCAGGTTTTCTTCTATCCACACCCAGGAGTTTCTTCTGTTCCCACCACCCCATCCTTGGGTCTTTTGTTCCATGAATAAATATTATGTGGTTTGGTGCTCATTATTCTTTGATATGAAAAAAGACAATTCATTAGGTTGAAGGAGAAGGGGGAGGGAGATACCATTTTTCACTGGCGCATCAAGCATGGTTACACTGATTTGAATTCCCAGAAAAGTAATAAAACAGTGAAAATCATGAGAAAACAGCTCCTGGGCTGACAGCTGTGCAGCACATGGGGACACTGAAGACAGGCCCCAGTGTTGCAGCAGGACAATATTGTGGAGCATATGGTGCCATGGCAAGCCAGTTGTTGAACTCCGTGGCTGGCTTTTGTTTGGGAAACTCTCTCAGCATTGGGTATATGGTGGCTCTTCAGAGACTTCTCATCTCATTGGCAAGAGGGCTCTTGGCCCGATGCCAGCCTTGCTGTACGGTGGCTGACCCGGGCCATGTGGAAAAGCTCATGCTTGGAAAACATTCACTCCTTACTTTGGTCACTAATCAAATCATTGATTCAACAAACATAAATTGGAATCTTTTTCCATGGCAGCCCAGTGGCTACATTACAGAGGAAGAATTTCCTCCAAGAATGCCAATTAATTATCAGATGCATTAATTCATTGGTGCCCAGTACTTCTTGTAGGAGTGAAAGTTGTTTTGATTTTCATGCTTTTCAGAGCACTTTACGCATGATGTCTTTATTCTTAAGGCTTAGCTAAAATCAGCAAGTGTCTAGGGCCAGGGTTGCTGCTAGAAAGGAGATAGAGTATCTGTCTATGTGGTTTTTACAAGACAGTGTTAAAATAGGCCCTTTGCTGAGCATGGGTCTATTTTTTAAATGTGTGAAGCTGGCATGTGTATGTGCATAAAAAGGCTAATTAACTCCACTTTCCTCCAGAGGGGTCTCCTTGGCTGCCCCGTGAGTGTGCTCTACTGTGGCCCGAGTTACACCATCCTCCTGAGTCCTTCATGAGTTCAACACCTCTGTAGTTATGGACACCCATTCTGGTTTCTTTTCTTTTAATTCCAAAGTGCAAAGGATGATCCAGCAGGGCTACTCCGTCCTGGGAGAGGTTCCTTCAAACGCAGCAGAAGGCGAGGCTCAGAGAGAATCACACTCCATGAGGAGGGGCTGCAGCCCGTGCCATTGTGCTTCGTGCCTGAGAATATTTTTATTGCACAAGCTAAAAGGAGAAAACGGGTGATATTCACACTCTGATGGAAGAGCACCAAATGTCACCATATTCTTGGTCTCTATGGGACCTCTTTTTGCAGAGCACCCATGAAGGTTGGTGGGGTTATGGTGCTGGGACAAGCAGATTTCTTTTTCTCATGAACAGATGTCATTACAAGGTCAAAATGTACTGGAAAAAAACACACATGTATTTATATGTATATTTATTTATTTCTGTGGTGTTTTCCTAATTACTTATCGGAGTTTATATTTTAACACTAGGCTCTGCAAGGGAGCTGATGTTTATTCAGGGTTTAGTTTTTACATTTTTGATCACTGGTCTCGAAAACAATGATTTTAAGTAGAGAATAGATCTGTTTACAAATCTGCTGTAAGTGGAGATGCACTTGCTGTAGCATTCAGGGCTTGGGAACATCTATGCCTGTGCCCTGGAAGTGATTTGGAACATCTGGAGAAGTGACTGGTGTGCGGTTCCTCTGGGCTTGCCTCTCTTGCCTTGGTTGTACAAGCTCCTTGAGTGTGGGAACATCCTTTCAGTCTTTCCTTTCCTTGACGTGTTTTTACAAATCCAAGTTAGGGGAAGTATTTCTGGTTTTATTTCCCCCGAGTTTCCTCAGTTAGGGGACCAATCTACATAGTCTCCCTTTAAGAAATGGAAGCAAGAACAGAAAACCAAACACCGCGTGTTCTCACTCACAAGTGGGTGTTGAACAATGAGAACACACAGACACAGGGAGGGGAACATCACACACTGGGGCCTGGCGGGGTGGGGGGCGATGGGAGGAATAGCAAGGGGTAGGGGGATGGGGGAGGGATAGCATTAAGAGAAATACCTAATGTAGATGATGGGGCAATGGATGCAGCAAACCACCACCATGGCACATGTATACCTGCATGATCTGCACATGTACCCCAGAACTTAAAGTATAATAAATTAAAAAAAAATGGAAGCAAGAAGATAATGAGCAACAAAAAGCCTGCAGTTGACTCTTCCTTGCCCTGAGCACCGCGGAGCCAGCAAGGAAGAGTCAAGTCCTGGAGGTTTTACTAGCTAGCCAGTAGTAGCTAGCCAGTCCTGGAGGTTTAACTCTAATTGTCACAACCTCCCTGGAGGGAGACATGGGAGAGATGGCAGAAGGGATGAGTGTGGAAGAAGAAAGAGCTAAGGGATAGCTGGAGAAAGAGGAAAATGCTGAGGGTACAGATGATCAGACATTTTGGGGTAAGAACGGGTAAATATTCAGATAGATGAAGTATCCTTGTTTCCATTTAATTGAGTTTGTCTACATATAGCCATTTTATGTTTACGGAATGAGCTAGACATTCTGATTCTGTGGCATGTTTATGGGATGAGTGGAGCGACAGCAAGACCCAGCTGAATTACTAGGTCACCAAATAAGTAGGTGGCAAAGTGAAAGAAGATACAGGTTTTTGAATGTTCTACCTTTGTTACAGGTTTTCCAGCTGGATGAAGAAATAGGAATCTGAAAATCTAGCTATGTTGTTTTACAGACTATCAGGAAATACAATCTTCGGGGGTTATGGGGACAGTTCAATTAAAAAAAACTTGCCCTCCATGTGATTTGTATTATAATTATTTCATACCTGAAGGACTCTTATAATTGAATTTTAGGGCGCTTCATTTACATCCTAGCTGGTGAGTTTCAATACTGTCACTTTGTGGTCCTCTAATTGCTGTCCCAAACATTCAGAGAATGCCCTGTGATTCAATTATAAATATCTTTTGGGGACTGTGTAATTATATACTATGTAGTTATCATTATAAAGCACCAGGGGACGTTAAGCCAATCAGATAACTTTAGTGGCTGGATGTTCATAACCCTGTAATTGATACCACAAGGTGCTTTGGGTAATGCTACAAATTTTATAAGGCAGGACCACTGTAGTTTTAGGTGCAGGAAAGAGTTACATACTAATTTTTAAGTTACATAAATGGGACTTTTTAAACCCTCTTTTTTCTTTTTGTTGGCTTTTATTTAAACCTAATCAAAGACTGTAAATAAATATTTACCATATATATGGCATGTAACAGCACATAGTGGCTCCTTTTGGTAGAAATCCATCTCTGTTCTCCCCTCTTTCTTAAAATAGATACAGGTATCAAAATAATCTTCAACATAGTTTTGATCGTACTTAAAGTCAGCACTCACACTTTGAAATAAACTCTTACCAACACAATATTAAATAGTAGATTGACCGATTTGTTCAGAATAAATAAAATAGCAAGTTTCAAGATGTAGACCAAAATCCTCTATAGCTCTCATTGAAAGAAAGGGGTGGGGGGGAGGATACAGTTGCATATGTAAAGCTATGTCCTTGTAAAACTAAAATTAAACCAAGAACAGTACAAGAAAATAACCCGCATATAGGAAATAATTACTAGATATGTGTACCTAGTAATCTTTGAATTACAGAAGAGTGAACAAACGTGTTCAGGGATGTTTGTGCAAAACAAGAAGTCTTCAGCCTGCTCTTCCCAGAGCACCAGAAAGGCATTTGCTTGCAGACGGTGCCTTCTTCCGAGCTCTTTAAAGTGGTCGCCAACTCTCAACAGCAATTGCTTCTGAGTAGTGTTCAAACAGCCCTGACATGGTCCCTTGGTATGTCATTATCTAGTCTCGTATTTAACCTTTTTCTAATAGCCTCCCCAAAGTCCAGAGTTTCCAGTAAGTGCCAGAGTAAGTTAGAAAAGGTGGATTTTTTTTCCCTGTCTTGACTGCACAGCTGTGAGCAGCAAAGGTATCGAGGGTTGTTTTTCCTTTCTTTGTCCTATGAGGGACGAGTTATATGGGAAAGTAAAGTGACTTGTTGAGATAGGTTAAGCTTTGCAGTGAGTGTCAACACACTAATAAGAACTTCCCTTTTTGCAGTTTTTTACTGACCTCCTTGTGGATTCACTCTATTCTTACAGGAGAGAAGGGCAAGGGAACATGTGCGTTTGTGGACTGTGCCTCTCCTCCATTTCTGTATTCTTCAGCTTGCCATTGTGGGAGCATGTGTACCAATAAGATGTCCCGTACAAGCTGCAGAGTGTGGGCCGGGCCTGAGGACAGTGGCCCTGATTGTATGGGTGTAGGCTCCACCCTGATGCCTCTGTGTGGTGAACAAGACCTGTTTACCCAGTTGCTGCATACACACACTCATGACTACAGTGCCTTTAAATGGATGCTACTTTATTAGAAGCATATGGAAATGATGACATCTCTGATGTCTCAAATAGAGATTGGAGACAGCATTCCTGAATATATGTGGGTGCGGAACACCCTGGTGTCTCATTTTGAGTGGAGGCCAGAGGCAGATGACCCAAAGAGCCTTCTTCTTCACCCTTCACAGCCCCTGGCCTGGCGCAGGGACAGCAGTAGGCTGACTGCTGAGGTCTGGACGTCACGTCCCACTGCTGATGCTGAACTTAGAAGTGGAGATGGCAGAGGTGGAGGAGATGGGCTGTGGAGGGGAGAGATAGGTGACAGAGGGAGGGAAAAAAATGAAATGGTAAGAGCAAGGAATGGTAGGTGACACTGAATTGACTATTACCCAGAATTAGTTTTTGAAATGGTGAGAGGGAATGTTTCTCCACTTTTCTTGGAGATAGCTTGTAGAAATTCCATTCTACTTTTCCTTCCTGGCTTGTTACCTTTTAAAGCATCTTTGTGGTTCTGTACATATTCCAAAGTACCTTCTGCCTCTGCACCAAGTTCTCCAGCATAAGGAGCACGGGGGTCTGGAGGAGAGGGAGCTCACCTCTTGTGCGGAGCTCCTCCCTCTACTCCCTTACCTAGGAGACCTCTCTTTGCTCTGATGGCAGCTCTGCCTTGTGCTCTGTAAGTGTTGCGTCCCAGCGTGCACTCTGGCCTTTGGTCTGGGTGGAGGGCTGCTGCTTTGTGGGTTTTCCCTGTTTTTCTCCTGGCCTATTCTGTAGGTTTCTCAGGTGAAATCAACACCGTCAGTCACTGCCTCTGGATGTCTGTGTTATCTGTTTGTGTTTCACAGACAGAATTTCTGATTATGAAATATAATACACACTCCCACTGTCACTTCTGTCTCTGGCTCTCACCTCCATCTTTGAGAGGCAGTTTGGTCTACCTGAAAGAACATTATGTGGGACGCCAGGAAATCAGGTTGAGTTCAGGCACTGCCACAATGAATTTTGTGACCTGGAGCAAGTCACTTCATCTTTTAGGAACACACAACTCAAGATTTGATTTAGTTGACTTGTAAGGGCACAGTACAGTGGAAGAAAACAGATTTATGAAATATAAATTTTTAGTGACTTTGTGTAGCCATATTGATACTACCTTAAATCCCAGGAATATCTACATCCTTCTTTCTGGCTACCTAGAGGCCTCTACCATTGCAGAAACAAAAGAGGGCTTGACCATCACTGAAATGACTGGAAGGTTTTGGCCAGCAGATAATAGTTTATTAATTGAATGTGTATGTGCATGCACCCTGCTTGGAAGAAAGGTGAGTAAAATTAGGGCTAATCAGCAAGATGTGGAGGGATGTTTCTTAATTCTGCTGGTCCTCTCTGTTTAGAACCTGGGCCTTCCCTTTCCCCACGCCCTCCCAGCACCTTTTCATGACGTGGCGGTTGTCCTGTGCTGCTTATGGTGAGTGGCCAGTGCTGGGTGGTGAGCAACTTGAAATCAAGGTTTGAATCTGACTTATAGGAGGAACTCAATAAATGTTTCTTGAATTAACCTGCGTAATATTGGCTATTTCATCATATCCTTATTAATTACAGCATTAGTCCTGAATTTCAGGACTAGCATCTTGTATTGTGGCTCGTAAGCTAGGCCTGTGAGCTTTTCTTCTGGTCATTTGGGCCACTTTGTTTTTATCTTTCAGTTACACTTAACCATCTGCTACCCAATGATGAAACCAAGGCATACTTTAGAAATGCAATTTTTAAATGATTTTTAAGTAAAACCCTTCTTTCAGTAAGACCAAATAATATCCAAAAGGTTTTAATCAGTTTTTTAAAATGGTTGTGTAAACTGCAGTTTGCAGGCCTTTGTAGCAGATGGATGACCCTCAGAACAATTTTTTAGACTCCCGATTTCTTCCTGGTGGACTATCTCATGCAACGTAATACTGTACCACTTTTAGTTGAACTTCTCTTAGAAATTTGTGTTTGGGCAGATGAAATTATGGCGGTAAGCAAATGGGCCAACCTACAGGACTCATGATATATGCGAACAATAGTCTGTAAACATAGACATTGTTTCTTCAGTTCTAAGAGTGCATTTCTGTTTTTGGCCTGGGGATTACATAGTGATTCTACTGCTGAGATGCCCTGATAAACTGCTTACTGCATGCCACAATTAGAAAACAAAAAGAGTACCTATTTGGTTTTAAGTTTGGAAACAGAAGTTTTTTTTCCAAGTTAACTTTTTCTTATCTATCGATTATGTTCGTGCCTCTCCTATCACTTAGATTTATTATTGGTGCCTTTCCACCATTGCAGATTCATTAGAATAGTAACAAATATTAGGCTGTTTTGTTTTGATTCTTAATCACCAGTTAAACTTTGGGTCTTTTCATTGCTGTGTGGATTGGTCATCAGCCTGAAAACTTCTGTTCTTCCTTTCTTTTCTATATGTTTGGTCTCTCTGGAAGACTGAGGCTCAGCCTGTCTTTTCAGAGAACCAGGGGAAATTATCAAGCAGGCAAAATCGATCTGCTTTTCTGCTTTACCTTTTTTTTTTTTTTTTTTTTTGAGACGGAGTTTCACTCTTGTTACCCAGGCTGGAGTGCAATGGCGCGATCTCGGCTCACCGCTACCTCCGCCTCCTGGGTTCAGGCAATTCTCCTGCCTCAACCTCCTCAGTAGCTGGGATTACAGGCACGCGCCACCATGCCCAGCTAATGTTTTGTATTTTTAGTAGAGACGGCGTTTCACCATGTTGACCAGGATGGTCTCGATCTCTTGACCTCGTGATCCACACGCGTCGGCCTCCCAAAGTGCTGGGATTACAGGATTGAGCCACCGCGCCCGGCCTCTGCTTTACCTTTTAAAACTATGTACTGCAGCTGAAATCAGTTGTGATTTAATTTGATCAAAAATAAGTGTCTCAGTCAAAGAAGGTATGTGTAAGAGTTGGGGGCAGGGGGGATTTAGAGAGTCACCTTCTTTGTAGAATTTTGGTTTCACCTTAAAATGGAACAACTTGTGTTCTAAGTTATTCCCATATATCACATCTACATGGGGTCCAGAATTTGTCATGGCCTAAAGGGAGGTCCATGATCCCACTGATGGGAAAAAGTGATCATACAAACAGCTCACATTTCCAGAGTGCCAAACACTTTTAAATGCTTTGCATGTTATCATCTCTTTCAGTTTTCAGAACGACCTTCTGAGGCTCTTCTAATTATTGTTTCCATTTAAAAGATGAGGCTACTGAGTCCCTGAGAATTTTGATGATATGCCACAGTTAATGAATGGTAGAACGGGGATTCAAACCTGGACAGTGTTGCTCCTGAGGCTGTGTGGCCACCACTCTGATGACCTCTTGATGTTGGTCCTAGGAGGAGACTGATGGATTTAGGACTTCGGAAGACTACCTGTGCTCGTGGAGCATGATGGAAGGGAAATCTTGAAGGTTCACACCTAGCTGTTACCTGCTCCATTTACTCCCTGCCTGGGTCTCTCCATTCTGCCCTGACCTTAAGGACAGGGAGACGTGTCTGGCTTGCCCAGGGTGTTAGCTCTGTCCTTGGTCCTACATGTGGTCCACTAGCTATGGCTGTTGTGAAGATATACTGTCTACTTTATGATTTGTTCCCCTCCCAAAGTACCACAGTCAAAATCTTCTCTGGGCTTGAGCCCACATCTAGACCAGAGCAGCTGCCTTTGGAGCTGTGTGTGGGGAGAGCCTGTGTGGGTGTACCTTTTTTTGACACACAGAGTGCTTTCCAAGAGCTCCAAGTCCTTGGTGTTAGAAGGACACTCCTGATATACACAGATCCCATTCAGATCCCATTGCCCACAGGGAGCTCTGAACTGACACTCCCTAACAGAACCCAAGTAGTGGTCAGAGCTTGGAGCTCCTTAAAGGCAGGGTTGCCACTGGGACTGAAATAGTACTTTGGATATTGCAGGTGCTCCATACATGTCCATGGACTTAGTTGATTTTTAGCCCTGGAGGTTGTCTCTTGGCACATGGTTCTTCTCTGAGCTCCATACTGACCTCTTCTTCTCTCATCTGTGACTGTATCTAAACTCTTCTTGAACTTATGGGTATTTTTGGCTTCTGTACCTCCTGAGGTGTGATGAGTTCTCTGTTTTTGTGGAGAAGAGATCTTATCTTGTATTGTCCTTTAAGACAATACAAGATCAAAGGTGGGAGGGGGAGTTTGGAGCAAACCAGAGAGGAATATGGACAAATGAGGGCAAAAGAGAGCCAGGGCACAGCAGAAGGGGCCTCTCCAGGGAGAAGAGGAGCTGTCTGTTCTGTCACTTAGGTTTCCATGCTGTGCTGGGATGCTGTCTGTGAGGCACTGGATAAAGGCAGTTTAGTGAAGTCACTTTATTTGGTGGTAACAGTGGCCCCAAGGTTTGATGTCACAACAGGTCACTTTAACCTTCTATTTATGGCCAGCTCTTGATGTACACATACAATTTTGGGAACTAAGTAAAATATGTATGGAGGTTTGGCTTGTGTTCTGGTGAATAATGTCCGGAAGATTAAATCTCTGTGCTTTTAGTAAAGTGATTGATATCTGGGCCTGGTTTCCCCACCTGTAAAGCAGGGGTAACAGCAATTCCTTCTTCATAGTGTTGATGTGAGGACTGAGAGATAGAACTCATGTAGGATTTTCAGTAAAGTTCTGGATCCACGGTGAGCCTTCCATAAATATCAGCTGTTATTATTAGCACACACCAGGGTGCCCACTATTGTGCCTCATGATGGCAGGCTCAGTGGGAAGTCAACATGTTTTCTCCAGAAAATAGAGCATGACTGTAGGTTTGTGGTGCTTGTTAGAAGGAAGAGTCGAGCTTTTGCTGGCTTTCTCTATTTCTCGTGTGGAAAGTGCTTAGCATGTTTAGGCCCCATTGCATTGACTGTCAACGTGAGTCCAAATTCCCTCCACACTTTCTGTCACTCATTTTGGACACACCATATGCTGTTTCCCATCATTTATCATTGACTGGCCACACGGCACCTCTTATGAGCCAGATAGATGCTGGGCTAAACATTGAAGTGACAATCATCTGGGCTACTGCCCTCCCCTGCAAGAGCCTGAAGAGGGCTCCATGGATGGAGGATGAAGGTACATAACACAGGGCATGAGCAGAGAATCATGAGTGTTTTGGTGTTGTTGAAACAGAAGGTTCAGGGCATAAAAGTGGTGGGAGAAGAGGCTGGTGAGAGAGGCAAGGCATTAGGATGCAGAGGGCTTTATATGCCATGCCCAGAAGCATAAGCTCTGTGACATAGAAGATAAACCATCAAAAGATTATAAATGAGGGTGTGATGTCATCATGACCGTATGAAAGACAGGTGTGAGAGCAAGCCTGGATGGAGGGAGGTCGGTGAAGATGTTATAGAATACTGCAGCAGAAGATGCTGAGGGCTTAAAGTAGGTAAGTGGTGGGTAGAGATGGAGATAGGAGACCAGTTTCAAAATATATTAAGGAGTCCATTGAGTAGACAGAGGGAGGGGGGACTAAGAGAAATCAGGGATGACTTCTAGTTTTCCAGCTTGGAAAATGGTGTGATTAGCCAATTTAGGAAGAGTCTTGGGTTTTGGAAAGATGTTTGGTTTTGGACATGCAAAGTTTAATGGGTGTATCTATGGTCCATTCTGAAGGCATGTCCAGTAGCCATTTGGATGTGTAGGACTAGAGTTTAGCCCAGAGGTCTGGGTTGCAGGTATAGACATTGCAGATGGCTGAAATTTCAGAGCAGATGAAATTGGCAAAGCCCATATACCATGGAAGGAGAAGAACAACAGCAGGAAGTTTGGGAAACACAACATTCAATGTATTTCTGAAGGAGGAGATCCTTCAAAGGAGATGAAGAAGAAACAGTCCAATTGATGAGGAGCACCAGGAGAGTGGTGTAGTGAACACTAAGGAGAATGTAGTCAGCATCATGACATGCAGCAAGATAAGGACCAGTCTCCTGGGACTTGGCGACTGGAAGCTCCTGGCATTTTGTTTGAGGGGTTGCAATAGGATGGTCTCAGTAGAGGCAGGGGATGAGAAGTATGGAAGAGGAGGGGGTGACTTGACTGAGGAAGAAACAGCATGCGTATGAGGGAAGAGACCCCACATTCAAGAGGGGCCCCTTTCAAGTAGTTGGTAAACCTTTTGGGAGGTAGGAATGTCTTGAATATGTGTGACTTCCTTGTTTTTTATTTTTTTACACAATGCTTATTGCAGTCCTTTATTATTATTATTATTATTATTATTATTATTATAAAAGAATATCTAGTAAATGGAATGATGGTATTGCCTCTTTAAAACTCGTACCTTATGGCTGGGCGCTGTGGTTCATGCCTATAATTCCAGCATTTTGAGAGGCCAAGGCTGGAGGACCACTTGAGGTCAGGAGTTTGAGACCAGCCAGCCTGGGCTACATAGAGAGATCCTGTCACTCTGCAAAACAAACAAAGAGACAAAAAACCTGTACCTTCTCTTCTACGTAGGAGTGATGTGGTCAGTCAGTTTGCCTTGTGCATGAGTAAGTATGTATGTATAATATAATTTGGATTCTTGCAAAGGACAAAGAAGAAAAATGAAGTCATGTGATTACCAATACATTTTTAAACATCTTTGCTTTTTGGAAATTACTGTATTTAAAAGTTTTTAAATTAAAAGTTGTTTTTTATTAGAGACAGTGTCTTGCTGTGTTGCCAGGCTGGCCTCAAACTCCCAGGCTCAAGCATTCTTTTTTTTTTTCTTTTTAGACAGAGCCTTGCTCTGTTGCCCAGGCTGGAATGCAGCGGCCCAATCTCAGCTCACGGCAGCCTCCACCTCCTGATTCAAGTGATTCTTCTGCCTCAGCCTCTTGATAGCTGGGACTACAGACATGTGCTGCCACACCCTGCTAATTTTTGTGTTTTTAGTAGAGACGGGAGTTTCACCATGTTGGCCAGGCTGGTCTCGAACTCCTGCCCCTGTGATCCACCCGCCTCAGCCTCCCAAAGTGCTCTGATTACAAGCATGGGCCACTGCGCCTGGCCGGCTCAAGCAATCTTTCTGCCTCAGCTTCCCAAGTAGCTGGGACTACAAGCCACTCCACCTGGCTCCAATAATTTACTTTTTGTGGTGAATTCTTCGTTGTTTCACATTATACACATTTTAATAGCTTTTATTTTGTTTAAAATTTTCTTTTATTTAGTATGTATCAGTTTATATGTTTTAATATTAACTCATATTCTGATATGAGTTGACATGTCTTTTAATAGAACACACATGAATTGAATGTCTAAACTTTATAAGCTAAAGTTGGACTTAATTAAAAAACCCAAAATCAATGCTCAGACCCCTTAATTATAATTAAAGAACATTAGAAAGCAATCACTTCTTTTGGAAGAATTTGCCTCTTCTGCACTATAGCATCTGACTCTTGGCGTTGGATATAGGACCTTTATTGCCTGGGTATTTGGCTGTGAGGCTTGCTTCTGTGTGAATTTCAGATACTGGAACTGAATTTCAGATACTAGTCATGCCCCTAATCATGGCACTCAGGATGCTTATGGCTCTGCCACCTGCACCACAGCTTCTCTATATTAATAAAAGGTGTAATCTATGTTTTCTAGCAGTTTACCAGCTGCAGGACTGTGAAGGAGGATCAACTTAAGACTAATTAGTATTGCCAATAGGTCTGGTAAGCCCTGAATGTCCAAATGCCAACTTCACCTCTTCTAGCCGTTCCTGCTTTTTAAAGAGGTGCTTAGCCTCTATTTTGTGATAGCTTTTGACTTCTATTCTTTCACCTAGATTTATTGTGCTTTTGGGGGTAACTTGTGCAAGGTCTCCAGGCTCTTAAGAGAGCACTTCCTAATGATTATATCTTCCCAAATTATGAGAAAACTTGGAGTTGTCTGAGTGTTTTTCCCTCCTAGAAATGCTCCATACCTAGTCAGTGCTGTTTAAGAGGGATTTTCATTGCATTAGGCACCAGCTAAGAACTACAAAATAAGTCAGTATGGCTCTGTCTTGGGCATATTGAGAAACTAATCAAGAAGGTCTTCTCTTGGGCATTGTTTCAGAGTAGCCCTCATTTTCAGCTTCCTTTGCACAGATTTCAAGGTGCTAACATAGACCAGTGTCTGTAGTGTGGTGGATTGAGACTAGATGTTCAAGGAGCCTCAAGGAGACTGGAGGGGAAGGGCAGAATGTGTGACTATTTAAAACCTCTGAGAAAAGGTGAAGCATTTCAACTACTCAAGTTGAAAGTTTAAGAAGAGAGAAAGCTGGTAAGTGATTACTGATATACGCTTGCAGATTCTAGGGGAGAACTCTGACTGGGTTTTCCCTAAAAACTGGAATTAAACAGGGATTCTCATTTCAAGCCTTAGTCACTTGGGGTTCATTGTGAAATATGAGGCAAAGAGAGTGTTATTTGTCATGAAGCTGCCTGAAAAAACGGTCTCACCTTGCACGACCCCAGAAACCTTACAAAGGTGTAGGGGTTTTCCCTGCCCTTTATTTTTATTATGAATGAGTTCTTTCTTACCTCTCCAACTTCATTTTACTATTCAGAGTCTATGTAGTACCTACTTACACAAAAAGATATAACACATCTTTTAAAGGTGTTGCCCCCCTCACAATAGAATTTTAAAAATTTTATTCTTTAAATGTTTCATCTTATTCAGATCTAAGTGGTTGGGAACAATAATGGGTTTCAGACATGAGTCTTCTGATGGGGTAAGCTGTACTTTTTTCTGTGGCTCCAAATGATATCCCTCCGGATGGATCAGACTTAGGAACCAGAAAGCAGAAGACCTGATGAAAGTTACATTTGAGAGAGAGAAAGAGAAAATAGGAAAGCATATTCAAGAAATTCACCCATCGTGACATCTTAGAATAATCGATTTCTCACCTACTTGTAAAAGTAGATCTTTAAAAAAAAAAAGTACTCATAATTACACTCTTCAGTAGTGACATGTGCTATGAAGTTGGGGTTTAACTTTTTAGACCTTTTTAAATTATGGGACTATAAACATAAATGTACCTTTTTCCTTTTTCCAAAATTGACAATCCCTTATAAATAATTTTTGGTTTATTTTGTATGGATTTTTGTTAGCTGTCTTAATGAACCTTGTTTGGGACAAGATAGGACTAAATAAATATGGAGTCACATTGTAGTAGGAGAGTCGCTGTGATCTGAAATGTGCCAGTCCTTTATTGATTGTAGCTGTCTCTTTAAAAAGCTGCAGAGCTTTACCTAGAAGAATTTTGAAATGCTCACAATTTCTATTTTTGTCTTAATTTGAATATCATGACCATATTGGTTTACTAGAGGATAGGAGAGATTGGAGCAGAGAGTAGGGGATAGGATGAGATAGGAAGAAAAGTATTTCAGGAAAGCTAAGACGTTACCAACAGGTTAAAAGTATTTGAAGTCCTTACAGATATTTACTTAATATTTAGTTAGCTGTTGGTGTGATTTATTTTAAGAAATGATGGCACTTTTAGACTTCCAAAATGTTTTTTTTTTTTATCTTTTCTTTTTTTTTTGAGATGGAGTTTCGCTCTTGCTACCCAGGCTGGAGTGCAATGGCGCGATCTCGGCTCACCGCAACCTCCGCCTCCTGGGTTCAGGCAATTCTCCTGCCTCAGCCTCCTGAGCAGCTGGGACTACAGGCACGCGCCACCATGCCCAGCTAATGGTTTGTATTTTTAGTAGAGACGGGGTTTCACCATGTTGACCAGGATGGTCTCGATCTCTTGACCTCGTGATCCACCTGCCTCGGCCTCCCTAAGTGCTGGGATTACAGGCGTGAGCCACCGCGCCCGGCCAAAATGTTTTTATAAAATGGACTTGTTTGGGAGGGCAAGGCAGGTGGATCACTTGAGGTCAGGAGTTCAAGACCAGCCTGGCCAACGTGGTAAAACTCCGTCTCTATTAAAAATACAAAAAATTAGGTAGGCATGATGGTTCCGGCCTGTAATACAAGCTGCTTAGGAAGCTGAGGCAGGAGAATTGCTGAACATGGGAGGCGGAGGTTGCGGTGAGCCGAGATCACGTTATTGTACTCTAGTCTGGGGACAAGAGCAAAACTCTGTCTCAAAAAAAAAAAAAAAAAACCCACTGGTTTGATTATTCCTGTCATCAAATTTGATTAGAAGAATAAATTTCTCACCTACTTTAAAAAAATTACTCACAATTGCACTGTATTAGCCTATCCTCATGCTGCTAATAAAGACATACCCAAGACTGGGTAATTTATAAAGGAAACAGGTTTAATTTACTCACAGTTCCACACGGCTGGGGAGGCCTCAGGAAACTTACAGTCATGGTGGAAGGAGAAGCAAACACAGCCTTCTCCACATGGCCGCAGAAGTGGGGGAAAAGCCCTTTATAAAACCATCAGATCTCATGAGAACTCACTATCATGAGAACAGCATGGAGGTGACTGCCCTCATGATTCAGTTACCTCCCACTAGGTCCCCCCCACGACACATGGGGATCATGGGAACTACAGTTCAAGATGAGATTTCGATTGTGACACGGCCAAACCATACCATGCGCCATTGAGTGGTGGCGTGTGGTATGAAATTGGGGTTTAACTTTTCTTTAGACAAATAGTTCCCCTCAGTACTTTTTAAGTATGAATACCTCTAGTAAACTTTGTTTTGGTTTTTAAAATGACTTAGATGTCACTTTGAGGGATTAAAGTCAGTTAACAAAGTATGTCTGTAAAACTCTACTTTTTGCTCAATATGGCAATATTGAGTCTATCAGCACAGACTAAATCAGTGGCTAGTATATAATAATGAAGACTTTCTCCCTACTTTGAGTCTACACAGCCTAACACCTCTTTTTCCCTTTCAAAGTGCTGGTTTAGTCATGATTGCCAGCCAAAGAACATTTCCGACGGATTGAAGAAATTGATTGTAGAAGAACCTTGGAACTTGTTTGCTATTAGAATCAAGAGAAGGACGTGCTATGTTGTAAAGTTGCTGGGGTAGTCTTCTAAGGCTTTCAGGGGTCCATTATTTACTGGAAAACAAGGAGTATTTAACATTTTAAATTTCACCTTGGCCATGGACGTGCCAGTGAAATATTAATATTGTACCTATTTGGCACAATTAGGAATAGCTAAATGTCTCTGCTTTGGATACCACTGTGCAAGATAAAAACAACCCCAGAGCTCCAGGAAGCCGAAAAACGGAGGCTGAGCTCATCATAGTTTCATATGTGCAAATGAAAACGCCTTTGCCTTTTGACATTTCTCTCTGCAGCATAACCACCAGCAGAATTTTTAGTGAAACAGCGCTTCCGTAAACTTAGAAAAGTGTCTCCCAGTCTGGATTTGGTGTTTAGCCCAAAAGATTTTCATTGATAGTAGAAGTACATTTTCCGTAAAACCATCGTGTATGTGTTTTTAATAATGGTTGAAGATCGCCACAACATAACCCACTCCGAAGAATGCTACTGAGTTATGAACTGAATGTTACTGCAGCGCTTTAGCTCTGGGAACAAGCAGTGAAGGACACCTTTTCCCTATCTGTTCATAATTTCAAAATGAAAACAGCGTAAAAAGACCAGTTAATAACATAATCCATATGTTCTTCTATGAGGAAAAAAAAAGATTAAGGAGAAACTATTCGATCTTAGCTGTGACCAGTCTTTATATGAGAAAAGATTAATTTTGATGGACTAACTATATCTAAAATTAGAACTGTGGGAAAAGGATTATATGCAACAAAATGCAAAAGATTAATGTGGAGGCATGATGCCTAAGGATTGGATACCCTTAAAATATTAATCTACATCAGGCACATTTGCAGTTTCATGTACCAATAAGGAAATAGAGAAACAGAAATGATATCATATCAAGAATGATATGACGCCTTTTAACTAAAGGTTTTGTTAATTTGTCTTTGGTTAATAACTGCTTTTATAAGACATCATCTAGCTTGTATGTGCAGCTTTTTGTATATGGTATCGCTAGTAACCTGTAATTTAATACTGCTCATTACTCATTGGGGGGGCACTCAGATTCACATTGTAGGTGTCACACTTTGGTTAGCTTTTAACCTTGGGAGACAGACTTGATTGTGATTGGAACTCTCTTTTTAAGCCCACAATAATTACTAATTTGCCTCTCTGGAATAGCTAGCAGCAGTTGACTAAACAGAGAGACTGAGAGATGTTGACCACACAAGAGTGTCTGTCTTCAAGTGCATAAATATTGTGGACCTCTTTTGCATCTGTGGTCCCAGCTACCATACCTTGAGCCCAGCAGTTGGAGGCTGCATTGAGCTATGATCATGCCATGGGAGAAAGAGCAAGACCTCATCTAAAAAGAAAGAAGGAAGGAGGGAAGGAAGGAAGGGAGAAAAAAAATTGTGTATCCCAAAGTGTCCCTCCAGAGGATACTATAGAAGAAGTCTGTAATGACTGTATTTAGCTACACTAAACCAGCAATGCGTATCTGTAAATAGGTCATGAGATGTGAGAAATAAAGGTAAGAAAAGTATATCTAGGAATGTACCAGGTTAGTTAAATTAAGTTTACTTCAATCTAATAAGACCTTAGTGGCTGAATCTAGGTTCCTTTCATGCCTCCTGAAGTGAGTGGTCAAATGGTTACAATGCCATTTCGAGCACACCTATTAAAAATTCTTTATTACAGTAACATCTTTTAAAGTGGTCTCTAGGAAGGGTTATATAGTGGAAACGGAATAGGTTTTTCTGTTGTGTGAGATTCGAGGTGAGAGGATCTTGAGGTTGACCTTATCAGGGTGAATTCTGAAAACGCGCATATACCACACCTGCCTTTTGCCTTGAGTACTCTGGGGAATGCTGCCATACCCCTTGCCTTTTAACATATGTATTGAAGCTAGCTTTGACTGGAGGTGCTACTGTTCCTCTCACTAACAAGCCTACATTAATTTCACAAATTCTTTGTCAAAATATAATTAGATTGGTTTGAATGAGTACACTTAGAATGTAGGATCCTGCATCCATCCTGTGTGTGCCATCAGAGGCCTTGTTGGGGGGAGGTGAACAGGAGGCAGAATCAACTTGGGTTGCTTGATTGGAAGTGGCTCTTATGCATGTTATTTTTGCAGCTGGGGAGAATGTTAGGCTATCTTCCCCTGCTGTCTCATGATCGTTTCCAATGGGCCATACTACTGTATACATATTGACCAGAGGAATGAATTGAGGCTTTCCAAAATATTTTTTTATTGGAGACAAGATCTCACCATGTTGTCCCAGCTAATCTTGAACTCCCAGGCTCAAGCAGTCCTCCTGTATCAGCCTCCCAAAGTGCTGGGATTACAGGTGTGATCCACCATACCAGGCCCCCAAATATTTTCAATGTTATGTACTGTTGGTATTTATGTTTCAACCTGGAATGGATGTTCCACAAACACAGTCAAGGTTATGGTCCTACTACCTGATCCTCATTTTCATTGTTTATTATTATTATTAGCTAATACTTATATGCTACTTACTATGTACTGAACTGTGCTAAGCCTTTCATGCTTATTAGCTCATTTAATATTCAACCTAATGAGACAGGTGTATGTATATACAGATGAAGCAATGGAGGCACAGAGAGGCTAAGTGGCAGGATGAGAATCATACAGCTAATACATGGTAGGGCTGTGGTTTGGACCCAGGCATTCTGGTTCCAGAAGACTGCACTCAGGACTATTACTTTTTAAAAGACTAAATATGGTAGGGAAAAAAGAAAACAAACCCACAAATATTTTGACCTGTGGGTCGGTTGTAGCTAATATCAGAACATTTTTTTGTTTTCTGGCTGTCTAGCTGTAGGCTCTGAAGAAATGCCTGTTGTGGGTGTCATGATTCTCATTTTAGAAGATTAAAAAAAATAAATTTAGTGTGTTCTTTTAAGGTTTTATTTCTTTTGTGTATTTGCATATATTACCATGTGTGGTTATCTGTGAAAATCCTTAAAAACATGTACACACAAATTACCCTGAGAATTACTAGATAAATCTTTCCTCCTTGATCTGAACTATTGACTTCTGATACTGTCTGATGTGCTTAGAGAAACTGTTGAACCCCTTTGATAATTTAATGCTTTTGTAATTTTATTAAGGATATAGCTATAATTTAGAACATTTTATTTGTATTTTTATGAGACTCGGAAGGTGGCATCAGATTAGATCAATTTTTCTATTCTCTATTAAGAATTTTGAGATCTGTATATACACATACATATATGTATATATACACGTATACATACATATATTTATATATTTTTTAGATGGGGCTCTCTCTGTCACCCAGCTAGAGTGCATTCATACAATCATGGCTCACTGCAGTATTTTGTGAATTTAAAAAACTGATTTGGAATCCCTTGCTTTGTCTCTGATGAAGCATTTGTATATTTTCTTAAGGAAATAAATATTCTGTAATTCATACTTTCAAAGTTTTATAGTTGGAGTATGCTTAAAAACATAAAACCACATTCAAGTTTAACTTAGTTTTGGAAGTTAGATTTTAATGTGGCCAGCAGCTCCAAGTAAAAGTGTAAATTTAGAAACAGCTTTAAAAGTCTTACTTGAAAGAGAATAATAAGTGTGTAAGAAAATACGAGAAAGATATTTACATCAATATAATTAGGAACCTCAAACATTTGCTTTGGGTTATAGTAAATAAGATGCCAGATAATGGCCTTCCCCATAATTAGGATTTTGCTGGACTCTAAAAATCACCCCAGATCACACTAAGAATAAAAGGAGAGACTAGAAAAATCCCCATTTTGAGAACTTAAAAATTTTTTTAAGGAAGAGGAAATAGAGCTTTCTAAATTCTGCTGAGGAAGAGGAAAGACAGTCCAGGTCCGGACCTCAGCATGTTCTGCAAGCCAGAGATCCTGACATGTGTGGAGGTTGCTGGGTTAATAGTGAGAACACTGAGTGTTTCTGTTGCAGAAAGTGATCTCCGTAGCTATACTCTGTGTCAATATGTAAAGTACCCTACGCTTTAAAAAAAAAAATCTCATCTGTGAAGGGAGATGTAAATCGAAGTGCTGGATCTTTTGTCATCAATAACAATCCCTAGCCAAATCTTTACAAGATAAGTGTTACTACCATTCAGTTGGGTTGACTGTGTTTAGCTTCCTAAAATGCTGCTGCCTTTTCAGTTGAGTGATGCATGATTCACTTCCTGCCCTGCAGGGTGTACACCAGCCCTAATGGTTTTGTCTGGAAGTGGCCAGAGCTGTGGAGGATGGAGGGGATGGCAACTTTTGAAGCAGTGGGGTTAGAGGTTAGAGTGGCAGTCTCTAACATGACCTTCTGAAGGAATTGAATACAGGCAGTTGGCTCCACCTGACTTGTGTTCTTTTTTGTATTTCTTTGTCAGCCTCCCTGTCCTTTTACTGAAGTAGAATAGACACTCTCTTCGTTTCTGGTGACTGGAAATAGCCCTGAACATGCAAGAGAAATGTTCTCTGTGTAGGTGTCATTCTTGGGAGACCACAGGAGCAACCCTGCAGGGCCACTTTTGAGGAAGGAGCTTCCTAAATAGAAGCTGATTCCTTGGGGGCTCTGGATGTAATAGTGTTGTTTTGAACACGTAAAGAAAAGTAAAAAATTCAGAAATCTGAGAACACCGCATAACTTGATTAATTTGAGCCCAGATGTTAAGAATTTGTGGTATTGTCATAAGGCTTTTTACTTTATATGAAGGAATGCTTGTAAACTAACAATTAATAAAACAGGCATGGGGAGGACATTTAACCTATTCAATAAGATAAACTGCTTTTATTTAGAATAATCTTTTTATAAAAAGGGAAACAATAAAATAATTTCAAATAAAATTACAAAATAAAGGATCTCAAAGGACACATATTTGGCAAAGATATGTACTCTACATATTTGTATATATTTAAAAGTAATTCCAATTTTCTATTATTCCATGTCACCTACAATTAATGTGAATTAGTAAATATTTTCTATATTTAAATAGACATTTTTATTTGTAGTTTCTGTGTATTTGGTGGAAATACTTTTTATATTCAAACCTAATTGAAAAGAATGATTTTTACATTATAAAAAAGAATCTTAATTTTACAAAGTCTTGACCTTAATATTCACCTAATGGCAAGATATCCCCCTACAAATGTTTTGTAGAAATGTTTCAGCTGCATACATTTATTACACTTGCTCTTTGCTCTTTATGTGCCCATTTCCAATTCTAGATCAAAGAATGTATTGTATGTGTCTAGAGTCACCAAAAAATGAACTTTTGCATCTGCTCATAAGTCCCTCACTTGCTTCTGAATATCTGTAGTCCTGGGGTCTGCTGAAGGCACTGATCACCTCCCAGATCAATCTCGGTATAGTCTCTTGCACTCATTAATTTTTGTCATTGTGGGTGAAAATATTTACTCTTATGCATCAATTTGCATGACCACATAAAAATTATAAGGGATCTTTGTGACTTTGCATATTTCATTTGTTTATAAATTGCTCATTGAGAGCAGTTTCTTTCTAGCCATAGTTTTATTTTAGAAGTGAAAATTGAGAGTGAAAGCATTTGTGTTAATTGAGAGTGAGCACTTGAGTTTCAGGAGGAAGAGAATGAAATACTTTAAGACTTAAAAATAAAATGTATTGTTATGAGCTATGAACAACTCAAAAGTAACTTGTGGAAGTTTTTATGGGATAAAATCTTTGAGTAGAAAGGTAATGATCTGAAAACAAAATTATTTTACATATCTCTGTAGGACAAATGTTTAATAAAACTTCAGCAGCATAATTAGTACATTGTATTAAAATGAGGCTTCATGTGTCTCCTCCTGAGGAATGCTATGGTTCTATGGGATATGAATTCAGAGCTTTTTCTTTAAATAGGGCAGTTTGTTTGAGTTGTATGAAGTTACAATGTACTTTTACTGTTGAAGATCTTAGTACAAAACAATTGGGGCAACTGTAAATTTTAACACTCACTCAATATTTGATGATATTAGAGATTATTATTAAATACATTTTAGATGGGATGATGGTATTATGGCAATATTTTTGAAAATAGGCCATAACTTTTAAAGGTACACTCTACAGTATTTACAGGGGGTCTGGCATGTGCTTTGTATAATATGGGCAGGGAATGTGGGTTTGGGGTATGTATGAAATAGGATAGGCCATGAGTTGAAGCTGATCGCTGGCAATTTATTGCATTATTCTGGCAACGTTTGTATGTTTGAAGTTTTCAACAATCAAAAGTTTCTTAAAAGACACATACATGTATACACCCAACTTAATAATTAAGGAGAGTTTCAAGGGAAAGAGTTGCCTAAAAATATCAAAGGTTTGATTGCATTGCAATTATATGCAGCTATATACAGCTACGTGATTTAAAAACCCAATAATATTGTAGTTTTATCTTAATTAAGATAAGATTCTACTTAATTGAAAGGAAAAAGAACACTTGCCATTTTGGCTACAGTCTTTAATTCAGGAAACATTTTTTCAAGCCTCTCTGTGCCAGGTACTGTTGAGATTGGAGGAAATTCAAGGAACAGCACAGATACAGGTCTTGTACTAAAGTAGCTGGTGAGATTTCTCCACGTCATTCCACAGCATGATGTGATAAGAGCTGTAATAGACTTACAAAAAAGTACAACGGGCACATAGAAGTTGGAGTGATTTTATTCTACTTTTGTAGAGCAGAGAGAGCAGGGAAGGGGCATATTAAGGAAAACTGCACAGGGAGTTAGCATCTGATCAGCCTTGAGGAATTAGCAGGGTTTTTCTAGGCAGAGAAGATGGAAAAGCCCTTACAGTCATAGGAAACAGCATGATCAGTAGCACGGAGGTGGGAAAATGAGTTCAGTGGTTGGTGAGTGGGTTCACTGAGTGTGAAGCACGGGACGGGGTGAAACAGTGTGGGAACATATACTGAGAACATGAGAGTAAGACCCAGTATGTGAGTTTTTCCCTGCCTACAGAGCAGCATTACTTACACCTGTCAGCTTGAGTTTCTAGGTCGTGTTTCAAACTGCGCCTGCTACTTTGGATGGACTTTGATTTGAGTGGTTCTCGGTATCCTAGATGCAGTTGTCTACCTTCACTTGGGTAGACAACCTGGCATTTGTGCACAGGTAAAGTTAGCCAACAAACAGCCAACAAGACTGTCTACTCTGCCAAACAGGTTGCTCCTAAGCTTTTGTGGGAGTTCTGGTTGCTTTCCTGTTTTATGTTGAAAGATACTGGTGGAGTTTGAAGGCCACCGAGTAGGAGTGTAGTTGGTACTGTCTACTGGACTAGAACCTGGAAGATCTGTCTCTCCCAGAGCAATGGAAGGGCTGTCTGATGGGTGTTGTTGAAGAAAAAGTCTCCTACACTGCTAGACCTTGTGGTCCATGACAAGAAGCTGGAAGTACTTCTGGGCAGAGGAGAACTTTTTACATGAGGCTAATGAAACTTGACCTCCAGTTCCTTCACTTGCACAGGCCTTTACAAAGTTCAGCGACGGGCCTTAGACATTTTATATAATAGTGCTTTACTTTTTTTAATAAGTTATTTTATTTTATTTTATTTTATTACTTTTTTGAGACAAGAGTCTCGCTCTGTTGCCAGGCTGGAGTGCAGTGGTGCGATCTCGGCTCACTGCAGCCTCTGCCTCCCGGGTTCAAACAATTCTCCTGCCTCAGCCTCCTGAGTAGCTGGGACTACAGGTGCATGCCACTATGCCCAGCTAATTTTTGTATTTTTAGTAGAAATGGATTTCACCATGTTGGCTAGGATGGACTCGATCTCATGACCTTGTGATCCGCCTGCCTTGGCCTCCCAAAGTGCTGGGATTACAGGTGTGAGCCACCACACCTGCCAATTTTATTCCTAAAGGATAAAGTGTTATAGACTTCAGGCCCCACAAAACCCGAAACTCTTCCCCTTGCTTCTAGGCATTGCATGGAAGGTTCTTTATGCTTTATTTATTTTTTTTCTGAAAAGAACAGATAACAATATTTTCCTCTCATAGATGAGTCACAGATTACTATGCAATTATGTATAAAATGGAACTAGATGCAATATTCTGGGCAAGTGGAATGTGATAAATAATTTGGTCCTGGCACAAGAAGGGAAGGAACCCACACCTCCTGGGCAAGCTCTACTGGTTCTGAAAAGAGTCTCTGCTACCTTTGGCCCTGCGGGCAGACTGGCTGCTGTGCTGGCCCTTGTCTCCACCATCTTGCACTGTTGCTTTGGAACTCTGACCTCTGTGTTCTTGCTTTTCTCCTCCCTGACCTTCAGCTGCCCATGGCTTTCATAGCCCAGCTGTGTGTGGCCAGAAGCAAAGCCAGTTTCAGTGCAACTGCAAGTGAGCACATGGAAAAAGCTGCACTCGCTGGCTACTTTCTACAGATTGACCAGTGATGTTTCCATTCTGCCCTGAACAGATTGATGCTTATTTTTATATTGGAAACCACCCAGTCAACATATTACCTTTAAAAATATGGAGGATGACTTGGAGAAACGGCCACATTCCTGGGCTGGGGCAGGGAAAGTACAACATGGGCCGGAATATCTAGTTGAGCCAGAAAGTAGGAGGAATTGTCAAATAATCAAAAGGACACAGGGGACAGTTTGATGGGCTCCCACTGGACAAGTTGGGAGAATTGGACCATCAAAATAAATATGGTAATGATTTATAACCAATTAAATAAAGTAAGATTTATACATCCATACTGATATAGAAATTGATGAAATAAACAAATGAGGAGAGAAGTGAAAGCTCTTGCTTAGAGAGTAAACTAATAAGTATAAAAAGAGTTATGGGCTGGGTGCAGTGGCTCATGCCTGTCATCCTGGCACTTTGGGAGGCCGAGGTGGGCATATTGCTTGAGCCCAAGAGTTCAAGACCAGCCTGGGCAACACAGCAAGACCTTGTCTCTACAAAAATTAGAAAAATTAGCTAGTATGGTGGCACATGCCTATAGTTCCAGCTATTTGGGAGGCTGAGGCAGGAGGATGGCTTGAGCCTGGAAGTCGAGACTGCAGCAAGCTGTGATTGCACCACTGCATTCCAGCCTGTGGGACAGAGACCCTGTCTCAAAAGAAAAAAAAAGTGATGAAGTCACAAAATCATCAATATATGCTGAGACTGGTGGGTAAGTGTTTGATGAGGAACAGGATATTTACATGGTCTCAAGGTATCTCCCCACAAATTGCTTATTAATTACAAAAGCAAATATAATAACTTTATAGCAGAAAAATCTGGAAGATATCATTTAACCCAAATAATCCAAGTTAATATCACTGATATAGAGACAAACGAACATCACGTGCCTCTTGATATTATGCACTGAAAAGGACATAGCATTATTTCTGTGTTAATGTGAAAAGTTATCTGAGTCTAATCATGACGAAACATCAGATGAACCAGAACCATGGGTTAGTCTATAAAGGAATGGGCCTGTAATCTTCAGAAATATCAATATCAAGAAGACAAAGAACTACTGAGGAGGGCAAGGATGAGGGTTGGGGGCCACTGACATGGGAAGCTGGAGGAGGAGAACAAATACATCCACTCTTTCTATTGATTGCAGAAGCTTTGGATTCCTTAAGAGGAGGTTTCTGAGCCAAAGTTTGCTCTTTGAGGTGATAGAGGAGAAATGTTCCTTTTAAAATGAAGATTACAGAAGACAGTTACAAGTTGGGTATTCTCCCACAGTGGGGGCGAGTAACAGGAAATTCCTTTGCCAATGACAACTTGAGTTTTCCAGCTCCTTTCTATCAAATCATTTATATTTATCTAGCCCTTGTTATCTAAATGATGTTTATCAAATTCCAGTATAAGGGGAAGGGGACAAAGCTGAGATGACTGAGTGAAATCCACACACAATTATATGAAAATGCTTCGTTGAAGTGTTATAAATTGGCAGGATTGATTGGAATGTTCTAGGCATGGGTTGGCCATGTTAACCAAAGATTCCTGAACATCCATGTGTTTGCAAGCATCTCTATCTGTGATGTCCTGTAGAAAATGATGCAAACTATTGAATTTTTCCATTAGTAGGTTAATCCTCAGTTGCATCTCATACTGTGCTTCCTCTGAGGACTGCTAATGAACAGGGAGGTGGCCCAAGGTGATCAAGAAAAAGATAAAAAGGCCCATCCAGCAGCCACCAAATAATTAACGTGGCTGTGTTACAGAGGCCTTTGGCTAATCAGGCTTTCCTTGTTTGTTGTATAATGTACAATAATGTTGTTTAATTATTGCACTCTGCCATGTTTAATACATAGCATAGGTAGTATCAGTTCATGACTATAATGTTTTGACAGCCGGTTAAATGTTTTATGGCTGAGGTTTTTAGGATTTAGCCATAAATAAAACATTTTGGGCCCATTCTGACAGGTGCACAAATACTAATCTAAGAATTCATTATTTCATACTTTTAAAAAAATTACATCACTCTTGTCCTTTCATGGGCTGGCATTTATTCCATCATATGAAATTGCTTATTTTTTCTTACTAGGATATTTTATGTTAACCACAAAGCTAGGTACCATTTCATGTAACTTTATTCGTAGTTTGGGGAATGGATAATGGACATGATTTTGTTCCTATGGAAATGACTGATGTTCAAGAAGGGTGGAGCAGTCTTACTAAGATTCGAGCTGCCTGCGCCCAGAGGGTTATCTTTCTCTGTGCCCTTTTGTCCACTTTTTGCTCTTTGTAGTTTGCTTTTCAAGTCCATGTGACTTTGAATGTTGCCTTTAAATTTAATTACTCTTTCCTGTAAGTACTTTTCTCCGTAAGGCTTTTCCACAGAAAGTGTTTGCCGGTCAAAGTTCACTTTTTAATACTGCATGAATGAGACTTTGCTCAAAGACGGGGTTGTTCCCACCACCAAGAATATGCAGTAGTGAATGCAGACGTCAGTCAGGTACCCATTTTATTGTTAGAGTGTGAAGGAAAGGTGTGAAGAATGCTGGAAAAACGACTGTAGGAAAAGCGTTTGTAGGGAAGGCATCTGCGGTTTTCCCCTTTCCGCTCGTCTGAACTGTTGTGCTGTGCAGTGTTACTGTGCCTACTGCATGCTGTCGTAGGGGGCTCGTCACTCCTGTGCAAGGGTTTTGTTGGTAGTAATGAAATGCCTTTACAATAGGCCAAAATCTAGGACATTTTACTGTCTAATTTCCTTACTCAAATCTTAAAGAATCTTGAGATGAGAATCGGTGAACTGGAGTTGTTCATGTATCCTCCTTGCTGGCTGGTGCTTCCTGGCTGCAAAGGGACAGTTCACGCACAGGCAGCTCCATTTATACCAGTCACAGCCTCCTCTTTCTCCCACCCACCCCCTTTTCCACTTAAGATTTCTTTTAGTTTTTGCAAAGCAGCCATGTGAGAGGAGTAAAATAATTTTGAAGAGCATTATATGGTGGGAATTTTGACAATGAGTGGAAGATGGTAATTACTCTCTTCCATTAGACTCAGTGGCTTTGGACAGATAAGCTGTATTGAAACGTGTGACCAGGGCATGGGATCATGGATTGTCTTTCACTGTTGTCATGGCGACAGTGATGCAGGTGGCCTATAACTGCCGGGCTGTCAGATCTTATACATCAAACTGGTGCTAAGTGAAAATATGTTAGAGGCATTGGGGAAAAAATTGCCAACAGTGTTTATAGGATCAGCTGGAGAAAAGCTAGCCTCGTTGAAGGAAAGCTTTCCGTTATAAGCTCTAGCAGATTCTGAAGAAGTAGGAGTTACTTTTTATTAATAAGATGAAAGTGGACTATGAAAAGAAAAGAAATGGTTTCTGGGTCTTGCATGGCTGTCTGCGTACACATTGTTAACATGATGCCTTTCTGCTTCCCCCTTGATTTCATGTAATAATGCGGTAGCTTCAGAGGAGGCAAGGAGGCGCTGTGTGGTCCAGAAGCTTGCTTAGGGGCTAGGGAACTAGTTCTGCTCTCTGAAAGAGTTATTTAAGTCCTCCTTTTTCCAGAGAGCATCACTGAATTTTTGCTAGTAAGAAGTGTAAGGAATCATTATCATAAAATTCCAATAGAGCACTGTAACTACTGCATAGGGTGTGGAGTCATACGCTGTTAGGCATACTGGGCTGCATCTACTTGAATGTGGAGGAGCCTTCAACTATGGAGGGGTTCCTTTTTGTCAAGCATAGTAATCATACCCCCCCTTTCCTCTTTTTCCCTTCTCTCTTCTCTTTTCTCAGCCTTTTCTTCTCTCTTAAACATCAATAAATGCCTTAAACTGGGACCTTCACATGCTGAGACAGTACGTGTAACTTGTGTGTGTGAGTGTGTGATGCTTCGTCTCAACAAGTTGAAACTAGCTTTATAGTTCTCATTTAGCCATGCAGTCTTGGAAATAAGAAGAAAAATGTTTCCATATCTATGTTATATTTGAGAAAAAAATGGGACCAGGAAGTTTAAGAAGTACTCCTGGGCTGGACAGTGTGTTCCTTGGAGAGCCAGGCACAGCAGATGAGGCATGGTTGTTTCCTGGTGGGGCCCCTGAGTTAGGCAGTGTGGCTCCAGCTTCTGACATTTCACTTGAGGTATCTTCTGTGGCATATTCTTCAGTATTCAAGTCTAACTTAACAAGAGTAGATGAAAAGATTATGGCATATGACTGATCGGAGTATGAGAGATTCAGTTTAATCTGGCACACATGGATTGAACATGTACTACATGGTGGGAATTTTGCTTGGCCCTGGTAATCAGAAGGAAGTAGAATCTAACATTTGTTGACCACCTAGTATGTGCTAGCTCATTAAATCTTTTAATCTCCACAATAATCTTGAAAAGTAGATATACCATTATCATTTTGCAGATAAGAACCTTGACAAAACTGAGATCCAAATGTGGTATGCCTGACTTTAGACTTTGTGTAGTTTTTCTTTGATCTTGTGGTTTCAAGGAATGTACAGAACAGCGTCGCCGTCAAGGAGCGCACAGTTTTGTTGGAGACTCAGGGAAGCATTTAATGACTGCAGTGCAGCATAAATGCCATAATAGACATATGCACTGAGGAGCACAAAGCAGGGGACAGCTCGCTCCTAAGAGCAGCCCATGGTAGAGCAGGTTATTACAGGATAATTTGAAGGTAGATGAAGAGGAGAGGGCACTTCAGGCTGAGGGGCAGCGTGAGTAGAGACATAGAAGAATGAGGCCATGGCCCATGCTGGAACGGCACGTGGGTGGGTGGACGTGGCCATGGCCCATGGCCCATGCTGGAACGGCGCGTGTGTGTGCACATGTGCGTACATGTTGGGTTGCGAGGGATAGAGGATGGGAAAAGGTATATAAGTGATCCTCTAAAGTTTGCAGAACAAGCCCAGTGTGTCTTTTGTTATATATGTGATTGGGGATTCAAAGATTACGGTTGTGGTTATTTCCTTTTAAGTCTTTATAAGATAGAGGTTGTTGACTTGCATGGTAGTTCCCCCTAGATTTCGTTGGGTTTTTTTTCTCATTTCTTTTTTTTTCCTCTCAGTGCCTTTTCTCATAATGTTTTTGCTCACCCCACCCTCATCCTTTTTTTTAAAAAAGTCATTCTGGTTGAGGATTCTTTTCTACCTAAAGAAGCATTTTTTCTGCCAGTCTCGGTGGCTCATACCTGTAATCCCAGCACTTTGGAAGGCTGAGGCCGGTGGATCACCTGAGTTCAGGAGTTCATGACCAGTCTGGCCAACATGAAGAAGCCTGATCTCTACTAAAAATATAAAAATTATCCGTGTGTGGTGGCAGGCCCTGTAATCTCAGTTACTCAGGAAAGTGAGGCAGGAGAATCACTTGAACCCAGGAGGCAGAGGTTGCAGTGAACTGAGGTGGCACCACTGCACTCCAGCCTGGGTGACAGAGCAAGACTCTGTCTCAAAAAAAAAAAAAAAAGCATTTTTGATCCATAGTCTGTGACATCCTAAATAAAAGGTCATATCAGACAGAACAGATAAAGAGACTGGTAACTTATCAGTGCTGGACAAATAATCTAAATAATTAAATGAGGAAGGTTTGTACATTCATAGGACTCAATGGTGATGGTTCTTCAGCTCTAAGCCCCAAGTAACTGATTGAAAACTAGACTGAGATTTAATCTCTGTGTTAACCACTGATCAATATATTTTCATTGTGTAGTTTATATACATTAAAGAGATTAGTTCTCCATTCGGTAATGTTTATAAATTCTCTGCTTTTTAATTTTTTTGTTTCTATAAATACACCACTCTTCTTAAACCTAACTTGTTTATTAACAGGTTTTACTCCAGGATTAATCTCAGGATTTTGCTAAGCCTTCACTATTTTAGACTAGAAAAGAAAAACAGTGAATTGCTCTCAAGCTGTGATTGGTTGCCAGTGCTTTGCAAATACTCCAGGTGTTTGCAACACCAGTGATTAAGAAAAAGGGTAAACATTAAAGCCATTCAAAGTGATGAAATTGAGTCTTGGTGTGCAGCAGTCTCCATGCTGCACTAAACTCATACACCATTTTAAATCCTAGTACTTTGGAGGTATTTGGAAATACTGATTTGTTTTAAATAAGAAAGCAGAGTTAAAGTCACAGTTGCATAAGGAAGATTCTTCATGATGTTTAAGGTCACTTCTCCTTGGGAGTGCAGACACATGCCCACACACACATGTGTACTTCTTTTGGATTGGTGCTTCTAAGATTAGTGGCATATAGCAATTTACCATGGGTATCATGGAAGGAAATTTACTTGGGAGAGTTATAAATCCACTGACCAGAATGGCGGGCTTATGATAGTTGAGAGCAATTAGAAGGAAAAGAGTATTTCTGTGACAACCAAGGCTAATTAGAAGGATTAGTCAATCTACCCTTGCTTCCAAGCAGGGAATATCTAATCAAAGAGAAAGATTTTTGGAAAAACAGGAAATGGAAAATTAATTTGAGCTTCCTTTTCCCAAATCTTTTTAGATGCCTCAAGAGGGGCTCTTTTTTTCCCCCTTGAAGTCAGCTTTACCAAGAAATTCTCTGAAATAAAGATGATGAGTGATTCCTTCAGTTTCGGATGGCTGCCCCTAATGTATAGCATAATGCAGAGTGGTGGAATTATTAGTGAGGAGTCCTAAACATGGGATGAGGAACGGTGAGATGGAAAAACCAGGCTGGCTCATTTCACATCCCTTTTGAATTTGGAAAGCATAGCCACCTCACATTCAGCTATTATTTTTCTGGGATAGAAATGTTTTCCTAGTTATTTCATCAGGTGATTGCACACCAGGATCCCAGGATTCCAGCATCCTTATCCTGGGCCGGGCCAGTGTCTCCATCACTTGACTGATGTGTGATGGGTGTATTGACCCGACCGGGGAAGAGGATTTCATTTTTTTTTTATCTCCATGTCCCCTACAGGCAACTTCCCAGAGTTACATGCTCACTTATTAATTTGTCAGTGAAAGTATTTAAACAGGCAGCTGTTTGTTATATTTTATGAATATGAGGCTTTGTAAACAAGAAAAATGAATGTGATCCAATTTGAAAATGCCCTGTAGGAAATAATTCTCTTTTTTCAGACACAGGATGGGCTGACCCACTGGGTTTTTTCATGTTTAATTCCTACTATTTATTCCACAAGGTACTAAGAGGGTCCGTGGGGGTCCTTGATACTTACCCAGGCTTAGTTTAGCTCTGAAAAAGTGGAGCAGGAGCAGGAGACTTGATGAGACTTGTGTGGCTAAGACCAGGATAGTTGAGTTGCTCATGAAACCTCTGGATTCACTGCTGAGTAAATCTAGTATCATGACTGTTTTGATCACCACTTAAAAATGTCTTTTCTTGGCCAGGTGCAGTGGCTCACGCCTGTAATCTCAGCACTGTGGGAGGCTAAGCCAGGTGGATCATGAGGTCAGGAAATCGAGACCATCCTGGCTACCACGGTGAAACCTCACCTCCACTAAAAATAAAAAAATTACCCGGGCGTGATGGCACATGCCAGTAGTCCTAGCTACTCAGGAGGCTGAGGCAGGAACATTGCTTGAACCTGGGAGGCTGAGGTTGCAGTGAGCTAAGATCATGCCACTGCACTCCAGCCTGGGCAACCAAAAAAAAAAAAAAAAAAAAAAGTCTTCTCTCCGGTCACAAATAAAATATTTTATCCAAGAACGTGCACTAGCAGAAAAGGACTTTATTTTACACAACATCTTTTCTGTGATAGGACACACAGTTTTCTCAGGCCTGAGTTACATAATGGGGATGGTGGCTTTGAGGAACGTGGAAGGTCTGTTATGTGGCAGCTAAGTCAGGGAGTTTCAGGATAAGGATGCAGGGACATATTTCTGCTAAGTGGGCGATTCTGGTGGAAATATCAGGGTTTTCTTTTACTCCTTACATAAACATTCTGGATTCTCTGTGCCCACTCAGAAAGTTTAGGGAGAAAAGCCAAAAAAGGACTTGAATTAATATCTCAGATGCAGGACAGTGCCACTAATAGTCCATTAAAATACACGTTAAAAACATGTAATTTTATGCTGGGCACGGTGGCTCACGCCTGTAATCCGAGCACTTTGGGAGGCCAAGATGGGCGGATCAGGAGTTCGAGACCAGCCTGGCCAACATGGTGAAACCTCGTCTCTACTAAAAATACAAAAATTAGCTGGGCATGATGGCGGGTGCCTGTAATCCCAGCTACTTGGGAGGCCGAAGCAGGAGAATGCCTTGAACCCAGAAGGCAGAGGTTGCAGTGAGCCAAGATTGCTCCATTGCACTCCAGCCTGGGCAACAAGAACGAAATTCTGTTTCAAAAAAAAAGAAAAAAAGTAATTAAAAAAAAAAGTTTTTAGAGAAGTGCAAATCAAAACCACATTGAGATGCCATCTCACACCAATCAGAATGGCGATCATTAAAAAATCTGGAGACAGCAGGTGCTGGAGAGGATGTGGAGAAATAGGAACACTTTTACACTGTCAGTGGAAGTGTAAATTAGTTCAACCATTGTGGAAGTCAGTGTGGCGATTTCTCAAGGACCTAGAAATAGAAATTCCATTTGACCCAGCAATCCCATTGCTGCGTATATATCCAAAGGATTAGAAATCGTTCTATTATAAGGACACATGCACATGTATGTTAATTGCAGTGCTGTTTACCATAGCAAAGACTTGGAGCCAACCCAAATGCCCATCAATGATAGACTGGACAGGGAAAATGTGGCACATATACACCATGGAATACTATGCAGCCACAAAAAATGATGAGTTTGTGTCCTTTGTAGGGATGTGGATGAACCTCAGCAAACTGACGCAAGAACAGAAAATCAAACACTGCATGTTCTCACTCATACGTGGGTGTTGAACAATGAGAACACATGGACACAGGGAGGGATCTAGGGGAGGGACATCAGGGGGTGGAGAGTTGGGGAGGGATAACATGGGGAGAAATTCCAGATATAGGTGATAGGGAGGAAGTCAGCAAACCACATTGCTGTGTATGTACCTATGCAACAATCCTGCATGTTCTTCACATGTACCCCAAAACCTAAAATACAATAAAATATATATAAATAATAATAGTAATAATAATTTTTATCCCTGAAAAGATTTCAAAGATTCTAATATTTAACATAAAATTTAATAAAATGCATAAAAGTAAAAAAAAGGTTTTATGATGACGCCTTTATTCTTTTATTTAAGGTACTTAAAAATATATATATATTGCTGGGCATGGTGGCTCATGCCTGTAATTCCAGCACTTTGGGAGGCCGAGGTAGGTGGATCATCTTAGGTCAGGAGTTCGAGACCAGCCTACTAACATGGTGAAACCCGTCTCTACTAAAAATACAAAATTAGCTGGGCATGGTGGTGCATGCCTGTAATGTCAGCTATCGGGAGGCTGAGGTTAGGAGAATTGCTTAAATCTGGGAGGCGGAGGTTGCAGTGAGCCAAGATCATGCCATTGCACTCCAGCGTGAGCAATAAGAGTGAAATTCTGTCTAAAAAAAAAATTGTATGTATTATTGCCGGATGCAGTGGCTCATGCCTGTAATCCCAGCACTTTGGGAGACCGAGGCGGGTGGGTTGCTTGAGCTCAGGAATTTGAGACCAGCCTGGGCAACATGGCAAAACTCCATCTCTACAAAAAATCTAAAAAAACCGGGCATGATGTTGCATAGCTGTAATACCAGCTTCTCGTGAGGCTGAGGTGGGAGGATCTCCTGAGCCCAGGAGGTGGAGGTTGAGCCTAGGAGGTAGAGGTTGCAGTGAGCTGAGATCTGGCCATTGTACTCCAGCCTGGGCCACAGAGCAAGACCCTGTCTCAAAACAAAAATTTATGTACACACACATACACATCCACACATCTATGTATAATATATATACACATTTGTGTATATATATATATGAATATGTATATCTATGTATACATATGTAATTGATTTTTTTTGTTTTGTTTTGAGACAGGGCTCACTGCAGCTTCGACCTCCTGAGCTTAGGCAATCCTCCTGCCTCAGCCTCCTGAATAACTGGGACCACAGGCATGTGCCACCATGTCTGGCTAATTTTTTAGATTTTTTTGTAGAGATGGGGTTTCTCTTTGTTGCCCAGGCTGGTCTTGAACTCCTGGGCTCAAGTGATCCTCCTGCCTTGGTATCTCAAAGTGCTGGATTACAGGCATAAGCCACCACACTTACCTTATTATTTATTTTTAATACCAGATGATCATCTCTGTTTAAAAAGAGAGGTTAGAGGTATGATGTGTGCAGCAGTGCACATACTGTATCTTTACTGAGAGAATAGTGGAGAAATAACCCTTGTCTGAGCCATTTCCTGACCAATAGTATGGATTGGTTTGTAAACCAAAATTTGGTCTCTATTTTGGTGAGGCTAAGAATGCAGTTTTGATCTTAATGTGGTAGTAGCCAACACAATGGAAGGTGATGCAGCATTTTTGCCTCATTAACAGTGTCTTAGGCTTAGCTGGTAAGGCTTCACCAGCTTGCAGTGCCCTGGACGCTGACGTCATAAGCAGCAGGTCATGGGCAACACCGATGTCATCTTGGTCCAAGGTACATCCGTCCTGCTGTGTCTCATATTTGTTGTAGAATGATTCACACAGAAAAACCATTTTGATTTTTCCTGTCTTTTCAAAACAATACTTCAGTTTGTCTTAATGCTTCCTATAAAGTTGTATCTCCAATATGCTGGTTTAATTTTGTATGAAACTGGAATTTTAGATGAAACGCTTTCTAATGCACAAAAGCTCAGTTCTCTCTCAGAAGCACAACAAACACACACATAAACAACAACAATAAAAGAGTTCCAATTAGGATTTTCAGAACATAAATACCCATTTAAATGTACCTAACATTTCTCTCTAGAAGCCACTTTAAATTATTATTCTTTTTAAACGGAAAATCCAATATAGTTGAAAGCTTGTGCTTTATAAATATGAGATGCTTGCCTGCATTATCTGAAAGAGGACGAAAAACCATGTCTTGCTTTTTGTGATTTAACCTGTTTTAGCTGATCACAAAATCTTTATTAATTGCATTTATTAGCTATATAGCACTCCAAGGTCTTTGAAATTTTTTGGTTGCAAAAATGTGATGAAAAAATTAGATTGTATATTATCTAGTAATTTTGCAAAAAGCTTGTGATTGAGTTGTGCCCTGCCAATGAATTCTACTAGGAGAGCAAGCAGTAGTCCTTCCTCACCGTTGAGCGTTGAGCGTGGGGTCGGGGAGTTTCCTACAGTTACAACAAAGACGGCATCATGGGGATGGCAAGGGGAGTCTTGGCCATAGAAGAATAGGTTTGGGTGTGAGCTGCATCTTCTGTCTTGCTAAGCACGTTTTTCTGGGTTTCACATTTGCCTTTCTATAGCAGCAGCTTCCCTTCTTTCCTTTACTTCCTACTGTGGCCTTCATTCTCTTCACTTGGCAGTGATGAATAATTTTCTGTGGACATAGAGGCAGTGGTGGGATGGCAAAGCACCCTGGATAGCAATCAGGGGGACCATGGGCAATGGCAGGGAGCCAGGGTGTGTACCCCGGTTCTGCACTGACTAGCTTGGTGATTTGGAGAGTTCTTAGAAACTGACACGTGCCTGCAAAATTCATAGGTTGAAACCCTCATCTTCAATTTGACTGTATTAGGAGGGCGGGCCTTGAAGGAGATAATTACCGTTAAATGAGGTTATAAGGGTGGGGCCCTAATCCAGTATAACTGGTGTCATTTTAAGAAGAGGAAGAGATATCAAGGATAAGCATGCACACAGGACACAGATAGGAGGCGGCCATCTGCAAGCCAAGGAGAGAAGCCTCAGGAGAAACCAGCCTTGCTGGCAACTTGATCTTGGACTTCCAGCCTCCAGAACTGTGAGAAAATAAATTTCTGTTGTTGAAGCCACCCTGTGTTATTTTCTTACAGCAGCAATAGCAATTGCTCAATACAAATACAGGAGAATAACAAAATCTCTCTAGGCTTCCATTTCCCATCTTGAAGATGGGGCTAGAAATTGTTTCTACAATAGAGTTTTATGAGAATAAATGACATAATATAATCAATATAGTACCTCAGTTCATGCCTCTCATAGATGGAGAATTTATGCCCACAAGCACAGGCTAGTGTCCATTTTCTAATAACTCAGCTTTTTGCTGAGTACTTAGCATTAAAACAAAACAACACAAATCATTTATACTTAGCATTAAAACAAAGCAACACAAATCATTCATACATGTAAGTTTCAAGTTTCCCACTTCATTTTATCTGGCTGATGGCTCATAGAAGACGCAAACATATGGCACAGATGACTTCTTCTCGTTCCAACTTGTGTTCTCTCTTTTACAAAAGTTAGTTGAATTGTCCATATATTTTAGTGTTGTTTTATTGACTACAAAGACAAAAGAAGGGGAACCTGGCAAGTGTAAAAAAAACATGCTCAGCTGACCCAGCACATGGAATTGCATTTACTAATTTAGCCTGTTTTATATAGTAGAACAACATATTTGCAAAATAATGATAGTAACTTGAGTTTACCTAGCATTTTTTGGCCAAGGAACTGAAGGTGTTTTCAATCCATAACCCCATTTCATTTCTAATTTACACTGATCTAAGAGGTCTCACATATACTTCTCTCCATTTGATAGCTAGGCAAATGAAGACACAAAGGTTTCTTCTGAACATAAGAGGTGTGGATGGTAAAAGATTGGAATGGAGGGTCTCCTGGCTTCCTGAGTAGTATTCTACCAAATGGTTTCTGAAGTTATTAACCACATTTGCCCCAATATCTACTGACAGATAGAACAGCTGTGGGTAAACTGAACTTAATTTTTTTTTTTTTTTTTTGAGATGGAATCTCGCTCTGTCGCCCAGGCTGGAGTGCAGTGGCGCAATCTGGGCTCACTGCAACCTCCGCCTCCTGGGTTCCAGAGACTCCTGCCTCAGCCTCCCAGGTAACTGGGACAGGTATGTACCACTATACCTGGCTAATTTTGTATTTTTAGTAGAGATGGGGTTTCACCATGCTGGCCAGGCTGGTCACAAACAACTGAACTTATCTTAAAGAAGTGTATATTACACATCACCCATGTGCATTACAACTGCAACTGTCCAAGAGCCTGGTGGGTTTCTCATCCCCTCAACTAGACCATCAGTGACTTAGGAGCTCTATTCTACACAAGGCCACTTTGCTCCCTTTGGAGGAAAAATATTCTATTAGGTAGGGTAGGACGATGAGCCAAAAGGGATTAAGATTGTATTCCAGTTACCTATTGCTAACAGCAAACCACACCAAAACTTGGTGGCTTAAAACAACCATTATGTGATTATATCTGTGATTTTGTTCAAGCAGGGCTCAGCTGGGTGATTCTTCTATTCCATGTAGCATTGACTCTGGTCCCTCGCTGCTAGTCAGTCAGTGGTTGCCCTGGTCTAGAGGATCCAATATGCTTTCACTCACCTGCCTGGCACCTTGTCAAGGATGCCTGGAAGACTAAGCTCCCCACTGGGCCCCTCTGCCTCTCCATGGAGCCTTGGAGCCACTCCATGTGATTTCTCCATTAGGGTAATCATATTTCTTACAGGGAATCCCAGGGTTTCAAGAGGCCAAGGCCAAAGCTATCAGTCATATTAAGCACTAGGTTTGGAAATGGCATAATATCACTCCCATATTCAGAATCACTCCCATACTCGATTGGTCCAAGCAATTACAGGCAACTCACATTTAAAGGTGCGGGGGGAGGGGGGGTGCGGAATTGGATACATCTGTCCATGGAAGAAGGATTAAAGAATTTGTGGGCATTTTAAATCTACCACATATGGTGTATACCTCTGTGGTTTGCTGAGGGTTTTCAAATCTTTTTTTTTTTAATACACCTAAGACTTCATTTTAAGTGCATCTTAGTTTTGCTAGAGTTTCAAGGATTTTGGAAATGACTTGCTCCATTTTTACATTATATAAACACACACACACACACACACACACACACACACACACACACGTATTTCCACTAAGAAATGCCTCTATTCACAGGGGCATTGTTTAGCTTCCTCTGTCCTCATTTTGTCCTTTCAGTTCAATAAATTATTTATTTGGTTTTATCTTCTTCTTGCAAGGAATGGTAAAACTTGATGACTGTAAAAATGAATAAAATGTGGTCTCTGTCATGGAGGAACTGAGTCTAGTGGGAACTGAGTCTATCCATATCCCTCATAGATATGGATAACTGGAAAACAAAAGCTTAAATAATGAACTTGAGAAAGGCATAGACACATTGAGTCAGTGGAGGAAATTTGGGCGGGAATGTTTCAGAGAGGAAGTGGCACTGGGGCTGAGCCTTGAAGGAGACAGCAATCTCTACAGATGGGAGGGGCTGGGGTAGGGCTGGCATCCCGGAGGAGGGGCGGTGAGAGTCCACACACCAGAGCAGATGGCAAGCTCCACACACAATGACTGGGTGCCTGGAACGTGGGGCCCGCGGTCATTCAAGGGGCAGGGGTGGGGTGGTCGTTGGAGAGTTGAGGCTGAACAGATGGGTTGGGAACAGCGGACTTCGCTCTGAATGCGGATCTGTTCTGAATGTTACTGCCATGGGAGGATTTGTGGCAGGGAGTGTCATGATCAGATTTCTGATTTTTGCATGCTGTTTCTAATAGCAGGTTTCAGATGGTTTGAAGGAGTTGTAGACACAAGGCTGAAAAACCAGTTGGAGAGCAGTAGTCTAGGAGAGCTGAAAATGAGTGATAGAATGGAAAAGAAAAATTTTGAGAGGTGTATTGGGGAAGAGAGGTTGGAGAAATAACTTTCTGATTGCCAAAGATGTGTTCAGACATTCTGCTCATCCTTTATCTAATTTAATTCTCTCCAAAACCCATTTTTCCTATGCAGTAACTGAGGCTTTGAGATGTTTGAAAACCTCCCAGCTAGAAGTCAATAGGATTGATGTTCAGAGCCAAGCATGTTTGGCTGCAAACATGATTTTCCATGAAACCTTGTTGCCTTTCCTCTTGAAAATACCTGCAGGCAGGAGGATTGATGGAACCCAGGAGTTCGAGACTGCATAAGTATGATGGTGCCGCTGTATTCCAGCCTGGGTGGCAGAGTGAGATCCTGTCTCTAAAAAGCAAGAAAGAAAAAAGAAAATAGCTGAAGATTTCTTCATTGTAAGATTGGGTGGATGGTTGTGCCAGTAACAAAATTAAGAACTCAGTGTTTTGCTTAAGGCTTTTAAAAATGTTTTGCTCCTGAGTTGTTTGCATGTGTGACATACTTCCAATGTGAATAGAGTTTTATGAATACTTAAAGGTTTTAGTTAGTGTCCTTATCAATTCTGTCAACAGGAATGTAACAGATCAAAAAGTGCTGTAAAGGGTAGAATTCGTGTCAGTTTTACTGTCCCTATTTTTTTGTGCATAAATTATTATTGGCCTCATAACTGATTTTATTGCACATTAGAATCTTGTAAACAAAGAGCCTATTGTACCACATATAGAACAGACCAAGACAAGGGAGAGCTGGGAAGGAATGGGGAGGAAAAGTAAAAATGAGTCTGGTCGTAAGAGGAACAATGTAGCAGTTCATGCCAGAACTTCCTCTGACTAGAAAAGCATCCTTCCCCCACCTGAGAATAAGTCACCTTTCTCATTTTAACAGCAAAAGGCAAGAGAAATAACAATCTATGTCTCTTCAATTCTATTTCTGTCTAAACCCTGGAGGCTAGGGTGTGGGTGGCTCCAGGGCTCTGCTTTTGGGTCCCCAGGTGAACAGCCTGATGCAGACCAGTAGCTACATGGCCTTTGAGCCTAGGACTCATGGGCAGGGCAAATCTTGCTTGAAAATGCAATCCTTGGTGCAGATCACGATGAGATACTGAAAATAATGGTGTTTGGCATTGGTCCTGCATCCACTTGATTTCATTTTCACAAGTTTTCAGAGCCCTTGAGAAGTCCTGGTGATGATAAAGGAGAAATCTGGCCGGGTGTGGTGGCTCCTGTAATCCCAGCACTTTGGGAGGCCGAGGGGTGGATCATCTGAGGTCTGGAATCCAAGACCAACCTGGCCAACATGGTGAAACCCCATCTCCACTAAAAATACAAAAATTTAGCCGGAAGTGGTGGCGGGCGCCTGTAGTCCCAGCTACTTGAGAGGCTGAGGCAGGAAAATCACTTGAACCCTGGGGGTCGGAGGGTGCAGTGAGCCAATATTGTGCCATTGCACTCCAGCCTGGGCAACAAGAGTGAAACTCTGTCTAAAAAAAAAAAAATCTGGCTTCTCCTTTTGGTTGTGAGGCTCCATCTTTGCAACAGAGCCTGGCATATACAAGGTGCTCAGTAAATATTTACCAAATGCATGATTGCTTGAATGCCATGTGCTAGCTTCTACTAAGTGCTTGCCATCTGATATTTCACTGAATCTTCATAAAAAGCAATGAAACCTAGTTCCCCATTACACAGATGAAGGAAATAAGGTCTAGAGAAGTAATTTGCCCAAGGACATGCAGTTTGTATGTATTGGAGCTGGGATTCAAACCTGGATTTATATAGCTCTAAACCTTTGCCCTTTTGAGTATACTGCAGATATTTTGAGTGAACTACAAATGTTCTTTATCACAATATTGTTTGGATATAAATAAACACACTTCACACATGCAAAACAGAAGTTCTCCCAATTTTGAAAATGTGAGAACTCTTAAGTACTCCTTCGGGTCAGGCACGGTGGCTCACACCTGTAATCCCAGCATTTTGGAAGGCCAAGGTGGGTGGATCAACCTGGCCAATATGGTGAAACCTAATTTCTAAATAAATAAATGACTCCTTGGACTGAGCACATAATTAATGTGTTTAGTAAATGTGAAAGAATGAATGATTATCTTATTGTAGTATGTTTTTTTCTTTGTTTTTCTTTTTTTTTTTTTTAACAGAGATGGGGTTTCACCATGTTGGCCATGATGGTCTTGACCTCTTGACCTCGTGATCCACCTGCCTCATCCTCCCAAAGTGCTGGGATTACAGGTGTGAGCCAGGCCGGCTTATTCTAATACTTTGTAGTGGAGAAAAACATGTGGAGGACTTTGAAAGCTTTTAGCTTTAAATAAAAATGCTATTTTCAAGACAAGTTTCTTAATACAGGCAGGTTGACAAAAATGCCAAGCCAGTCAGTGAGAGCTGGTTCGTGCCCTCTGTCCTATGCCAGTTTGGAAACAGCAGGTGGAAACGCAGTATTGGAAATATTGTGGTAACTTTTCCCATCTGGTTAAAAGCCTTCACTTCCCTCTTGTCACCAGGAAGGAACGTGAGCTTGGAGATGAGGTTGTGAAATTTCCAGTTTTGCAGGTATGGTCAGAAAAGTGGCCAAACTTTAGCTTCTTTCCCATATTCCTCTCCACTTAACTCTTTGGTATTATTTGTAAAATTAACCTTTTTTTTTTTTTTTTTTTTTTTCTGGCCACCCTTCACCCTTTCTCTCCCTTCAGTACATTTCCTCTTCCATATCCTGTTTCGGGAAGAGTTTCCCTTTTAATACTTCCCAACTTTTTTTTTTTTTTTTTTTTTGAAACAGTGTCTTGCTCTATTGCCAAGCTGGAGTGCAGTGGCGCGATCTCTGCTCATTGCAGCCTCCGCCTTGTGGGTTCAAACAATTCTCCTGCCTCAGCCTCCTGAGTAGCTGGGACTACAGGCGGACACCACCACACCCAGCTAATTTTTGTATTTTTAGTAGAGATATGGGGTTTCACCATGTTGGCCTGGTTAGTCTCTATCTCTTGACCGCATGATCCACCCTCTTTGGCCTCCCAAAGTGCTCGAATTACAGGTGTGAGCCACTGCGCCCAGCCCCCAACTTTATTTTTTTTTAATCCCATTTGAAAATCCCATCTTTTATAAGAAACAACCAGGTATCTCTCATCCTTCCCTTCTCTGGACTGACTTTGGTTGTACCTGCTGAACCACTAAGGAAATGATCGTAGGACTGTAGCAAAGCAAGCAAACCTCAGCTTAGTCGTCTCCTTCATCTAAGCTGCTCCTGTACGTTTGAAGGAGCTGGGATGAGGTGGTAAATAGTGGCGGGAGAGAGGAAAGGAGAGACTGTGGAGAGTTGGGTTATCAAGACCAGAAGATTATCGTTTCCCAAGTGGAACCTGCCTCAGAATAGATTCATCTCTTATGCTCTTGCCCTAAATTGAAATCTTAGTCCGTTTGTGTTTTGCATGGATGGGGAGGTGTGGGACATGCTATATTTGGTAGTTTTCTGGCAGATAGGGTTTCCTGTTTCAATGTGTTTTAAAATAAAACTAAATATACAAATGTATTCTCCAGTGTATTGGGCTGTTTTAGGCTGTGCACTCTTGGTGGGCAAGGCCCATGCCGTGGTTACAGTTCCATGCTGGATGAAGTTAAGCAATGGTTCGTTAGTCCAGTATCTCAGCAGTAAAACTTCCAGATAAACACAGTCTACTCCAGTAAATGCTAAAACTCTAAAAAAAAAACTTACCTTGGCTGAGCTCAGTGGCTCATCCCTGTAATCCTAGCACTTTGAGAGGCTAAGGCGGGCAGATCACCAGGTCAGGAGTTCGAGACCAGGCTGACTAACATGGTGAAACCCTGTCTCCACTAAAAATACAAAAATTAGCCAGACATGGTGGTGTGCACCTATAATCTCAGCTACTCAGGAAGCTGGGGCAGGAGAATTGCTTACACCCGGAAAGTGGAGGTTGCAGTGAGCTGAGATCATGCCACTGCACTCCAGTCTGGGCGACAGAGCGAGACTCCATCTCAAAAAAAACAAACAAACACAAATTCACCTTGATAGAAATCATCTTAAAATATTCTCTCAACTTCCTTTCCTCTGTAGGTAGAGAATATTGCACACAATGTAACTCTCTCTTGCTATCTTGCTCATCATGATGAGGGTAAATATTGTACCTTTATTGTGTGATGGTGTCATTAGGGTTTGTTAATACACATGGAACTCGTCCCTAAACATGAGCTGTCCCAAGACTACTGTGTACTTTGTGTTCTTTTAAAGTTTGTCAGGCTTCTCTTTTTCACTGCTCCCGCTGTGTCTGTCCCCAGGAGCCTCTTGTCACCCTGCCTCTTCTCATATTTTACGTCTAACTTGCTGTGACTGAGGAATGAGATCGCACAGATTATCAAGGTGAACGTTAAGCAAGAACAAATAGGCCCTCAGTGCAGACCAGGTGACCCCTTCCACAAGTTCTTTCTTTAACTTGTGTGTGGACAAGCGTGTGGACTTTCTGATACATATTTTGGCTTCTCAGGAGTGTGTTTGACTGAGGGTCCAGGCTGCATTCTGGTTAGTTAAGGTTTCAAGATAAATGAGCTGTCACTCTGTGACTCATCGAGTACTGCTTTAAGCAGCTCCACAGCCTCAGAGAATAAAGGATGTCTAATCATCTCCAGTTTCCTGTCCTGCTTGACGTCATCGTGACCGTCATCATCTTCAACTCCATTGCGTTACTAAGTACCCCAAAGTGCGTAAGTTGCTAGACAAAATGCGTTCCCTGGGCACAACCCTTGGTGTCTAGGAGTCTGCCTTCTTTAAATAGGTAACACTAGAATGGGCCTAAGGCAGACTAAGGTATTGATTGCCCTGTGGTAGGTCATAGACAGCATCAGCTAGTAATTTAAAAGTACAAATGCCAATATCCCAATTGCTGAGAGCCTGCTGTGTGTAACAGGAGCCCACGGTGTGTAACTGGGTGCTGAGACTACGCAGAGAAATATCACTCAGTCCCTGCCCTTTAGGAGCTTGATGCAATGACAGAAATGTGTTTGAAGCACTTAGCCCAGTCTGGAGGCGGGGAGCACCTGAACAAAGTCACAGTTATTAGGTGGGTGAAGGGGAGGAGGGGCCTTTCTGTGGAGAGGGTGTAGCCTGAGCAGGAAGCAGGAAGCTTCCTGGCAGGGTAGGAACCAGTGCAGTTCCCTGCTGCCAGGAGTGAGTGGGTGACAGTGGAGAGGAACAGGGGTTCTCAGATGTTATTGAGGGGCTTGGAGGGTAGGGCAGAGAGACACGGGGCAATCTGTGTTAGCCACCCCCCCCATAGAAGAGGGGGCAAGTAGGGCAGTGAGGAGGATGGATTTGGACTTGAACTAGGGTCTTATCTCTGGATTCTGGGGGGGCTGGATTTGAGAAATATATGTGAAATAAAATTCAAGAAGCTTGCAGAGTACGTAGGAGAGCACAGGGTGGTGGTGCCAACTGGAGGGTCAAGTGGGAGAGGAAGATGAAAGATTCAGGTTTGGATATGCAGATTGGACCCGTCCGTGGAGATGCTCCAGGAAATACTGGAGGGGTCCAGACAAGGCTCAGTGTGATCTCTGACAGGGGCGGCGGGGGGGACTGCCGATTTGCTCTGTGAAAGTTGGGGAGAGCAGCTGGGATTTCTGGGAATAGATTAGGCAGGAAGGAGGAGAGGTTCTTCCCATTCAGGCAAATTGAATCTGAAAAAAAGAGAAAAAAGAAAGATGTGTGGCACCCCAAGGGCAGGTACTCTGCCATGTCCTTTGAGAAGGAGGTGGGGCTCCTGCCTGAGGCAGGGTCAGGGCAGCCCTGAGGCTGTGGGCGGCTGCAGCCTGCCTGCGGAGAGGTACCTCTGCTGCAGTCAGGGGATCGGATCTGCCCTGCTGATTGGCCTGGGTTTTGCTCTTGGCACTCAGTGGCAGGCGTCCAGACCTCCGCGGGCTGCCACGCCCAGTGAGAAGGGCAGGAGAAGAGGAATTTGTCTCCATACAGTGTCTTCTGGCTTTGAGACAAAAGAAAAAGAACAGCTTATTGCACACTTTATGACACAAAGAGCCAGCTATTGATCAGCTGAGAAACATTAGACAGACAGAGAAAAGAAGGAGGAAGGAAGCGGGAAGATGATCAGAGAGTTTGTTCAGCTTGAAGCTACATTTTTACAAACACAAAGAGCCCAAAAGAAGAGAAAGTTACTTTAGTGTTGGTCCTTAATTAGGAAGTTCACACTGGCCCCAGGCTATCTTAGGAACCACTATCCATCATTTGAAGTGCTCTCTCTTCATCAGAGATGGGTCAGGGTGATGACTTAAATGAACGAGAAAGGAGTAAATTGGTTCCAAGTTTAAGGTTTTCTTAATTAGAAGGCCCGGGAGAAGATGAGTGAGGACAAATCCGAGTTTCCCTGCATGTGGCTGGCCATGGTTAGCGGTGGCGTCACAGCCTTGGCCGGCTGCTGCTTAGCTTTATTTCACTTGTGATTTTTCTTTGTTATGCACTGAACAGATTCCCCTCTCTGGTATTCAGTGGGGAGCATATAGCCGGAGGATAGCAATTAGCTATAGCGAGGCCAGCTCCTCTTTGCACAGCCCAAGATGACGTGTACAATTACTTTGGCACCTCACCAGCTCTTTCAGACCTTTTCTGTGCATGGTGGGAAGACAGGTCCATTCTCTGAGAGTCCCTCACACTCTCTCCTCCTCCCAAATTCCCCCTTACCTGGATGAAATCCTGATGTAAATAGACCTTGCCTGCAAATAGAACTGAAGGGACCTGTTACGTCATCAGGCCTGGCAAGAGCTCATTGGCAGAAAAGTTAAGAGTTTTATTTTAGACCCAGAGACTGGGCTGTGCGGATCCAGCTAGAACAGGTCTCTTCCAGCTCAGCCTCAGCTGCTGGCCCTCCTCCTGTGGTTACCGGGGCTCTGAAGGATGAAATGTCAGTGGGAGCATGCTGCATACTGCAAAGTGAGCAGGACAACCTGACGGCTAGACCAAATGCACTCCAAAGGAAGTCTCGGGCTAGGGTAACACAGCCAACGGGCTGCCTCTACAGTCAGAGGAGGTTTCAACCTTCTGGGAGAAAAGTCCTAATGCAGCACACAATGGTATAAATTTGATCCAGGAAGGCAGAGTAAACAAATCATTTAAAAACATAAGTCCGGCTGGGCACAGTGGCTCATGCCTGTAATCCCAGCACTTTGGGAGGCGGAGGTGGGTGGATCACAAGGTCTCGAGTTCAAGGCTAGCCTGGCCAAGATGGTGAAACCCTGTCTCTACTAAAAACACAAAAATTAGCCAGGCATGGTGGTGGCCGCCTGTAATCCCAGCTGCCAGAGAGGCTGAGGGAGGAGAATCACTTGAACCTGGGAGGCAGATGTTGCAGTGAGCTGAGATCACACCACTGCACTCCAGCCTGGGTGACAGAGTAAGACTCCATCTCAAAACAAACGATCAAACATGAGTCTTAGCTTTTGTGGTTCAGATCCACTGAGCAACCAGAAAGGACATCTTTGCAGAACCTGAAAATCTGGACACATAGTCTGGTAAGCTTTTTTTCCGGCAAACTTTTTTTTTTTCTTCTAACTTTAGTTATAAAAATTCACATCTGGTTGTGCCTTTCAGGAATTTTTTTTAAAAAATGAAATCTTGTTACCAAGTATAGAATGTATCACCAGCCTATAATATGACAATAGAATACAGATATAACTTTTAGATATTTCAACTCAGGACTGCCTAAGAAAATTCACATCTTAATACACTGGGCCAAGTTAGAGACGGGTGAACAACGTCGTGCCTGAAAATCTGCTCGCAGAAAAGAGCTGTGAGGCCTGAATTAAGGTTTTCCTGTCTTCACATTTGTCGACTAGCCCTGTGTTGATTTCGCAGTCATACAGTGCAGGAATCTTTCCCACTTCCTCTCTACATGTCCCTTGCCTGCTGTCACGCTAAGTAGCTAAAGTTTCTGTTGCTTTAATATCACCATCATTACTATTGACTTGGTGCCGAGGGGTCAGATTTTCTTGGTTTTGGTTGCCTCAGTGTACAGCCAGGCACAGCACAAAACTGGACTGTGGGCAGGGAGTTTTGGATCCCTCCTGGAGCTGTTTTGGGAGTCTCTGCGTTGGGAGAATACCTTCGCAGCTCCCACGGAGCAGCAGGGAATGAGGTGTGGGCTCCACCCGCCTCTGGAAGCCTCTCGTCTCTCCGCCCGGTGTTTTCTGTTCTGCTGTCGACTGGGCCTGGCCCCTGATGGCACACATTGAAACGCAAATGACAGCAGTAATTGGCTGAGAGATAAACCGCGATGAGTGAGTGAGCAGTGCGGCGGGGAGTTAAGTGGCTAAGTGACAATTACTGCTCTGCAGCCTCCGGGATCAGGAGCGGCCGCGCCGTTTGTTCTCGGTTTTAAAGGAGCAATAGCACATTAATTGGAGGAGGGCTTCTCGGTTAACATGCCTCACCCGGCTTCTTGTCTGATGCTGCTTTGAGGAGTAGGAGTAGGTGGTCTGGAGAAGGATTGCTTTGTTGATTATCTTCCCCCAACCCCACTCCCCCTTTTGCATTAGAATTTTGGAAATCAGTGTCCTGGATTCTGGTAGAATGATAGTTGGTTTACCTAGAAGATTTTCTAAAAGTTCCCTTGCAGGAGGAAGGCACCTGTTGACTCGGTCGCAAGGTTTCCGTGTCTACATCCGGGAAAAGCAAGGACTTAAACTCAGTCTGAGTTTCCATCTTTCCCTCCAGACGGTCCATTAACCCTTTGATAACATTATATTACGTTTTTATCTAAAACATGACCTATAAGCTAGATAGAGCAATGGACAACAGAGATGACACCCCACTGCTTTTTGGAGCTTATAGTCTGGTTTGAAGACATTGATAGGAAATAAATAGAACTCTGGCCTATTGTTTTACTTGCTCAGAGTGGGGATCCTTAGTAAGGAGAATCCTTGGGGTCCTTGGAGAGAGTAAAGATTGCCGTCTTAATGTACGCTAGGCTGTCTGCCCTGCTTTCTTTGAAAGGCCATTTGAACCCTGTTCTGGGCATAAACAGCCATTAAAATGATTAGTTTGGACTTGATAAGTAGACTAAACAAATCTGTGAACTAGTTGAGAGCCTTTTCTCTCTCCTGTAATCTGCCTTTCTACCGCATTCAAACTAGGTTTTCAGGGTCTGAATACCTTACAGGTACTGTCTAATGAGTGCATCGTTTTGTTTGTGTGGTTTCCATCAGCCTCAGCAGCTTGGTCCTTGGTCCTGTTTTTTGTTGTTGTTGTTGTTTTTTAACTAATCATCTCCTCTAGTTGAAAGGGTTCTAACCAGCCTCTTGCCATGTGCAAGGTATTAGTCATTTCAGGAACAGGAGCTTGTCTGCTTTGGGACAGGTTTCTACCCAGTGGCTTAAACCTACACAAAACACTGAAAACGATTTGAAGGAAAGGTAGACCCTAACTGGTGGCAGGTAGGAGAAGCTCAGCCCCTCTCTTGCCTTACCTTGGAAGGCCATAGGAAGAAAACCTTGCCTGTCAGCTAAAGCTAGCTTTGCTACAAGCAAGGAGAATGGAATAGGAAAGAGCAGTTGTTCCTGATTGTGTAAAATAGTCTGTGTAGGGCTTTTTGCTATGCAGACTTCTTCATGAAATCACCAGGCAGAGATGGAGATGCTGGCTTGTCCTAGTTAGAAAAAGCCCTCTGTCCATTTTCTTTCTTCCTCTTCCTTTCCCTTTCCTTTCGTTTTCTTCTTCTTCTTTTTTTTTTTTTTTTTTTCTGTTTTGTTTTTGTTTTTGTTTTTGAGATGGAGTCTCACTCTGTTGCCCAGGCTGGAGTGCAGTGGTGCAATCTCAGCTCACTGCGACCTCTGCCTCTTGAGTTCGAGTGATTTTCCTGCCTCAGCCTTCCAAGTAGCTGGAATTACAGGCGCTTGCCACCATGACTGGCTAATTTTTAGTAGAGATAGGGTTTCCCCATGTTTACCAGGCTGGTCTCGAACTCTCAACCTCAAGTGATCTGCCTGCGTGGCTGGGATTACAGGCATGAGCCACCGTGCCTGGCCAGCCCAATTTCAGAAGAAAGCCTCGATAAGAATTTGTGAAAGCATGTGGTAATAGCTACGGACACTCCAAGAAGATGAATAAATTGTTCCTTTAAATGAAGCTTTTCTAGGCAGGGTTTTAACCTCATGGTAAGAGTCAGACTGTCTAGGTTTGCATTCTGACTCAGCCACCCACTGGCCAGTTGACCTTGAGAACATTGTTTGATCTCAACTGTCAATTGAGGTAACAATAAAACCCAGTACAGGATTGTTCTGCGAACTAAATGAGCCACTGTAGAACTTTGTAGGTAAGCACTTAGAACAGTGCCTGGAACTTACTAAGTGCTGATTAAATGCTAGCTGTTGCTATTATTGCTGTGTTGTAACTGTCATTCGTGTTGTGAGCCTTGTATCTTTAGCATGAACCACAAGGAGAACAACATTCTAACATTCCGTGAAGGCCACACAGGTCCTGGGCAGACCCAGAATCATTCCCGCTAGAGTCCATTTCACTGTTTCATTGTTAGATATACTACGCTGGAAAACAGAGCTACACAGAAGCATTCTGTAGAATGTCCATTGAAAGATTAACAACACCCACCATAAAAACACACAGCAAATTATTTGGGCGCAAACCTGGTTCATCAGTCTTAAAACGGTGACAGTAAATCCAGAAGGTTGGTGTTAATTTCTTGGCGATGCTGTCCAGCTATTATGTCATCAAAGATGCATTGGAGTTGGAGAAATAAATTTTCTAATAGCTTAAATCATTTTAATTCATATACAGTAAAATTTACTCTTTTTTGGTATTCCTTTCTGTGAATTTTGGCAAATGCCTGGAGTAACCACTGTCACACAGAGTAGGGTGTGGTGGCTTATATCTGGAATCCCAGCACTTTGGGAGGCCAAGGCAGGAGAATGGCTTGAGGCCAGGGGTTCAAGATCATTGCCACAATCAAGATACACAATCAAGAACAGCTCTGTTACCCCACCAGCAAAGAACATTTCTTATGCCACCCCTTTGTAGTCAAACAATCCCCTGTACATCCAATCCCCAGTAACCACTGATCTGTTCTCCATCACTATAGTTCTGTTTTTTCCAGAATGTCATGTGAATATCATCACAGAATAGGTAGCTTTTTGAATCTGGCTTCTCCACTTAACATTGTGCATTTGAGATTCATTCATGCTGTCACATATATCAGTAAAAAGCTTATTTTAAATACTCATAAATTATTGAATTCTGGAGTTAGATGAAATCTGAAAGATCAGAGCCAAACATTCTCATTTCCCAGGTGAAGAAACAGAGACATCCTAGGATGAAGTGACTTGCCCAAGGTCATGAAGCTAATGAAAGAAAGAACATGAACTTAGAATTCCAACTATGAGTTCAGACAATGTCTGTTACATCATGCTGGGATTAAGGAGAATCTGTAACTGATTGTCAAGGGGGGGAGTTCCAGTCTTCTTTTTATTATTATTGGTCAAAATCTGATCAAACAAACTAAGCCTTGCCTTACTTATAATAGCAATTTTGGAAGGATTAGATTTTTAGGATGTGCAATTTCTTGAGAAAGTATATGGATTAGTGTCTAGGTAACACATTTTTTTCCTGAGGCACATCCATATCTTAGCTGGTGTCAGCCATAGGTATGATATGATAATAGAGCTTCACCTGAAGGCCTGTCATTTATTTTGTGTTTACAATAATTTCTTTTCGAAAACGAGTTTGTAGGAGTATTTTGAGTATTACTATCTTCCTTGTCATTGATGTTTTAAATACCAGTATGTTTCTAGGTGGCTTATTCTGGAGCGCTCAACCAGTGGATTCAATAAAGAGCAATTGGTTTCATAGTTCATTTGTTCAATGATGATTTGTAGAAATTCTGCACTGAAAGCCCTGAACTGTGGGAGATACAATTAAGACACTGTTTTTAGTCAGCTTACATCTGATGACTGGATATTATGAAACGGTGCACAGAAAACTGTAAATGAGTTCTTTTGAGTACTCTTAGAGTCTTGCTAAGCACTATGATAAGGCACACTCATGTTCCTCAAGAAGCTTTTAAATACCAAAGGAGGTACCACTGAAAAGCTACTGGCAATGCGGTTTCTTGGTGAGAGCCAGTTGGGATATGGTTTGTTGGTGCATAAAGAACCTCAGAATTTTGTATGCTGCAGGGTCAAGGTCTGAGCTGTACTATGTGAAATTCTTCTGTTAGTACCATATAGAATAGGACAAAGACTAGAAGCTGGAACAGGAGTTTGCTGGGAAATGTCTGGGCAGAAGTGAGGAAAGCCCAAACCATGGAGCAATGGGAATGGAAAGGAAGAGGTGTTCTGGACAGAGAAATAACTGGTGATGTAAGAAGGAGAACCATTCAAAAGATAACACTACTCCTTGATGACTGGTTGGACAGCCCTGCCATGATGGACAAATTGGAGTTTGTCTGAAAGAAGGGGATAGGGGAGAGAGGAGAGAAAGGACCCTCCCTCTTAGACAAGGTCAGTTTCCCTACCTCCCTTCCTTTTTTCCTTATTTTTCTTTCTTTCCCTCCCTCCCGTCTTTCCTCCCATCATTTTTTTGCCCAGGCTGGAGTGCAGTGGCGAGATCATAGCTCACCGTAACCTCAGACTCCTGGGCTCAAGTGACCCTCCCCATGTAGCTGGGACTACAGGTGTGCACCACCATGCCCAGCTAATTTTTAAGTTTTTTTTAGAGTTGATGTCTTGCTTTGTCACCCAGGCTGGTCTCAAACTCCTGGTCTCAAACAATCCTCCTGTCTCAGCTTGGCCAATTTTGTTTCCATGTGCTTATGTATGAACCTGTTAACAGATATTTACGCTTGATTATTACTCATTTCAGAAGGCTAAATATAATCTCATTTTTCTGAAGTAGAGAATTGGGTTTTTCATCATAAAGAGTTCGTTGTATAGTTATGATTAAATCATTATTTTTGGCCCCTTCCTCCACCTATGGCATGATTCAGTGCTTAAAAAGAGGCAGTGTGAGTAGTGAAGGAAACAGTTTACCCAGGATGAAATACAGACCATAAATTATCACCCTGAAAAGTACATACCCTTATTAGGAGCTGAAAGAACATATATTAAGACAACTTTAAAGTGAAGTTATGTGCCTAGGAGACTTAAAAAAAAATAAATATGAGTTTTAAACCCAGCATTGATCAAAATATGCAAAAACATCTTCACTTACACTTTGGTGATGTTTCTGTAAATGGGCACAATATATCCAGGGAAGAATCTCACAATAATTAAAAAGAGGTAAAACTTTATTGCTTGTAGTCTAGACACAACAGGAAATTCCAAATCATTGTAAAGAATAAAGTTTCTCATGGTAGCATTATTTCCAGTGAAATCAAAACAGTACAGATTCCCAAATAACAGAATGTCAAGGCAAATATTGCCTAATAAGACATTTTATTTGTCTTAGAATGGGCTGCTATGACAGGGATGAGTATTCAAAATCATATACATTCAGAGAATGTACACAATAGCATGGACCCTCTGATTACAACTAGAGAACATCACTAGTAAAAGAGTCACACAAAAAATAGAAAATTTCAGTACTAAGCAAGGATTGGTAGGAGGGTGTTTTGTTTTGTTTGAGACAAGAGTCTTACTCTATGGCCCAGGCTGGAGTGCAGTGGCACAATCTTGGCTCACTGCAACCTCCGCCTCCCAGGTTCAAGTGAGTCTCTTGCCTCAGCCCCCCCAATAGCTGGGATTACAGGTATGTGCCCCCATGTCTGGCTAATTTTGTAATTTTAGTAGAGACAGGGTTTCACCATGTTGGTCAGGCTGGTCTCAAACTCCTGACCTTAGGTGATTCATCTGCCTCACCCTCACAATGTGCTGGGGTTACAGGCATGACCCACCGTGCCCAGCCTATTTTCATTCTTTTTTCTAAGTGAGCAGTAGGGGCATAGCTTAAAGAAAGAAAATTTCTTTTTTTAAATTTTTTTCTCTACTCCTGTGACAGATTAGAAAGAAAGAAAATTTCTAATGAAATGGTTTAATGTTCATGGTCCACTTCCCCTCTTCTCTCTTTCTCCCCACCCCACCTCTAAGTGGTTCAGGTTACATTTATGTTTACTCTATATTATGAGAGAAAGTAAGAAGATGAATTCACCATATTTGTGAGGGTCTGAACACTGGTACTTTAGTTCTGATTCTGCCATACCTGTAAGATCTTGAGCCAATCTCAAAATATTTGATATTTTAAATGCCTTTTTCCCCTTAAAGAATGATTGAAACTTCTTTTTTTTGTTGTTTTTGAGACAGAGTCTCGCTCTGTTGCTCAGGCTGGAGTGCAGTGGTATGATCTTGGCTCGCTGCAACCTCTGTCTCCCGGGTTCAAGTGATTCTCTTGCCTCAGTCCTGAGTAGCTGAGATTACAGGTACATGCCACCAGGACCAGCTAATTTTTGTATTTTTAGTAGAAACGAGGTCTCACCATATTGGCCAGGCTGGTCTCGAACTCCTGACCTCATGATCCTCCCGCCTCGGCCTCCCGAAGTGCTGGGATTACAGGTGTGAGCCACTGCGCCCAGCCTGAAATTTCTTCATCCTCTCTGTTCTCACATTGGTACTGAGAAGATTATTGGAATAAAGCATGTAAAACCACTTGAAGCATTTGGATGACTAGACAGTATATTGTTTAACTCTATTGTGGGACAAAAGAAAATGAAAGAAATGGATACTGGAGATGACCTGTGTGAGTACAAGCATCTGTGCTCAGCAAAGTGGAATTCAAGGAAGAAAAGTTGCAGTGGACACCCCGGGGCAGGGTCTTACTCAGCCACATTTGTGAGGTAGTGCCCATGTGCAGATGGTGGAGGGTCAGATCAGCTCTTCCCGCCTTAGAGCGACTTTGGACACATCACTGAAGCTTTTAATGTTTTATGTATATGTACAGAGAGATGTTCTTAAATTGGAAAACAAACATTCGAGGAGGGCCTCTAAGAGCTGTTTCTTAGATTAGAAAAGACTTGTGCTGAATCCAAGAAAAGAAAACATCACGGTGAAATGGAAAGTTTACATGAGTTTTACTTGGAGCCAAAATTTTCTTCACTAAAGTAAATTTAGACCAGTAGTAGTTAAAGGGGAAAGCAGAAATTTTCCATTGGCAAAAATGATAGAGGCCAAGAAGCAATTTGTAGGACAAATGGCCACAGATATAAAATAATGAAAAACGACGGTTTTCAGCACAACTTGAGCTACGGTCTCTGAGAAGATGTGACTCATGAAGGCAGCAGCTAAACCAAATACTTAGGATTTAGGGTATCTTTTTTTTTTCTGAGACGGAGTTTTGCTCTTGTTGCCCAGGCTGGAGTGCAATGGCGCCATCTGGGCTCACTGCAACCTCTGCCACCCAGGTTCAAGAGATTCTCCTGTCTCAGCCTCCTGAGTAGCTGGGACTACAGGCATGCGCCACCAGGCCTGGCTAATTTTGTATTTTAGAGACGTGGTTTCTCCCTGTTGGTCAGGCTGGTCGTGAACTCCCAACCGCAGGTGATCCGCCCGCCTCAGCTTCCCAAAGTGCTGGGATTACTGGCGTGAGCCACTGTGCCTGGCCTGGGTGTCTTATTATTTATTTTAAAACTGTATTATGAATTAACATTGAAAGGTACCCATGGGTTAAGCATGCTCTTGTGTGACAAAGAAAAGCAATCGGAAGTATTTTCAGAATTCTTGGTTTCACGCCATGTGTTTGCCCGTTTTGGCCAAGCAGCTCTGGAAACAGCTGCTCTGACCCTTCTAAGTGGTTTGCTCAAAGGAGCAGAGAGTGGAGTTCGTAGCGAGTGGGAGGAAACAGTATAGGTATCTGTCATCTGTTTTCCTTTTCCTGAGTCAAATGGGGCAAAGTAGAGAACCTTTTAGCTTCTGTACTTGTGCACGGTGTGGCTCAGGTAACCAGGGGCAGGGAATGGAGCAATTCCCTCCTTGGGTTTTATGAGGGTGCCCTGGGGCCTGGGCCCTGTCCCCTGGGAAACAGGTCCAAACTAGGGTGTCCTTTGAAGTTACTGGCTGCTCCACTTGGACCAGCTCTATGACTGCAAAGCAAGAAGATGAGTAACTGGTCCCAAATGTTTAACTACCCGTTACCCGTTTGTTAAGAGCTTGGGAAGAAATACACAAGGAAAACACAAAAACAGGTTAGACAACAGCCATTTAGACCTTTTTTGTTTCTCCATGCTGTGGCTGGTATGTAAACAAGCCCTTGGTTTTGTGAATTCTGTTCACATCCTGCTAACATAACAGCTTCACTGTGGTTTGGGGGCAGATACTGCAATGCCAGCAGCATCAGAGGGGACATTCAAGGAAGCATTTCCAAATTATCACTAAACAATAGCAACAGCAGCCACAACAAGGTTTATAACCCAATGTAAACCGTATAGCTATCCTTCCCCCCACTGCTTCCCATGTTTTTAAGGTTACATTGGACTAGGGTGATTCACTGTAGGGGAATAAAGGGTAGCATTTTAAGTATTAGACTTTTGTATTTTTCCATCGTTTGATAAACCTGTGAACACAATGTGTTCAAGCCATTTGTTAGTCTTCAAAGTAGGTTAAAGGATTCTCTTACTTTGGAAAAATAAATTTTGTTTCTGGGGTCCAAAAATAGTTGCTAGAATTTTTTCCTTTTTGTTTGTTTTGTTTATGAGTCTTTTCATTTAGGAGGTCTGGAAATAAATGCTGGCGTTAGGTCATGCTTCACAGTAACGAGGTGAAAAGTGGAATATTAGGAATCAAGTGGTGGGAGAGGAGGTAATGGGGAAATCTGAGACATAAATACTCAGATACAGGAAGCTGAAGAACTTAGGAAGAAATCAACCTTCAGATGGCTGATCTAGTAGTGAAAATGTATAAAGAAATACACAGCATTACTGTTGTCTTTGAGGAGCCTGATCTTTAGGGCGGTAGTGTGCCAGGTTACACACTTTCATTCGCTGTGTATACATGCACATTAGATGGCTCACGTGGCAGCAGACCATCCAAAATAGTTGAGAAGAGTTTTGTAAACAAATAAAACATTTAAGTGATTGCAACAAGGCAAGTAGGCCTGGCTGTAAAGTTCTATCTGCCACGAAAGGGTAAATCTTGAGTAGTCATTGGCCCGTTGCTTGTCTAATAATTTAGATTTTCAGTAAGCATTTGATAAATTTTCCCTCAAGTGCATATTATCAGATAATAGTAATCATTCATTCATGCATTCATTCAATAAATACTTACTGAATGCTGTGCGTTGGTGACATATTATAGATGTCACATTTCTAGAAATAACCAGAACTGGGGAGGTGGGGTTGGCCATTGTCTGCTGACAGGAAGGTGAGTCTTATTATCAGCAGGTGTGTGTGTGTGTGTGTGTGTGTGTGTGTGTGTATCTTTCAATCTAGGGTTTCTTTTGCCGTTGGGCTTTTTTGTAGTCTACAGAAGTCAGCGTGTTGGGGAGAACTTAAGGCCTGGAGGAGGAGTGGAGTGGGCCATATGCCTGTGAACAGCTGGGGAGAGAGGTAGAGAATGGCAAGTGGATCTAAACCAAAATAAAAATCCCAGACCCTACAGTTGGCAAAACATCATTTGGCCTAGTTAAAACAGGGGACACTTAGGGGAACTTTCTGGCTAAACTGAGAGGTTAACGTAAAGAATAACTGAGTTTCCAGAAAAGTGGATGGTAGCATGATGGCATAACTTTGACAGGCAGAGCTGCATGTTAGGAAAAGCACAGGGTTCAGGAAAGGCTCACGCATCAGGTCTGAGAAGCCCAAATGGCATTTATGTGCAAGCAAGGAACATATCCATCTGTATTCCGTCCTGTTTTTCTGGCTACTTAAGATTCTATATTAGACGCTCCTGACCTCCCTAAATCTGGCCCAGGGCAAGAAGGGTGACCGTGCATTGGAATGGCATGCATGGGAGTGCTCATTTATTCAGAAACCATTTGCTGAGCAGCAACCATGCAGTTATTTATATGTATGAAAGTAGTGGGCATTTTCTTCCTGCACCTAAGAGGAGTGGGCAATGTGGGGAAAGACGGGGGGCAATGCTTTACAGATGCTACAAAGATAAAGCTTCTTTCGGGAGGTGAGCTGTGAGGTAGTGGAAAGAGACAGACAAGATCTGCACTTTATTTGCAGTTCTTTATTTACTAGCTGGGTTCTGAGCCTTAGATTCCTTTCCATAAAATGGGGATAATAATTTCTGTCCTTTTCCCTCTTAGATTTGTTGTGAACATGAAACTATTCATAGAAAGAATACAGAGTAAACTGTTAAGCACTATATGCATGCTTGTATAATCAGATGATTTTTTGAGGTGGAGTCTCACACTGTTGCCCAGGTTGGAGCACACTGGTGTGATCTCAGCTCACTGCAACCTCCACCTCCCCGATTCAAGTGATTCTCTTGCCTCAGCCTTCTGAGTAGCTGGGATTACAGGCACCTGCCACCATGCCTGGCTAACTTTTTGTATTTTTTAGTAGAGACGGGGTTTCACTATGTTGGCCAGGCTGGTCTTGAACTCCTGACCTCATGATCCACCCATCTCAGCCTCCCAAAGTGCTGGGATTACAGGCATGAGCCATGACTAAATGATTTTTTTTTCAAAAGTAATAATAGCATACCCTGAGCAGGCAGAGTTGCTGATTAACTTTGCCTGTTTTGAGGGATTGCCTCCTGGGTGAAGCCTCAGGAGTCCAGTTCACTTGTAAATAGAACCTCCCCTGGTTCTTTTTCACTTTAGGGCTATCGGTAGGAGCTCAGCCCCGGTGGGACCCAGGAGTTTCACACTGGTCTCCAATTTCAGGATGCACTTGGAGCTGTTTTGGCAAGCTCCTAATACAGTTTCTTTAAAAAACATTCCCAGAGTGGTTGAGTTGCCTTCTGGGGAAAGCCTGGTGGGGTGCATTGATGCCTTGGGATGAGGAGGATTTTGTGCCCGCCCCATCTGAACCTTTACCTCCTGACAGCAGTAGAGACTTGCCTGTGAAGTCAGGAGTTGTATGCTGGGGACCGCGAAGGCCATGCTTTTGTACGGGCTCGTGGCCATAGTAACGACATTGCTGTGGGCAGAGCTCCATGTTAGGCCCAACAGGCAACCAGGCAGGGCGGAGGGACGCTGGGAAGCAAATACAGGCAAAAAGCATCTTCAGATGTGGAGGTGGTCCCAGTACTGCAGGCCCACCTTCCTCTCAGAGGTAGTCACAGCTTTGGCCAGTGTGTCTGTGTGTCTGTGTGTCTCTGTGTGGCTTGTTTTAAATTAGACCAGGCCTGAAAAATGAAAGAAAAAAAAAGAGAATAATTTCACTGTGAGAACATATGGAGATGACCAGATTCGTCCCACTTGAGCCCCTGGGCAGAATAAACTTGCACTGCTAGTGGTGAACAGCAGTGTGCAATAAAACATTCTTCCCTTGAACCCTTTGACTGTGAAAGAGGCACAAGGGGAGAACGCAGCAGGAATTCTTTCTTTTCAGCTGCTCCCCACTCTGTTGCTTACATTCACTCCGCAGATCTTATTGGTCTGCTACTGTGTGTGAGAGGGAGAAAAAGACTGAGCGTGTGTTTTATGGAGGGGACTGATTAGCTCTGGCCCTGTTTTTGTGTCGTTGGTGGTGCTATGGATCCTATTTTATGTTTACTGCCCCTTGACATTTCTTAAAAGGAGTCTTCAAAGCAGAAGGTCCTATTCTGAAGACAGGTTTCTGGGCAGTAAAGTTGACAGGGTTTAACATCAGGAAAGTAAACCTAATAGAAAAAGGGAGAAGCATAAACAACTCCAGCTACATTCCACAGTGGCCTTTGATGGGAAGAGGCCTTGTTTATGGAGATCTAGGGGCAGCCTAGATGGTTCACATCCTCTGGTGGTGTGCAGTGTGAGGTCTGTTTCCTACCCTCCCCCTTAGATGACCTCAGCATTTGTAGCAGCAGCTACATGTTAAAGCCACTAGATAAAATCATGCCAGTAAGACTTCAATGTTTACTCGCAGAATTTCTCAAGTTAAGTCATTATTGACTTATTCCTACCTCATCTCTTTCTTCCTCAGCTCAGCCAATCCCAGTGCTCCCTCTTCTTCCACCAACCAATGCCTGCATATTTTGTGAATTTCGCATTATGTATTGAACTTGAAACCAATTTGCTTAATATAACCAAGGCAGTACCTAAAAAGCTTTATTTCAGTAAACACGATATTGGTAAATATGAGACTGTTGTCTTACTGTCCTTGGATACACCGTTTTTCTACTCAGTGATAAGATCGTGAGTTCATGAGGATTTTGCTGGTGGGACCTCGTGGGTAGGTTGTAGATGTATGTTTATATTTGTGTTCATGTACAAATGTGTATGTGTATTTGGGTTTTTTTTTTTTTTTTGATGTGTTTAATCTCCTGACAAAGACATATTATTTTCTTTTTTTTATACCCATACCATTTTATAAACAGAATTCTAGGGGGATGATCTAGGCAGAGGAAGTCTAAAATATTTTTAGCAGATAAAAAGTGATGTTGCTATAACCACAGATATTCAAACAGAAAGTAAAGTAGACGTTAGAGAATGCAATATGGTCTATGCATTGTAACATATTCCTTTATAGTAAGGCATGGGGGATAGGAGGAGGAACCCATCTAACAGCTCGTATATTTTTGTATTTAATGATGTGTAAATATTTGGCTATATTTAATAATTAAAACTTTGAATTCCTTTTTTCTCCATAGAAGGCTGCTCAATTCAAAATTTCTTTTTATATACAAACAGAAAGATTGAATGGCATTTTTCCTTATGTGGAATAGCACAACAGGATAAAGCCATGTGTTGCTTTTAGTGGAATCAGTGTTTCAAGCAAAAATAGCCATCATTGCTGGCTTTTTTTCATCAGTTTCTATACTAACCAGGCAGGCTTCTGCATTGGGAAAACATAAATTGGAGTGGAAACTGAACAACGGAAAGTTCTTATATATATATATATATATATATATATATATTTTTTTTTTTTTTTTTTGAGACAGAGTCTTGCTCTGTTACCAGGCTGGAGTGCAGTGGTGCGATCTTGGCTCACTGCAACCTCCAACTCCCGGATTCAAGTGATTCTCCTGCCTCAGCCTCCCAAGTAGCTGGGATTACAGGCACGTGCTACCATGTCCAGCTAATTTTTGTACTTTTTTTTAGTAGAGATGGGGTTTCAACATGTTGGCCGGGATGGTCTCCATCTCCTGGCCTCTTGATCCACCTGCCTTGGCCTCCCAAAGTGCTGGGATTATAGGTGTGAGCCACTGCGACCGGCCAGTTTTCATATATTTTCTTAACTCCATGTTGAGTGCTTACCAACTGCAATTTTAGAGTGTAGGATTTTTAGAGGTGCTCCGTACACTGCCTACAGTGAAAGGCTAGCTTCTTCTCCTTCTATTTCCAATCCATTTCTCACTGTTACATTTAGAAAATACAATAAAAATGTATTACTAGAGTTGGCCTCTGACCATGCAGTTTTAAATTTCTGTGCTTATCCTGTGGGGGGGGACATTGCTGATTAAGGATGAGCACCAAGTCCAGACACCATGCTTTGAGTAACACTGTCTCAGGGCACATTCGGATCCATGAGTAGAGCTCCTGTCTGTGATGGTTAAATGAGTGAAAAAACCTGGAGAGACATTTCAGCTGTTTGCCTTTTCTGCAGGCATTTCTGTGCTAGCTCGTTCAAGCTCCCTCTTTAGTCTTTGCTTCCCATTCTTTCTATTGTGTACCTTTGGGTTAATTACACATCTTAACTTCCCGTTTCCTGCAGATTAACCTTCACTTCAAAAATGTAAGTGATTACATGCACTTCTTCTTCCCAAATTAACTACCATACACTCTGGTATTCTTTGGCTGGGAGCATGGTATCTTTTTTTTAATACATTTGAAATAAATCCAAACACCTGTCTTGCATTTTGTAAACATGTATCTTAGAGTGAATTATACTTCCTTTGAGTCCATACATTTTACAGGTCAGTCTGAGACATTTACATAACAATTAAAAAAATGAATATATTGCTGATTTCCTCTGTTTGGCTTTAAATGCCTATAAACGGCACTAAAGAAGAAGAAAGTCATGAAAGTAGTAATGCAGAATTCAGCCTGGTCTGGGGTCATTTGGGAGATATTAACTACTTTCTCATATATGGCTAAACCTTGACTAAACGTTTTTTCTTTGGGGGATGGGGGTTGTTTACTCTTTAGTTTCCCAATGCAGGAGGAAAAATATAAATATGTAGAACTATGTCCAGGTGCAGTAGCTCATGCCTGTAATCCCAGCACTTTGGAAGGCCGAGGCAGGCAGATCACTCACAGTCAGGAGTCTGAGATCAAACTGGCCGATGTGATGAAACTCCATCTCTACTAAAAAATACAAAAATTAGCTGCGTGTGGTGGCTGGTGCCTGTAATCCCAGCTACTCTCGAGGGTGAGACAGGAGAATCACTTGAACCTGGGAGGTAGATGTGGCAGTGAGCCAAGATCATGCCACTGCACTCCAGCCTGGGCGACGGAGCGAGACTCCGTCTCAAAAAATAATTAATTAATAGAACTATGATTTGCTTCATGTGTTCCCTCCTTTCAGAAGGATGTTCATTCACAAATCTAATTTCCTCCAATTTCTTCCTTTTAAAAAAGATAGCTGACTGTTGTGGTTGAAGAGGTTACCTTCCCTTCTGGAAACCGAGACAGAGGTCTCCTTACCAGTGGTGGGTACCATAAAAAAGAAGGCACTGAGCTCTTGATTCCTGGTTTTGCCTTCCTTCTTATCAACTCTAGGGATTCAGAAGGTGGACTTCCCATATCTGGGTCAGCAGAGACCTGTGGGTTTTTTCCTATACCACTGTAGACATAATTACAATTTAACACACCCAGACCTTCTCTCTCTCTCTCTCTCGCTCTTGCCCTCTCCTGCCTCTTTTTTCTCCTGTGACAATGGTCTCTAGGGCCTGGTGGTTGAAGATCACCCCTCTGTTTCCTTTCCTGCCCAGCCCTCAAGGTGGGCCCTGGGAGTTTGTGCTGAGCTGGGAGTTTCCCTTTTCTTGGAGCCTAGCATGGAGAAGTTCCTTTCATCCTGGCAATGGGAGCTGGAGACAAAGCTTAATTTCTTTGACTCTCTAGCTTTCTTTCCATTTTTATGCCTTCCTTGTCGGTTCTTGCTCAGTCCCTCTTTTCCAGGAATCTTTAGCTTTCAGTCATTGCACTGTTCTTCTGAAGGCACAAATTGTTCATCAAGGCTTCAGGGAGTTCTGGGTCTTTTGCCCAGGCTCCCTCCTCCAGCCCCACCTTCCCCCATCCTGTGGTGAGTGAGAGCCTGAAAGCTGAGAAGCTCTGAACGGCCTTCTCTGATTACCACTACATCGCTGGTGTCACATCAACAGCCGTGGCTCTTGTAGCTTTCCTCAAAGCTCTGTGTGGGAGGCATAAAATGTAATTCAAATAGTAATGATTAAAAGTGTCCTATTTTTCTCTAAGGTTCTCCCATTTCTAAAGTAAAGCAAGGGTCGTAGGGCTCCTGTTTAGTAGCTTGATAAAGATGGAAATTATTAGTGTGGGAGAGGGTGTTTTTTTTCTTAAAACCAAAACATTTGATGCTTTTTCCTTGGTGCTAGAGCTACAGTGCCTTCTTGTCCTTTGTCTATACTTTTTATCCTTGTTGTTTTCAGGCCCTCTTACAAGGAGAGGGAGTGAAGAAGGGAGGGACTTAGCTTCTAGGAAAGACTGTTGAAACTGATTCATTTCTAGAAGCGTTTGGGAACAGAAAAACCTGTCTTTATTTTTAGCCCTGCTTTGCTCAGAAAGGAATAGTGGCTACCTTGATAAATAATACTAGCCTAGTTCTATGTTCTCTGTGCAAAGATTTGATATACATTATGCCTCTTAAACCCCTTTGCAACTGTAAGATAGTTACTATCATCAGCCCCATTTGAGGATATGTGAACTGAGGCTTGGAGTGGTTTAGTGGTCACATAGATTTATGATAGTTGGAATTTGAATTCAAATCTGCTTGTCTCCAAAAATTCAGTATTGCATTGAGAAGGGGACAATATGATGGAAGAAAGCACTGGCCTTTCCAGTGGAGTGATGCTTCAGGGCTGCCTTTGATGCAGGGCTGCAAGATTTTGTTGGGTGAGGAGGGAACAGCATTCTGCTTCCTTTCATGGCAGTACTGATGGGGAAGTTTTGTATGAATCAGAAACATTGATTTTGTAAAATTACATTGATAATATTCCTGCTTAGACATGGAGAGATCAAGAATGATTCTCCATGGTGTTTCAAGCTAAAATACTTGAAAATGTTATTAGAGATAGGATTCCTGCCGGGTCTGGTGGCTCATGCCTGAAATCCCAGCACTTTGGGAGCCTGAGGTGGGTGGATCACCTGAAGTCAGGAGTTCAAGACCAGCCTGGCCAACATGACAAAACCCCCCAAAAAATACAAAAAATCAGCCATGTGTGATGGCAGGCACCTGTAATCCCAGCTACTTGGGAGGCTGAGGCAGGGAGAATTGCTTGACCCCTGGAAGCAGAGGTTTCAGCGAGCCGAGATTGCACCGCTGCACTCCAGCCTGGGCGACAGAGTGAGACTCCATCTCAAAACAAAAAAAAGAAGTAAGATTCCTTCCCTGTGTCTGACCTCAAGCTGTCTGGAGCCATGCAGCAGCCAGAAAATGGCAACTTGTGGCAGCCCGTCTTTGGGAAGAACAAACTGAATTGATGCTTAGAAGGGACAGGAAAGATGCGGACAGGTTTCAGGGAACGGTGGGGACCACACAAAAGCCCAGGGGTTAAAGAGGCAAAATTCTAGCTCAGAATAAGCAGCTAAGAAAAGACACTTTCTGGAAGCCTCAACAAAGTCAGGCAAACCAAATGGCAGCAAGAGAAGTAGGCATAGGCGAAGCAGCCTGGAGCCCACGACCTTGAAGAGAGCGGAGAAAACTGCAGAGTCAACACAAGATGGAGGAGAGTTTTTTCATTTCAACCACAACAGTCTCATTTGTCTTATTTTTGTACTCACACCTTATCCTGAGATCTCCACCAGCCAGGAAGTTTGCCTGAGCTTTATTGTTCTTCATTTTACAAAAACAATGTGTTTTCACTTGGAAGGTACAAAATTAAAATGTTGACTTAAAAATATATTGCAGAAAATATCTAAGGCAGCATCCTTAGTCACCGTAATATCTGATGTGATCTTCACAGACCTTGGTTGGGGGATAGAGAGGGAATATTCCTAGAAAGAATAAATGATGGCTTTTATATATATAAAATATACATAATGGGCCAGGTGTGGTGGCGCATCCCTTTAATACCAGGACTTTGGGAGGCTGATACTAAACTATAGGTTGAGTATCTCTGATCCAAAATGCTTGGGACCAGAAATGCTTTAGATTTTGGATGTTTCTGGATTTGGGAATATTTGCATACATATAATGAGATGTCTTGGGGATGGGACCCAATTCTAAACACAAAATTCATTTATGCCTCATATGCACCTTATACACATAGTCTGATAATTTTATACAATATTCTTAATAACTTTGTGCATGACACAAAGTTTGTGTACATTGAACTATCAGAAAGCAAAGGAGTCACTATCTCAGCCACCCACATGGGCCATCTGTGGTTGTTTGCCATCACTGTCATTCCTGACTCTGAATTTATATGCCCCCATAAGCAATCATGTTCTTTTTTTTTTTTTTTTGAGATGGAGTTTCACTCTTGGTGCCCAGGCTGGAGTGCAGTGGCGCAATCTTAGCTCACTACAACCTCTGCCTCCTGGGTTCAAGCGATTCTCCTGCCTCAGCCTCCTGAGTAGCCCACCACACCCGGCTAATTTTTGTATTTTTAGTAGAGACAGTATTTCTCCACGTTGGTCAGACTGGTCTCGAGCTTCTGACCTCAGGTGATCTGCCCTACCTTGGTCTCCCAAAGTATTGGGATTACAGGCATGAGCCGCCATGACCGGCCTAAGCAATCATTTTCTTATACTTAAAAACACATAAGTACTTAACAGTAAAATATGACATACCATTAATACAGTGGAAAACTAATGTGCTCAGGGTAACTACGCAGCACGGTAGCATCACCAGAAGAGCTGGGAAATGCAGGATAGTTTGCATGTTGCATGCCTGCATTTTGACTGTGACCTGTCATGAAGTCAGGTGTGGCATTTTCCACTTGGGGCATCATGTCAGTGCTCACAAAGTTTCAGATTTTGGAGCATTTCAGATTTTAGATTTTTGAATTAGAGATGTTCAACCTGTATTACTGTTGTTGTTGTTGTTGTTAACTCACCCTTCCGAGGTCATTTCTGGTGGCAGCTGAGACTTCTGCCTTAGATGTTTTCAGAGGACCAGTGATTGCTGGTAGGTACAAGGAAGGCAGAAGTTGGGGAATAGCTGGGGATGAATAATGTCCCTCTCCCTCATAGTACACATGTCCTCTCTCTGATTACTTTGCTCCCTGCTCCAAACCAAGCCTCCTGTTTGATTTTGGTGACCCCAATTTCTCATTAATTTCCTTTTCAGAACTCTCTCCAAACAAGGAACTAAAGTGAGCATCTGGCAAAAAGCAACATGTGGATTATTTTGAAGTCTCCTTTTTCTAGCTTTAGAAGCTGTGAATGATGCTTGACTCACATACACCCCCTGTCCTCAAAACGGCAGCCGGGAGATCCCCATATCTCATGTCTCTTGTATCCTGTGGGTGCCTGGCACGATACCTCACAGCTAGGAAGTAGGTGATCACTGCAGGGTGGGGAGGAAGATCAAAACAACAGGGAACTAACTCATCTGTAGTACCAGAGTCTCTCTGATGGAAGTCCATAGAAATATTGAAAGAGTGAAGGACTGGGCACGGTGGTTCATGCCTGTAATCTCAGCACTTTGAGAAGCCGAGATGGGTGGATCCCTTGAAGTCAGGAGTTTGAGACCAGCCTGGCTGACATGGTGAAACCCTGTCTCTACTAAAAATACAAAAATTAGCAAGATGTGGTGGTAGCAGGTGCCTGTAATCCCAGCTATTCAGGAGGTTGAGGCATGAGAATTGCTTGAACCCAGTAGGTGGAGGTTGCAGTGAACCAAGATCATGCCACTGCATTCCAGCCTGGGCAACAGAGAGAGAGGGCATCTCAAAAAAAAAAAAAAGAAAAAAAAAAAAAAGAAAGAAAAGAAAGAAAGAAAAAATGGATGTAAATTGGTACAGAAAGCCAGACGGTTTCGGATTTGTTGATCTGTAGTCCTCCCATAGATTCAGTAGTGCTTATCACCAGACTCCCTCCTCTCTCCCCAGGATACACACACTTTCTGTTGGTTAGGTTGAGGGGTGACTTAAATTTAGGGAAATTTCACCCGGGAAATGCTTATATTGGGATGAACACATAGGACCCCATTTCGTTTTACATCTTCCGTGTTAGCCCAGAAGAAGTGACAAAGCATCCAACATATCCTCTTCCACCTCTCTTTATATTCTTCTACTTGTGAGGTATAGCTGTTCCTTGGTGTCCATGGGGGATGGCTGCAGGATCCCCCACAGACACCCAAACCCAAGGATGCTCAAGTCCCTGATCTACAATGGTGTTGTATTTGCATATAACTTATGCATGTCCTCCTGTATACTTTTTTTTGAGACGGAGCTATGCTCTTGTTGCCCAGGTTGGAGTGCATTGGCACGATCTCAGCTCACCACAACCTCCGCCTCCTGGGTTCGAGTGATTCTCCTGCCTTAGTCTCCTGAGTAGATGGGATTACAGGCATGCACCACCATGCCTGGTTAATTTTGTATTTTTAGTAGAGATGGGGTTTCTCCATGTTGCTCAGGCTGGTCTCAAACTCCTGACCTCAGGTGATCCGCCTGCCTCAGCTTCCTAAAGTGTTGGGATTACAGGTGTGAGCCACCATGCCTGGCCCCTGCTGTATACTTTAAATTATCCCTCTATTATTTATAATACCTAACACAATGTAAGTGCTGTGTGAATGGTTGTTACACCGTATTATTGAGAGAATAATGACAAGAAAAAAGTCTGTACATGTTCAGTATAGTCACAATTTTTCCTTCAAATATTTGGAAAATATTTGGAATATCTGTTGGCTGAATCCACAGATGCAGAACCCATGAGTACGGAGGGCTGACTGCACTTACGTCTAGAGAAGAAAGGATTATGGCAGCTACTGAGACCTGTCAGTGGCTTTCTTCACTTTTAATACTGTCGAGGGAGTGGGTGGAATGAAAGCTGGAAGTGTCTGGGTGTCAAACCAATGTTGAGGTACTTGTGGTTGCTTTTTGGATCACAACAGGCTGTCTGTTCTCCTCCTTCCTCCCCCACATCCACCAAATGGGCTCATGTCTCAGACATGAACATTCCTCAAAGATTACATTCTAAGACATTCTTGCACCCCACACCAGCCTCCTAAGGGACTTTCTGATCATGAATGAGAGCTTTCTTAATTAATGATATTCTTGACCATCTGTCCAGCTGGTCACTGAGAACAGAAAGCAGATACACACACTTTCTCTCTCTCTCTAATCCTGATGCCTGTAAAATTATAAATGTACAGATTTTCTGTGTACTGGATCTGAAAGAGAATGTCCGCTTATTTGTTTCACTGTGGATTTTTTTTTTTTAACTGTGATGACTAGGACGCTGTGGATCTAAGAAATGAAGGGATTTGCTTTTAAGTCCTGGTCCATTATGTGTGTGTTTATGTTTATTATCATATGTAACTTTGGATTTCTTGACATTAAAAAAGTAGATGTCTTGAGTAGATGTCTCCCTGTTTTTTTTTTGTTGTTGTTGTTGTTGTTTTTGTTGTTGTTGTTTTTTTTTTTTTTGAGACAGAGTTTTGCTGTTGTTGCCTAAGCTAGAATGCAATGGCACAATCTCAGCTCACTGCAACCTCTGCCTCCTGGGTTCGATGATTCTCCTGCCTCGGCCTCCTGAGTAGCTGGGATTACAGGCATGTGCCGCCACGCCCGACTAATTCTGTATTTTAATAGAGACGGGGTTTCTCCATGTTGGTCAGGCTGGTCTCGAACACCTGACCTCAGGTGATCTGCCCTCTTCGGCCTCCCAAAGTGCTGGAATTACAGACGTAAGCAACCATGCCCAGCTGAGCTCTCTGTTTTTAACATTTAAAACTAACAGTGGTCATGGGAATAGCCATGATAGCAGGACTGGGGACAGGGGTGTCACCTCAGTGTAAAAGCTGTAAAATTAAAAAGCTAGGCAAGTGTCTGTGCCTGCATGGTTTCACGGAGCCGCAGGAATGTGTCTCCTGGAGATACACATCCTTTCTAGAGAAGGAAAAGGATGGTGGAGTCAACTGGATGGGACAAGTTCTGGGCAGCCATGCAGCGCTCCTGAGGGGGAGAGAGGGAGAGAAAGAGTGTGTGGAGTCTGCGCACACGTGAGTCCTGGGTCCTCTGCAGCAGCTCCTTCGGACAGACAGCTTGTGAGGAATGCCAGTTGTTTCTGTCCTCCCAACAATGACAAGGTGCACAATATGCGTCCGATAAACAAAGGAGGCTTCAGAAGATGAGACCTAGGAGAGTGATCCTGGATGCTGGAGTTTAGGGCAGAAAAATACTGCCTTCCTCTTTAGGTGGCACATTATTACCTGCTGTGGGAGGATTGGCAGTGCCCACGAAGACCCCAGGGCCGCATTGCAAGGTGGCTGCAGGGCCAGACCTAGCTGTGTGGTTATTAGCACGGAGGAGGTTCCCCCTCTGGAGAGGGAAGGGGGCATTTCTATTCCCTAATGATGTTGAATGGATTACCATCTAAACCAGAGGGAGAGGGGAAAAGTCATTTGTGTGTGTGCAAGGCTCAACCAAGTCCGAATAACGATAACAAGCTCAATATGAAGCTGCCTTAGGCAGGGGTCCTGCCTTCTGGAATGGCTCATCTGAAGGCATTTGTCCACGGAGTGTTGAGGCGTTAAAACATGTTCATTGTCACATAGGTGCTATTTGTAGTATTTTGAGGAGTTTTTATGATTCTGATTTGGGCTTTGCTGAGCAAAGCCAGTTTCATTTCGGTTCTCGCGTGTCAGTTGCAGAGATGCTACAAGGCAGTTTGTTCACTTGTTCGTGTGGGTTCTGCTTTCAGTTTTGAAGCTTGTCTCTTTTTTTCCTTCTAGAGTGTGTTCTACTTTATTCTGAATATCTTCAGCAGTGAACTGAAAAAGTAAGCTCACCTTCAAAGAGAAACATTTTCATGATGGCAAAACGGGATTATTATATAAATTAAAATGAGACCGTCTGTAGCCCTCAAAGCCAAAGCACTTAGGCTAAAATATGAAGAGATTTTTTTTTCCCAACCATTTATTGTAATGTGAATGTGTGCTACTCATTCAACAAGTATTTCTGAAGCACTTGCCAAGTGGGAAATATTGAAGCTGGAATCAAAAATGTAATGGTGACCAAGACAGTGTCCTGGCCCTCACAAAACTTAGAGTCTGGCTCTTTTTTAAATATATATATTTTTTAGATGGAGTCTTGCTCTGTTGCCCAGACTGGAGTGCACTGGTACAATCTTGGCTCACTGCAACCTCTGCCTCCCAGGATCAAGCAATTCTCCTGCCTCAGCCTCCCAGGTAGCTCAGATTACAAGCTTGTGCTACCACGCCCGGCCAATTTTTGTAGTTTTAGTAGAGATAGGTTTTTGCCATGTTGGTCAGGCTGGTCTCAAACTCCTGACCTCAGATTATTTATCTACCTCGGCCTCCCAAAGTGCTGGGATTATAGACGTGAGCCATTCTGCCTGGCCTACATTTTTTTTTTTTTTTTTTTTTTTGAGACAGTCTTGCTCTGTCGCCCTGGCTGGAGTGCAGTGGCACAATCCCAGCTACTAGAGAAAGAGCCAGCCCCTGCATGGTGGAACCATGTGAAAAGACTCCACATTTTCCCTTCTCCCATAGGACAGGAACGTTTTGAAGTTGCAATAATCAAGGTGAATTTGTTTCCCATGTTAATCACATTATTGCATTTGTCACATATGATAAAAGCACATATTGATTATGTGGCTACTCAAGCTACTTACAAAACCTGATTTTTCTAAAAGTTACCCATCTAGTGGCATTTCTGTTGTTCTTTTTCACCTTTTTCAGAGTATAGAGAAGGAAGGAATGAGAAGTTCTGACCTGTCAAATTGTAAAATTCATCAGCAACCCTTTCAATGTTTGGTTGCAATAGGGAGGTAGAGAGGCCGATGAAACCAAAGAAAGTGAAGGTATTGGGTCCAAATTACATTAGTAGCTAATGTTAACTCAGTGCTTACTATGTGCTAGAGAGTGGTCTAAGACTCTTTTTGTTTTTTGAGACGAAGTCTCACTCTGTCACCAGGGTGGAGTACAGTGGTGTGATCTCAGCTCACTGCAACCTCTGCCTCCCGGGTTCAAGCGATTCTCCTGCCTCAGCCTCCTGAGTAGCTGGGACTGCAGGTGCGCACCACCATGTCCAGCTAACTTTTGCATTTTTAGTAGAGATGGGGTTTCACCGTGTTTCACCAGGATGGTCTCCATCTCTTGACCTGGTGATCTGCCCACCTAGGCCTCCCAAAGTGCTGGGATTACAGGCATGAGCCAAAGCGCCTGGCCGAAGACTCTTTAAATAGTAGTAATGATACAAAAACAACACATATTTATTGAGTGCCACCGTGGCCCTACTCTTCATCTTTTATAGGTATTTACACATTATATCCTTACAGCAATATGAGATAGGTGCTATTATTTGTTATTGTTTTGCAAGAGAAAACAGATTTTAGAGAGGTGAAGTAATATATTTTAAGGTCTAGCTTGGAAGTGATTGGGTCAGGATTGAAATCCACATTCGTTTCATTCTAACACTGGGAGAATGAGCTCTTGGTAGAGTTATCTTTCCAGAACAGTGCTTGTTTGCATTCTCTTGCAAATTTAAGTAATGACTCAGTCAGTCTGAAAAGTGCCTAGGCAGAGACCCTTGTTTAAGCACACATACCCCCTACGTGTCTTTGAAAATTCCTTTGTGAGTGCCTTCAAGTTAGTGCTTGTACTATACCTTCCTCTTGAGAGAATAATTCATGATGTGCTTTCCAAAGCAGCCTGTGTGTGCTCAGGCTTATGGGAGAGTAAACTATCTGCAAAGATGGTAGAGAATGCAAAGGCTGATAAAACCACTGTGGCAGCTGCAAAACATGGCACCAAAACTAGTTGACAGTCTTCCCATTGAGAGGTGAGGTCTGTTTCTCCTTGCATCCGGGTGGGCTTGTGATGACTTGAATCAAGAAAATGCATGGAAGTGATGTCACGTGACTTCCAAGGTTTCCAAGGCTAAGTCAGAAAAGGCCTTTCTGTTCACAAAAAGCAGATTAAGAAAGGTTAAGATTGCCAGGTGCAGTGGCTCATGCCTATAATCCCAGCACTTTGGGAGGCTGAGGCAGGTGTATCACCTGCTGGTCAGGAGTTCGAGACCAACCTGGGGAACATGGTGAAACCCCGTCTGTAGTAAAAATACAAAATTAGCTGGGCATGGTGGCATATGCCTGTAATCCCAGCTACTTGGGAGGCTGAAGCAGGAGAATTCCTGGAAGCCAGGAGGGCTCTAGCCTGGGCAACAAGAGTGAAGCTCTGTCGCAGAAAAAAGAAAGGTTAAGATTGACATTTATATATTATCTGAAGTATACATTTTAAATGTTTGAAAGCTTTAAATGCAGAAAAAATTCAGCCTTATGCTATATTTATTATCACAAATAGCTGCCTAATCTTGACCATTGAGTATGCTTTTTAAGTATTGAGACAATACAGAAAACTCTGCTGTTTTAGGAACTTAATATCAACCATACCCCTCCCTACCTTAATTATGTTTATATTCTAGGACATGACAATTTAATTTCATATAGACATTGTTAGCAAGTTTTTTGTTTGTTTTTGTAGAGATGGGATCTCACTATGTTGCCTAGGCTCATCTTTAACTCCTGGGCTCAAGTGATTCTCCTGCCTCAGCTTCCCAAAGTGCTGGGATTACAGACATGAGCCACTGTGCCAGGCTGACTTCGTTTCTTTTTCTTTTTCTTTCTTTTTTTATTTTTTGAGATGGAGTCTCGCTCTGTCACCAGGCTGGAGTGCAGTGGTGTGATCTCAGCTCACGGTAACCTCCACCTCCTGGGTTCGAGCGATTCTCCTGCCTCAGCCACCTGAAGAGCTGGATCTACATGTGCAGGCCACCATGCCCAGCTAATTTTTATGTGTTTAGTAGAGACAGGAGCAACTTTTATTATAAATACCACTTACGCTGTCTCCCTCCCTAACTACGTCTATCCCAAGCACTTCTCTAGAATCTGTGTGACAGATTTGCAAACCCTTGGCCATTTTGATAACTAGGCTCAAGTCATCTCCCTGAACATTAGAGGAAATGAAATCCTTTCTGAGAGCCTGAGATATTTTTCTGTATCTCTTCTTTCTTATTCTCTTTCTCTGTCTCTCTCTCTCTCACACACACACACCGCTAAAATTTGTTCTGAATGGCCCACCAAGGCTGAAACATTCAGTGACTTCATTGATTACTATCCTGAGTTCTTCTTCCTGCTTCCAGACTAGTGAAAACATCCCAGAAAGCTTTAATATTGGAGAAAAGTCATGCCAAAATGTATTATTCAGAGATTCATAGATGAACATTATTGTTGAGGTTGCTCGTCTAAGTGATGCTGGCTGGCCCTAACCCATTTACATAAAAGATTGAAAATCTTTGAGATTAAAAATAGCCTGTGTGGTATAAAATCCCTTTAATTCTGTATCTGAAAAATTGGCACTAAAAGATTTGTAGTTCATCTCTCAACACTGATCTACAGATACTAGGTTCAAAGTGATACAAATCGAGACTGAAATTGGATGGGATCTCCCAGAAAGGAAGCAGCAGTTGGTGAGATGGGTGGATCTTGGGCAGTCCTGGCACTGCCTGCCAAGTGTTTGGCTATTCTAGGCCAGTCCACACAGGCCTCCTGTGTTGTGTATATTCCCTGCCTCTGGTGACCTTGCTGGAAATAGAGTTGGAATTCACTTACCATTTATTATACATACAATCATTCAGCTTTGACTCCCCAAACTTCATATTAGTCGTTTTCAGTAATACGATTTTTTTTCCTGCTCCTGCTTTTGTGGATATCCTTGTATTCCGAACTAAGGTGGAACTGCGTGCTCTGAGATTAATTCCTAGGGCACATCTTTCTACATACATGTCAAATTGGGCAAGCTGACCGTGTGGCCTGAGAAGTCTATACTTCTTGAGAGAGAGCTCTGGGTTTTAAGTGTCAGAATGGTGCTTTCTAAAACCTCTGTGATGAACAGCAAGTAGAGCAATGCCGATGTTATCCAGGGAACCTGTTGCATATATCAGGAGCTTGCCTTTATTCCACGTCTTCTGTGCAATAAGGCGCTATGTTAGCTACTTAATAATGTATTTACTCCTGACAGCAACTTTAAAGGCATTATCACCACTCCCATTGTTAGAAAACCAAGGCTCAGAGTGGCTATCAGTTCTGTGTGATAACAAAGTTGTGATTCATACTCACGTCTGTTTGTTGGTTAAATGCATTCACTTCTCAGATTCCAGTTATCACACACCAGTCTTGAAAAGCAAAGGTCTAATCTGGGATGTTTCGTATGTCTGATGTACTTATTTTCACACATCTTTTTTGGTCTGGCTAGTGCCTGAGACACATGGATGTGTCCCTGAAAATTGTGTGTAGATCAATCATCAGTAACAGTGTCCACACCAGTTGCACATATCAGAGGTCTATGTAAGCTCTTACAAATAAAGAAAACCTTGAGTAAATCCTTTTGTAAAGTTAGGATGTCATTTATTCATTGAGCAGATATTTACTGTGCAGCCTCTTCATGCCAGGAGCGGTGCTGTGGTGTGTTTCCTCATGGACCCTCCTGTTTGATGGAGGTGCTGGAAACGTGGTGGTGAGGTTGTCCAGGCGGAGGAAAGCCCTTTTTATGATAAGGATAATCTCACATGGATACAATTGGTCTATAGCTTTGGATTTTCAAGGGTTAGATTACCTTTATTTTTGAAACTGAGTCTCGCTGTGTCACCAGGCTAGAGTGCAGTGGCTCACTCTTGGCTCACTGCAACCTCCGCCTCCCGGGTTCAAGTGATTCTCCTGCCTCAGCCCCCCGGGTAGCTGGGACTACAGGTGTGCACCACCATGCCTAGCTAATTTTTGTATTTTTAGTAGAAACGGGGTTTCACCCTGTTGGCCAGAGTGGTCCCCATCTCTTGACCTGGTGATCCGCCCACCTCGGCCTCCCAAAGTGCTGGGATTACAGGTGTGAACCGCCGAGATTACTTTTTTTAATTTTTTAAAAAATTTTCCTAAAAAGATGTAGATGAATATGCTTACCTACACCAATATTATTTTTTAAAGAGAGAATACAACTTGTAACTTTTAGATAGCCTAGGAGAGGCTTAGAAGGCAGAGCTGTTCCACAGTGGGTTCAAAAATCTTAATATGGATAAGTCAGGGTCCAAATTCTCATAACAAACTCTTCTAGGCTTGCTAGTCTGACAGGCGGTGAAGGTCAGCAGAGACTGTCTGCATCGAGTTTAATCCAGAAGATCTTGCAGATGGGAAAGCCAAGAGGCATTGATTTTGGAAAGTTACAGCTCTGTGGGTGAAAGGCTGCCCCTGGTTTCGAAAAGCAGAAAAAATGGGCTGTGTTTTATATGAGAAACAGCACCATCAGTAGAGCCAGCTGATACGTGCAATAATTATTTCTTTTTCTTCCACTTCTGTAAAATAAATATTACAGAGATGGGCTTCTACCTTGATGGAATTTTTCTCGGGGGGGAAAAAAAAGCCAACCGTAAGTCCAAACACAACTGAGTGTTTAATGTTAATTTGATGTATACCTTCACATCTTTCTCACTATATATATAACTTCACACAGTGGCTTTTGGATTTTACTCTATAAAAAATCAGGTTTATACTTCTATTTTGCTACTAGGTCTTGGCATTTAATGGTAGAGACACACCTTCATGGGTAAGAGTTCTACCCCACAGGTGACTTTATATGTCCATGAAAAGGCAGAGGTGACCTCAGTCCAGATTGACTGGTGGTGATTAGAAAAATGTCATGTCTGTTTTTGATTTCAAGAGCTCCAAGTGGTGATTTGGGTGAAAGAATCCTCATTTTCAGTAGATGGAAAGTTTGGAATCTTTGGAGCCTTCCAGCAATTTGAAAAGGGCCTTGAGAAGACCTAGTAATTAGAAGAGAGCTTTAAGAAATGAAATTTAAAAGCCTCCCTTGAGCTTTAGGGCACAGTTGTTCTGTTGTTTTTGGTAAGGTGAGGAGGGATGAAGGTCGGGAGAGAGAGGAAGTGGTGATTTTCTGATAGGTGGACAGAGAAGGAAGGCGTGCTCTTCTTGAGGGACAGACTGAGTTGATGAATACACTCTACTGTGAAATACTGGCTTCCAAAGAGCACCAGGCCACAGCAGAGTCAAAAGGGACTCAAGCTTTGTTCCTTATTGATCTGCTGGGAGCGAGAGGCCCAAGCTGGTGGATGGTTACCTTTTATCTGTCATCCAGGAATCAGCCCAAAAAACTCGCTCTTGAAGTGTGGAAAAGCAGAAAGCCACCCTCTAACCCAACTACATAAACAACAGAAACATTTACAAATTAGTGAAGCACTTTTATATGCCACTAATTGACAAAACTTTGGATACTTGTGTTCCCTTTACTTTTCATTTTATCGGAACACGAAAGGCTTGTAATGTCCTGCTTACATTTCCCCTGGCATAAGTGTTATATCAGAATGCTAAGATACCTTGCTTATGCAGTAATTGGATTTACCTCTCAATTCAGTTGTTGCCTTAGGTACTTTATAAAATACGTTTTTTTCCCCTGAAATACCTCACCAATGATATAGATTCTTCAAAACACCAAATCAAAGGAGATTGTTTGAAGTTTAGAAAGCAGAGGCCCATTTATGCGATTAAATATGGATTAGAACCAGCTTATTAAAATACAAAGTCTGCTTCTGATTTTCCCCAGTAAGAAATGGGGATGATGTCAGAAATGGAGTTTTCCCAGCAGCTCTAAGGAAGGAGAAGGAGTCTAGGAAGACACAGGGTCTGTCTTGATGCCTGATGAGCACATTCTTAAATAACCTCTTTCCGCATGCCTAATGCAGCTTATTTCATATCCACCTACAGGATCTGTTTGTATATTCAATGTTCTAGAGAGCACCACACAACATATCATAGTGCTACTGTATGTTTAGTAAAATCTTGGGCTAAAAGAAAGACAACTTGAAATCTTTCCTTTTACTTTTTTTAAAAAAGCAAGCAAGCAAACAAATAAACAAAATAAGAAGTAAAGGAGACATTTATAGTGTTCCAGATGGTCAGTTACTGTCAGTTACAGTATCTCAGTCTTCTGCTGGAAGATTCTAACTTCATGATGTCTGCAAATAGGAAGATCTTGTGTGTTTTAAACAAGCTTAAAAACTGTAAAGACCCCAGAGCAAGCTATAAAAGGGAATATAGGCCCCTGTGGGAAGTAGATTGGGAAATCCTTTAAGGCTACCCCAAAATGTGGACCAGGCTGGAAGTGGAGATAGTGCTGATAGGGCCCCACAGTGATTGTGTGGGAGGAGGACAGGGGACCTCTCTTACCAGGGACACTAGCAGGCTTTCGCTTTCCAGACAGAATGGCATGACCGGAGTCACTTGTCTTCCTGATTATTTCCTAGGAAGGATCTATCTATGCCTCTTTAAATATTGACCATTTATTACAGCCCTGTCCTCCTCTTGAGATTCATTTTCTCTCTCTGTGGCTTTCACTCCCCCTCTCTCTGTGTCTCTGTTTCTATCTCTTTTATGTTTTGAGTTCAAGCCTGGCTGCCTCTTTCCTTCATGGTCCAGATATGTTAACAAAAATAAGTAAAATTATTTTGCTTTGAAATCCAGCAAACTTGAGTTCTGGCCATGCTTCTTAATAACCCTATGATCATAAGCAGGTTACTCAATAGTAAATTGCCTCCGTTTTCTCATCTAGAATGGGGCTGACCATACCTGTATCATGTTGTGAGGAGCTAAGTAAAATGTTTAGCGCAGTGCCTGGCACACAACAAATATTTAATGAGTGGTAATCCTTTGTATTAAAAATGTTAAGATAAATGTTGCAGTGATTCACTTGTAAACTACAGAAACAGGTTTACCGACCAGAATTCAGTGTCCAGCCACCTATTCTCCTGATGAGGAGTAAACTCAAGGAAGTACTGTGAAGTTTGGGAAATATGTGGCAAAAACTTCTACATAACCAAAATAGATGCTCAAAATTTATACCCTAGAACTATGTATTTTCCTCATAGCGGTGCTTTTCCCATTCCTGAGCAGTTCTTTACTCATTTCATCCTACCTATTTGCATTGTATACGTGATTTTAACCACTGCAACAACTGATTTCTTTCCTTTTTTTGCCCATTTATTTATTTTATTGCATCTTAGGTTTGGGGGTACATGTGAAGAACATGATTTTTAAAATTATAGCAGATTAGATACAGCAAATTAGAAGAGAGAAGGACTGACAAAAGGCAGCCACATGGTGGGCAGAAATAAGTAATAATAGCAAGTAGCAGGAAAACCCATTGAAAGCAGACAGACAACTCTCAGAGAACAGCAATTTAGAGTCATTTAGCAGATGACTCTGGTTCTTAAACCTTCTCCTCCATCAGAATCATCTCGTGGGCTTGCTCAAACATAGCTAGCTAGGCCCTGCCCCAAGAGTATCGGATTTAATATTCTTGGTCTGGGGAGGGGTCTGAGTATAGTGTTTGCAGCTCTGTCAAGGTGATACCAGTGCTGCTGGTCCTGGAACCAGGATGGCATAAGAGACAGTTCACCACTGCCTGTTAAATTGTCTGATTTTCATGATCCAAAGACCAAGAAAAAAGTTTAATTTTACCCGTATTCTCTGCTTACAAAGGCAAAAGGGTCTGAAGGTATGTTACCTTTTTCAGTGTGTGAGGAGGGAGTCTTTGAACTATCCAGAAGAGAGATTGCTGTCCACAGTGATGTGTCATCTGAGGCTTCTAAGTAACCAAGTCTGTTGGGTGTTGTTATAATGGGGGCAGGAGGTATCTGTTCCCACTTGACGATGCTATTTATGGCTTTTTGGAGGTATTTGTGTTGGGGATTGCTGTGCTTTCTCCTCCTTCCTTAGTGACTTTCTAGACAAAAAGACTTCAGAAACAGATGTTTTTTTCTGCCACACCAACTGTCTGATTCAATGTAGCTCTCATAAATAGTTGAGTTTGTTTCAGTAACAATGTCAAAACACTGGGCTCTGTGGCAGTTGCATATACAGGCACCATATTGTCATTCTCTTCTCTGTTCCTTTTGCCAGTTAGTGGTACTTTCTGCCAACACCAAATGAAGTCTAAGTAACAAGCTTTGGACTAAGGTGACTGCTTCTGATAGAAGCAACAGCCTTTCTCACGAAGATCACTTCCATGCTGACCATCGTATTTTCTTATTTTATTTTTCATTAAATAGGTGAAAGCTATATCTCGGTTGGCACAAATTATTACTGGCCAAGGTTGTATTTTAGTAACTGCATGTAAACTTGGTCTTGTTACTTGTCTTGAGTTGATGTACTGGAACTCTTACATCACAGTGAACTTTGATCATTGTTATGATTATAAAAATCCTTTGGAATTCGTTCATACCAGCCCTTCTAAGAACAGCAGTTTGTTTCTTGCTAATCTTAGAGGTGCTAGATTGCTGTCTTCTTCCCGTATCAGAGGCAGTATGTTTTTTGACTAGACAGTGAATGCAGTCTCCCATATCGTAGTTAGGAGGTTACTTTCATTAGGCAGATCTCTCTCTATGATCAAGCTCTTTGGTGCACTGAACTGTTTAACTTACTTAGGGACTGTGTTTTCTTTTGAGTCCAATTCCGGTAAAAAGCAATGACTGTTCCCAGGGTGTTCACTGAAAAATGAAATATGGCTCTAGGATTTGGCGCTGGTGGCTGAGGGAACAGGAAAAATAAAGGGAAGATGAGTAGAGCTTTGACAATCCAGTGCTGCTTGTGGAGGCCACACAGAAGTCCACATCAAACTATGCGTGCCTTTTTGTCACTCCTGACCATATAAAACCTGAGCCGTCATACTTCTTCATGATAACTTGGAATGAAAACAAAGATTTCTGGGGCCCCAGTTGCTGCTTCTCCCTTCCTGTTTAACTGAGCAGTTTATGCTCTGCTGCATTTCAGCTGGAACCGGGCCCTGTGACTGAAATCCAATGGCATGTGTACGAAGATTCCCACTTATATGTGGTCACAATGATTGTTGCATTAATACCGTAACTAGGAATAGGTCAAGCATTTAACTTTTATATGAAGAACAAAATATTAAGTATCTGTATTTAAATGAATTCTAGAATATTTGAGGGCATCAGAATATTGTTTATAATAGCAATATTTTACGTAGGCAATGGTTATTCAAATACTGTTTTATAACATTAATAAAGTGTCTGACACTCTTTGGAGGAGAAATCCGTAAAATAAGCAAGACTGTTAACTTTCCTACTAATTTAGTGTCTGTCTTTGAAATGGTATTCTGTGCATTTACTGTGACTGACCATGCCCTGTTCAAAGATCTAATGCCCTGTTCAAAGAAATTCTTATAATGTTTTTAGGATCTATGTTACTGAGCTGTATCAGGGAAAGCATATTAGGGGTTAAATTAAGAGAAGTTAGCTCATCTTTGTTCACAGACTTGACTTTGATTTTAGGCTTGTGACTTCTTTTTTTTTTTCTGAGATGGAATCTTGCCCTGTCGCCCAGGCTGGAGTGCACTCTCACGATCTTGGCTCACTGCAACCTCTGCCTCCTGGGTTCAAGCAATTTTCCTGCCTCAGTCTCCCCAGTAGCTGGGATTACAGGCACCTGCCACCACACCTGGCTAATTTTTGTATTTTTAGTAGAGATGGAGTTTTACCATGTTGGCCAGGCTGGTCTCCAACTCCTGAGCTCAGTTGATCCGCCTGCCTCACCCTCCCGAAGTGCTGGGATTACAGCCACTCGACACCATGCCCAGCTAATTTTTGTATTTTTAGTGGAGACGGGATTTCACTAGGTTGCCAGCCTGGCCTCTATCTCCTGACCTCGTGATCCGCCTGCCTCAGTCTCCCAAAGTGCTGGGATTACAGGTGTGAGCCACTATGTCCGGCCCAGGCTTGTAACTTCTTTTTTTTTTTTTGGGACGGAGTTTCGCTCTTGCTACCCAGGCTGGAGTGCAATGGCGCGATCTCGGCTCACCGCAACCTCCGCCTCCTGGGTTCAGGCAATTCTCCTGCCTCAGCCTCCTGAGTAGCTGGGATTACAGGCACGCGCCACCATGCCCAGCTAATGTTTTGTATTTTTAGTAGAGACGGGGTTTCGCTGTGTTGACCAGGATGGTCTCGATGTCTTGACCTCGTGATCCACCCGCCTCGGCCTCCCAAAGTGCTGGGATTACAGGCTTGAGCCACCACGCCCGGCCAGGCTTGTAACTTCTAATGACTCTATTGTTCCTTTGTTTTGATGTCTTGCAAATCCCAGCTAAACTTTTCTAGGCCTTTATTAATATAAATAAAAATTGATATTATGTTATATGTATCTCATCATATCAAAAATTGGGGATCTTTTGACTTTCATATATAATAATTATTTTGTTGGAGAAAAACATTTTTGCCTATGTTTTAGATGCCTTTTGCTTTTCTTTTTGAAAAAGATGCATATTTGATTTTGCCATTATAATGCCATAGAAATCCTGACAATTTCTGCCAAACTAACAAATCCTTTAATTTTTTCCTATATCTTATCTTGGTCTTTAGCTCTTGTAGACACACTTAAAATTATATAGGTCAGTATTCACCGCAGCGTGCTTTCAGTGAGGAATATGCTAATACACATTTATGAAATTTGACCTATATCAGACTATCTTCTGGCCTAGATGTGGTAATTCCTTTCTTGAACATCCAGCCATTTCTTTATGCATTTCTTTTATGAGTTTTTAAAATAATAAGTATTTTTAAAACCTCCTTAATAATCAGATAATGAGAATGTCAGAGCATTTTTTTTTTCTTTTTTTTTTTTTTGAGATGGAGTTTCGCTCTTGTTACCCAGGCTGGAGTGCAATGGCGCGATCTCGGCTCACCGCAACCTCCGTCTCCTGGGTTCAGGCAATTCTCCTGCCTCAGCCTCCTGAGTAGCTGAGATTACAGGCACGCGCCACCATGCCTTGCTAATTTTTTGTATTTTTAGTAGAGACGGGGTTTTACCATGTGGACCAGGATGGTCTTGATCTCTTGACCTCGTGATCCACCCGCCTCAGCCTCACAAAGTGATGGAATTACAGGTGAGAGCCACCGCGCCAGCTTTTTTTCACCTTTGACCTAAATCGTCCTCAGTCAGCAGCTGTTCCTGAGCACATTCCTTAGGAACTGGGTGTTATCAGGTGTTTGAAACTTTTCCATCCATAGGTCTGTGTGTACAGTAAAGGGAAGTGATTTTCTTCAGGGAAAGGAGCACCCTCCCTGCCAGCAGGCATTCCTCTCAGAAGTGTTCATTGAATCCCCACTTTGCCTTGTGACGGTGTTGATTTTACCTGGTATACTCCTGTGACTGTGCTAAGAATATTACAATGAGTAAGAAAGATTTTCTTTTCTTCCTCAAGCTTAAAGTTGCCCTAAATCTTTTGGTAATATAAAGATACCTGTTTCTTTCTCCTTTTAGACAGGTTTTTAAAAATGAAAGTAAAGCTCCAGTAGAAATAATGAGAGTTGTTTTAGAAAGCACTGCATTCTGATTCTGCTCTTTATTTAAATAATCGAGGTAATAAGTGAAATTATATCGAAAAAGACAATCTTCACCTGAAACACAGTGTTGCTCAGAGTATGCAGAAGAACAGATGCTATTACGGGCCTTTTCTGTAGAAGATCCCGTCTTCTCAGGAGAAAACATAGCTCCAGACTCTTTCTTATTTGTCTCATATCTATTCTCTTTTTCTTTTTCTTCCTTTATTCTCTGTTCTGTGTTTGGATTTCTTATTGGGCGAATAACATGAAGTTCCTTGTTTAGACCCAAAGGACTAATTCAGAAGAACAGGGAAAAAAATTATAAAACAAGCTAACTGCTCAAACAGGAGACTAATGAAACAGAATGATAGTGGATTAAAATAATGGGAATACCAGAAAGCTAGAGCATGGGGAGTTAGACACTACGTTGAAACATGAGAACATGAAATAACTGAGTCAGGCAGGATACAAATACTAAGAAAATATAGGTTAACAATAATGCGACATATATAATCTCCTTCTCTATATATAAAATGTATGGTCTATATTGTATATACATGTATTATATCTAACATGATTTTATTATATATAATATATAAGATTTTTCATTTTATATCCAATGTCTATTCAACAGGAATAATGAAAAAATTACATCAAATGTTAGGTTCTTTTTTTTTTTTAGTGAAGAAACTTAAATTAGTGATTTTTTTTTTTTTTTTTTTTTTTTTTTTTTTTTGAGACAGAGTCTGGCCCTGTCACCCAGGCTGGAGTGCAGTTGCGTGATCTCGCTCACTTCAACCTCTGCCTCCCAGGTTAAAGCAATTCTCCTGCTTCAGCCTCCCTGAGTAGTTGGGATTACAGGTGCCCACCACCATGCCTGGCTAATTTTTTGTATCTTTAGTAGAGAGAGCGTTTCACCATGTTGGCCGGGCTGGTTTTGGCCAGATCACTCCTGACCTCAAGTGATCCGCCCGCCTCGGCTTCCCAAAGTGCTGGGATTACAGGTGTGAGCCACTGCACCCAGCACAAATTACTAAGTTTCGAAAATACCCTAAATCTGGGGACAGGCACGGTGGCTCATGCCTGTAATCCTAGCACTTTGGGAGACTGAGGTAGGAGGATTGCTTGAGCCCAGGAGTTCGAGACCAGCCTGGGCAACATAGTGAGACCCACCTCTAAAAAAAAAAGGATTATAAGCTTGAAGGGCTTCAAAGACAAAGTGTTCCAAAGGGAAAATATGGGCCTATTTTACTTTTTAAAAGAATCATGCAATTTTTTCCTTTCTTGTCCATTATTTGTTAATATTTAATTTTGAAAGAGTAGGGTCCCTTTTAACTTCTCAGATGAATAAAATAATACATCTCCAGTAATCTACATTCCATTTTTTAAAAAGCATTTTTAAAAAGAGACAAATGCGAGTGACCGTGCATTTAGTCGGAGGTCTTTCATCAAACTCAGTCATCTGGAACCTGGAAGTGAGTTGAAAAACAAAACCCACAACCCAGAGAAAGGTGGTGGCGGCGGTGGAAGCCTTCAGATTTAACCCTGGCAAGGCATGGAGCCACTTTGAGATCCTCCCTAAGCCAACCATGTGTAAAAGGAGGAAGAAGACTAGAAGCAGGGTGAAAGCAACAAGGGTGACAATAACAGAGAATAATAGGAAGAAATATAAAAAGCAGACTTGGAGACCTGGAAGACATGGTATTTTGGATCCTTGAATACAAGATCAAAAAGCCCTACTGAGTTTAATACCTCCCAACCCAAAGATAATTGAATTGCAGCCCATTATTGCTACTAATATTCATAACAATGATCTCATAATAAACCATCAAGAACATGGTATTTTCTGTTTAGGAATACAGGAATATAAATATGTAATGTTTTAGAAAGATTTCCATAAATGTGTCTTTAGCGATAAACTTCAAGTTATCTGTATATTCAACTATAGGGAATACTGCCTTTCTCTTAAAGACTGATAAAATATTATCTTAGCCATCACCTTAGAATATTCTTTTGCTGACCAAGGGGCTGTTCTTAGATTTTTTTCTGTTTTAATGCGAGTAAAATCTTAAAAAAATGTAAGACAAAAAGATTTTGTCTTCTTTGTATAATTTCAAAAAAAAATCTTCTGGCAAATACTCCTGGAGTCCATATTAGTCTTTTGGGGATTTTTTTTTTTTTTAATAGAGACAGGGTCTCGTTCTGTTGCCCAAGCTGGAATGCTGTCATAGCTCATTGCAGCCTTGAGCTCCTGAGCTCAAGTGATCCTCCCACTGTAACCGCCCAAATAGCTGGGACTACAGATGTGTGCCATCACACCTCAGTAATTTTTAAATTTTTTGTAGAGACGGGGGTCTTGCTTCATTTCCCAGGCTGGGCACTGGTTGGGTTTAAATCCTGACTTTGTTATTTATTATCCCTCTGATCTAATACAAGTTACTAAACTTTTCTAATCTTCATTACTTTTGCCCCAAAATGGACCCCATGTAATAGGATTGTCAGGATAGTACATTTAATGTTCCTGGCTTAGTACCTGCACACAGTAAGCACTCAATAATGGTAAGCTATTATTGTAATTCCTAATTTGTTTTTATGATCAGAAGACTTAGAGTGGGATATAATCTTTTCTTTTCTTTTTTTTTTTGAGACAAAGTCTCATTCTGTTGCCGAGGCTGGAGTGCAGTGGCATGATCTCAGCTCATTGCAACCTGCGTCTCTTGGGTTCAAGTGATTCTCCTGCCTCAGCCTCCCGAGTAGCTGGGACTACAGGCACCCACCACCATGCCTGGCTAATCTTTTGGTATTTTTAAAGTAGAGACAGGGCTTCACCATGTTGGCCAGGATGGTCTTGAACTCCTGACCTCAGATGATCTGTCCACGTTGGCCCCCCAAAGTGCTGGGATTTACAGGTGTGAGCCACGGTGCCCTGCCAGAACCTTTTCTTAATACTCAAGAATACAAAAAGAAAACTAAGGCTGAGGCCGAAGAATCGCATGAACCCGGGAGGAGGAGGTTGTGGTAAGCCAAGATCGTGCCATTGCACTCTAGCCTGGGCGACAAGGGCAAGACTCTGTCTAAAAAAAAGGAAACTAAGATTAGCTGAGGGCATCTGTGTGCCAGGCCTTGAAATAGGTGCTTTTCAGAACATATGTCATGACACCCTTAGAAAGTACTTGGGAAACTGGAATGTAGAGAGGTTATTTCTTACTCTGAACACCAGTTAATTTGGTAAAGTGAATTACTCCCTGCAGCAGGAGCCATGCAGCATGGCGGACTGCAGACATGCATGGACCTGGAGCCCCAGTGGTTTCCAGTATTAACCTCTGGGAACACCTGAGCCACCCTTTCTTCTCTGTCAGTGTCTGTGCTCCCAGACCTTGCTTCTAATGCCATGCACCCCGCTGTTGCTGCAGCTGATTCTCATCTTCCTCATTTTCCGCCTTCTCTTCTTTCCAGGTGCTTTTCTTTTTTCTGTTTTCTCTCCTAGCATCAGTTCTCCCTTTCTAGGTTTTCGAATACATATGTGTCTTTTATAGATACTGCAAGCCAGTCAGTGTATGTCAGTGTATTTCTTACCTTTTTTTAAACTACTAACTGGCTCTTCCCTTGGTGACCAGTGTAAATCCTTGAGTTAAGGTCCGGGTTTTTGGTCACCATCTCTCTCTGGTACTTAGAGCACTGTCTGACCGCCCATGGTGGGTATTGAGTAGGTAAACTTGCTGAAAGGACTCATGATGTTTAATTGTGTACCTTTGGCTTTTTGTAGTCATGTTTACATGTAGCTGAGAGGTCAAGCAGCTATATTTTTACCTCCCAAGAGGTGGTAAAATATGTTTCTAAGTTCCTTTTGATCTGGGATTTTCTCAGAATTCTAAAGGTTCTAGAAAGCCAGATTCAAGATAAGCAAAATATAGATGTATTCATGATTTACATGTTGTCGTCCAGAGAGCTGATTAGTGATAGCAACCCAGTAATCTCATAAAAAGAATGAGCAAACAAATAAACAAAAACAATAAGCAAAGCAGCCCCAGGGGTCTGTCTTAATAAGGGGCAAAAAATTCTCACTGCTCTGGGATTTTTTTCTTCAGGTTAGTGCTGGTGGTTTATCATACATACCAAGCCTGCTTAAAACAAACTAATTAATACCATCTTCATATAGCCATAGAATTTCAAAAAATGACAAAGAACTAGTTTTTTTTTTAAATTATTATCTGTGTTGTGAACTTATCACCCCCGTTACTTTGAATCACTTAATTTTAAGAAATAAATGAGATATTTGGGGTAGGGGAATAGAGTTCATCAGAATAACAGATTCTTGAGTGAGAAGGGACTTTAGAGGCCGTGTGGTCTGACCTAAATAATACAGGAATTCCTTCTACAGAATCCCTGACAGATGGTCAGACACTTGTGTTTTGAATACTTTTTAGTGTCAGGAAATTTGTTATTTCAAGAGGCAGCATATTTCATTGTTGGACAGCTCTAAAAGTTAAGAAATATTTTTGGCTGGGCACGGTGGCTCAAGCCTGTAATCCCAGCACTTTGGTAGGCCGAGGCGGGTGGATCACGAGGTCAAGAGATCGAGGCCATCCTGGTCAACATGGTGAAATCCCATCTCTACTAAAAATACAAAAAACATTAGCTGGGCATGGTGGCGCGTGCCTGTAATCCCAGCTACTCAGGAGGCTGAGGCAGGAGAATTGCCTGAACCCAGGAGGCGGAGCTTGCGGTGAGCTGAGATTGCGCCATTGCACTCCAGCCTGGGTAGCAAAAGCGAAACTCCGTCTCAAAAAAAAAAAAAAAGAAATATTTTTAAAAATGAAGATACAATTTCTCTCTTTCTTTCATCCACTGATTCTAGTATACTTTAAAAATATTCTACAGCTGTGTTTTAGCATAGGATGACCAAATCAATAGTTGTCCGGTATTTGTGGAAGACTGAGCTGACGACTCATCACTGTGCTTGATGCCTCCGAGGGCAATGAAGATTCTAAGGTGGTCCCAGCCTGTGGGGAGCTCATATACTAATTAGCAGATGAGATTAAACACACACTAAATTAGCTGACAAGTGATGATCAGATGACTGAAGATTTCCCCATACTGTCATAGATGTAGAAGCCTTAAAGGAGAAAGTTAGGAAATAAGAAATATGCCTTGAAATATGAGTATGATTTTGCCAGGCAACAAAAGTGTGAAAACAGGAGAGGTGCATAGCATCTTAGGCAGATAATAAAGAGACCGCCATCCACATAGAAACTAAGTTAAATAGGAAGAATATGGAGGAAACCTAAAGCTCTAAAGAAATCTTTATTTTAATCAGCCAACAATCAAGTCTTATGCTGCTGGTTTCCTCCTTTCTTTTCTCCTTTTTTTTTTTTTTTTGAGATAGATTCTCTCTCCGTCGCCCAGGTTGGAGTACAGTGGCTCAATCTTGGTTCCTTGCAGACTCCACCTCCCCGGTTTCAGTGATTTTCCTGCCTCAGCCTCCCAAGTAGCTGGCATGTGTCCCAGGCCCGGCTAATTTTTGTGTTTTCAGTACAGAGGGGTTTCGCCATGTTGGCCAGGCTGGTCTCAAACTCCTGATCTCAGGTGGTCTGCCCACCTCAGCCTCCCAAAGTGCTGGGATTATAGGTGTGAGGCACTGTGCCCGACCATGTACTGTTTTCCAGAACATACAATTAATACATGTCTATAATAAAATACAGACATGTCTTAATTTAAAAGTGAAGGGGAAAAAAACCTTTTCTTTTGTTCTCCTTCCTATTCCTAGCCCTCATCAGTTTTAACCACTTGATATATATATTTTGACCCATGAGCCAAAACCCAAGCCTGCCCCTGTTTTGTATGGTCCATGTGGTAAGAGTGATTTTTGCATATTTAAATGGTTGAGAAAATTTCAACATAATGGTAATATTTTATGGCATGTGAAAGCTGACCAACATTCAAATTATAGTGTCCAGAAAAAAAGTTTTGAATTTTTCCAACCAAAAATTTGTGGAAATGTGTTTTCTCCCTACGTTAGAGCCTCAATTTTGCCTTTTGGCCCTCAGAACCTAAAATATTTACTAAATGGCCCTCTACAGAAAAAAAATATTTACTGGCCTCTGATATATTCAATCAAAAATTTTAAAATAAATAAACCCATGTGTGAATGTTGCCATGGTTGGTTTTGTTTATAAAAGTAGGATTGCATGGACCATATTGTGGCAAAGTTATTTAGATCTGACACAATGAAGTTAAGGGATCTCGAAGCTAGATGACCCAGAGGAGAAAAGCAAGGATCAGGGAATGTAAAGTGATATGCTCCCAGACAGAATAACCTAATTTGGATGGGGATGGGAGAGCCAGATGTGAGACATTCCAAAGTAATAGTTCAAGGGGCATGATGAGTCACTGAAGAAGATGAAGGGGAGTAGTCAGAGTGCCCCCCATTTCCAGGTTGGTGCTGAGAGAATGCTGCTGCTGTGGAAGACATGAGAGTATTGGAAGGGGCCGTTTGGAGACGCAAATTTCCAAACAGCCTACCCAACACTAAACCAGGGGCGCCAGTTGTTGGTGGCTGCTGTTCATATTACTGTCAGGAATGTGTAAGTGCCCACCGTCCTTATTTGTCTCTTTTCGTGATTGACTTAATATAACTTTTAGGATTTGAATGAGGGGGGATTCTGTGGGCCTCTTACAGCCCTATATACCTCATAAGTGCTGTCCGTTAGGCTGATACTGGATATTGGACTTTCTGTAAAACGGTGTCTGGAAAAGAAATGATTCATGGAGACAAATTTGTCACCACTTACTCACTTTCCTCGTTAGGAGGAAATAGTTGCAGATATAAGAATATTTTGAGGGAAGGAGCTTTCTTATCAAATAGAAATATGTGGGTTTTTTGCCAGGCACGGTGGCTTATGCCTGTAATCCCAGCACTTTGGGAGGCGGAGGTGGGTGGGTCGCCTGAGGTCAGGAGTTTGAGACCAGCCTGTACAACATGGTGAACCTCCGTCTCTACTAAAAATACAAAAATTAGCCGGATGTGGTGGCACATACCTGTAATCCCAGCCACTTGGGAGGCTGAGGCAGGAGAATCACTGGAACCTAGGAGGCAGAGGTTATGGTGAGCTGAGATCACGCCACTGCACTCTAGCCTGGGCAACAAAGTGAGGATCAATCTCAAAAAAATAAAGAAAGAAAGAAAAATAAATAAATATATGGGTTTTTTGAGGGACATTTAAGGATGCCATTTTGAACACTCACACCCCACTGAACAGATTTCTGCATGGGACCTAGGTGATCCATGGCAGCATCACAGAGCTACACTTTCCACACCCCACACACGTATGTGTTCAGGTGTGTTCTGCCAGTGGGAAATTCTATGGAAAAGAATGAAAATGTCACTGTTGTGCTATTAATTGGCTACGTGGCTGGCTACCCCGCAGTGGCTCCACCTTGTGGATCGATGTCTCAGTGGAGAGCCAGTACAGCTGCTTTTCTGAGTATCCATCCTTTCACTTCATCCTCATTTTAGTGCTAAAACATTAGAGTTAGGCAGGTAGAGGTGGGTACATTTCCTTTTATTTAACTTACGCGTGAACCATTTCTGGGCTTTTCGTAGGTTTTACTTGAGCCTTGCACATTCTCATTTTTTTCCTTAACCCATTTCATGAAAGCAACTGATAAATGAGGTCACAAAGTAAGAAACTTAAAGAAGAGTATAAATAAGGGCCGTCACAACTCTGAGACGGTAACACAAATTAACACACAGGCTGAGGCATCAGTAAGAGGTCTGAGATCGTCCTCACAGGGATTCAGAGAGAATTGCCTCGTTCTGGTGGCCCAGTGGTCAAGTCACAGCTTTACATCAGGAAGCCTAGTTCTCATCTTGGCACCTCGACCAGCTTGCTTTGTGACATTGGGTAAACTGCTGAGCTCCTCTGTTTTCCAGCAGGAAAATGAGAATAGCACAATATAACATCCAGTAATTTCAAGTCTGATGTTTGGGAATAAAAAGCAAATATTTGCATAGCACTTCAAGCATCCAGAAAGAAGGGTGATATTTAAATTTTCAGCATAACTTGTGTTCTGTTCAATGTGTACCTATCTTGGTGAAGATTTGTTAGATCGTCTTTGTCAAAAATGAAACAAGCTGTACTTCCTGAACCATTAAATTAATAAATTTATTATGTTATTTTTTTTTTTTTTTTTGAGACAGAGTCTCATCTCTGTCACCCAGGCTGGAGTGCAGTGGCTCAATCTCAGCTTACTGCAACCTCTGCCTCGGGTTCAAGTGATTCACCTGCCTCAGCCTCCCGAGTAGTTGGGATTGCAGGCATGCGCCACCACTCCTGGCTAATTTTTTTTTGTAGTTTTAGTAGAGACAGGGTTTCACCATATTGGCCACACTGCTCTTGAATTCCTGACCTTAGGTGATCCACCCGCCTCAGCCCCCGAAAGTGCTGGGATTATAGTCGTGAGCCATTGTGCCTGGCTTGAACTATTAATTTTATAATCATCTGACTTACTGCTCTTTGTGCCTTTAATATGGTTTTAAGTCAAGGGTTCCGTTAATGATTTTGTTTCTTGCCTTTTTTAGACTTATAGATGTTGTTCTCAACATATAGGTATTTTTGCTATGCCTTCAGAGCAGTATAACTTTGACTTCCATAATTAAATGAATTTCTTTCTCAATGGGAGGAAATTTCTGGTATCTAAATACATAGAGTAAAAGGGATGGATTAATTAACATGCTCTTGTATAAACTAGAAGTGGAATTTCTAGATACCTTGATTGTACTAGTGTTTCATATCATATTTTTCTCTGCAGAGTGAAATGCAGTGGATACTGAGTAAAACTTTCATTTTTTCCAGGATAACTTCATCAGGTATCAAAGAGGATTAACAAGTAATTTCAACGTGTGATTCTGAAGGAGGCATGGGCTCTGTGCAGACTTATGTTTTCTGTCCCTCTTGTAGGGAATCACTGTGAGAGTTAGTCACTTTATAGATTGAGAGTGTGTTGTATCCCCATGGCTGAGGACTCCTGCCTATAGAAGGTCCTGACTTATAGCTTCAGAGGCCATTCTTAGAATGAGAGGGCTGAACATTTCCTTCTCCAGGTGTTAGCCCAGAGCAGAGAGAAGTGTGTTCAGTGGAGCCCACAGCAGTGGAACAAATGGCTGCTTTGGAGAACCTGGGAGGTGGTGTGAGGATGTACAGCTGTACCCCGAGCAGTAGGTGTCACTGTAGTCAGTGGCTTTTACTACTCAGAGCCTAAGGGGTTAATTGGGTCTGGTTTAGAAGAGCAGACACAGGCCCATCTGTGCCCTCCAGAGTGTTGGGCTTTGTCTCTAGGGCACCAGTTGACTCCAATGAAAGACCCAAGTTGACTCCCATTTCTCCTCTAGGAATGAAAGAAGGATGCTTTCCCATTTATATTTTAGGGTCTAAGGCTAGGATCTTAGATGTTATGGGGTGGGATGGGTTGGGATGGATAAATAGGTGAGCTAATCCTTCTAAAGTCTGTTGGGGAGACCTAGAATAGAGTGGAAGGAAAATTCTATTAAGAGAAATGAAAGAATATGGAATAGCAGAATACATGTCCTTGTTGTTGTTGGCACTGAGCCCTGTTATATTCGGGCAGTTTGAGCTTTTAGAACTTCTATCAGCATCCTTCTTAGAAATTTCCTTTTTACCACAAAGGAGGCAAAGGAAAAAAAAATCTCTTTCTAGCAGAGATGTACTTCTCTTTTGCCACTTTCCACTCCAGAAAGTTAATTTTCAAATGCTAAAATGGAATTTAAGATTTAGAAATAGCTACTGTGTTGACTAATTTAAAAAAAATCCTGTAATTACGTAGCCAATTCCTTTTTCAAGTATACCCAATTTTACTTTTTCTTTTCTAGTAGCACCCTGGTGTGAAAACAAAGTAAAACCGAGTAAAGGCACTGTAGAGTTTTAGATGCATTTTATCTCTTATTTTTTTGCCTAGATAACCATCTTTCTCTCCACCCACCATCCAGGCAGTACAGTGTAGTTTGTCCTTTAAAAAAATGAAGGCAACGTGTATGATTTATACGTAGATACTCATTAAAAATAACTCCTGTCCAGTCTTTGCTCTTCCCCCATAGCCTGCCTGTTGGTTGTTGTTAACACTCTGATTAAGCCTTGCTCTTAATAGTACAATATATTAAGCTCAGCCTGCTCTCTTCCCCTTCTCTGTCTCCCTGTGAGTGAGTGGCTCGTTTTAAACCATCCGCACACTTGCTGAGCCAGGTGGCGTTGCTTCCTGCCTCTCCTGCTCGCTGTTGCTAAGTGAGAGGCACCATATCACACATAAAGCTGAACCAATAGCATCCTGACCCCCATAGGCTGGTAAAAGCTGAAGAAAGAGAATCCAACAGCGTTGTCTGTGACCGGTGGGTCCTCCTCTCCCTCCCACCTTTTCTTTTCCAACAGGAAAGGGAGGTGGCGAGGGAGATGGTAGGAGGAAGAGGGAAGAAAGAATGGGGGAGGTGAATCCTAATATGCCTTGCAGTACTTGAGATAAATGCCATTTTTTTTTCTTTGTGAAGAAAAGGAATGGTAGCTTCTCTTGTGCAATCACAGCCCAGCAGATGCGCTTCTTTCTGCCCCCAAACTGCCTGTGTTGACAAAGCTCAAACTCTGAATAAGATGTCTGTTGACCTGCATATCTGCTTTGCTCCTCTCTCTTTCTCTCTCCCTTACTATGAATCTTTTAATCCCCACAGTTTTGCAGATCTTGGCACCCCTGTTCATTCTTTCTCTTCACCTTTCTTGTTTCATTTCCATCTCACAGTATTCTTTCTAGAATGCATTTCCTTTGAATATAAAAATTAGCAAAGAGTATTTTGTATATCATCTTGTGAGGAAGTCATCATATCATCCCAGGGAATGGGGCAAGGGAAGAGGAATATTTATAAAGGGGATTTTTAAAAACTCGTTAAGATTTTCAGTCTTGGCAGGGTCTAAGCAAGTACAAAGTAAAATGTGAAAGGCTGTTCTTAACTGGATAACTGCCAGTATAGACAGCCAATGGTATAGTTGAGATTACACAGAGGAAATGACCTTTCTCCTGTAATTACCTGGATATTTTAGGCAACATCAGACCCAAGTTACCTGGGTAATTATGGCTTCGTAGATCTGAACTTAGGACAAAACAGATTCCAGTGAAGTTCTCCATGGAAAACATTTGCTATCTTTGGTAATAAACATAGTGAAGGCACCCACTGTTTTTGCAATCATGTGAAGCCCAGTTATAAGAATTTCTTCAGTTCTATGCCCAGTAGGTTCCCAATAAATTTCTCCTGAGCATTTGGAGATGGCTTTATTATTTGGTCACTTATAGGCCTTTTGAAAAAATAACCTGTGTTTTATTTCTGAATGGGTATTGAGGTTTCCTGTAACCTCTTCCTGAGTTTGCTCGTGTTTTGGGAAGATATCAAAAGAATGATATTCATGTTTAAACTGTCCATTTCCCTCAAGAAACTTTCCTTTGGCCCTACTACGGGCCAGAAATCCACTACGCTTACTCAGGATCACACAGAAAAGTGATCATTCTCCTGTTCCACCTGCTTTTTCCCAGCATTTACACTAATTTTTGTCTGTTTGTTTGAACCAAAACTAAAATGTCTTCTTAAAGGGAAGGATGTAGGGTCAGATTAAGCAAAAGGGAAAAGCCTTATCAAGTGTTGAGAGCTGGAATTTTTTTTTTTTTTTTTTTTGGCCAAAGAGCCTATCTTTTTCCTATTATCATGAACTTAAAGATGGTCAGGGCCGTCATTGCTGACTTACAATATCTAAAGCTAAAATTCGTAGACAGTCTTCAAACTTCATTTCATTTAATTTCAGTCTCCTCCAAGCTAAACCAGAGCTATTTACAGGTAGCCCAATGCTCAGATCTGAGCAGCGCCTCCATCTTCTGCTGTGCCCATTTTGGCGAGGGGAAGGTGTAAATAACAAACTCAAGCTCCAAGAGCAGACAAAGAAGTTTTAAAGGACTGGCCGCCAAGTCCTGTAAAACTGGCTTGTCCTGCAGTTAGCCAGCCAGTCGGGATATTATTAGGTATTATTCATTCATCGCTCTTCTATTTTGTGCTCAGCCCTGTGCTGCGAGTTTGGAGCTGGAATCGCAGCGTGAACCACGTCCTGGCTCCGCGCCTTCATCTCTGGTTGCAGCCCTCTCGGTTTCACCAACTTCATTATTCAAATACAGGCGCTGCGCTTCCGCCAAGTAAACCTGCCAGGACCAGCTCCTCTTGCTCCTCTTCTTCTTCCTGGTGTATAATTCTCTGCCTTCAAATCCCTGCTTCACACCCACCTCGCTGCCCTGAATTTCCTAACTCAGCCAGCCAAGCACAAATCCCTCTAAGTCCCTCAGCGCCTTCCTCCCAAATCCGCACTTGCCCAACAGTCTGTCTAGGCACTAGCTGTGACATCGCCCTGGATACCTGATCAGTCCTCTGCTTTGTCCCCCTGTGCCTTTGCTTAGGCTGCACCCTCCCTTCAGACCGCTTCTCCTCTCATCTCTCCCTGTGGAAATCTTGGCCTCAAAAGCCTATCAGATGCAGTTTCTTCACTGAAACCCTTCTCCTAGTCTCTTCCACTCACACTTCATCTTCCAGTCCTTCGAAACACCATGGCCACTTTTTTCCGACCTCTCCTTCAGAACTTTCCATCTTCTACTTAGAGTTGTCTTTACTGTACCCTTGGTCCCAGCTGCAGCTCAGAGGAGGTGTTTTGCCAGCCTCCTGTATTCCACACGAGCTTCTCTGCAGAATTGCCGCAAAAAAATAGGTATGATTACATATAGACTGCATTTACTATGCAAACACAGCCTCAAGACAGTCCCCCTTCCCGGTGCCCTTTGCAACCCAGTTGCCAACCGAAAATTCCTCCTTTATAGAAAATCTGAAACCAGATCCTCCCTACTTTATCTTAAGTGATTCGGGCCCAGAGCTGTATCTTCCTCATCTTTCTATTTCCCACTTACTGTAACTGTCTTGCAGCCAGTAGGCGCTAAAGAAATACCTGTTGAATGGTTGCATAATGAAGCCCAGAAAACCTGAAAGATGTCTATAATTCGCCAGGTTTTCAAACTGTATGTGTAGAGAAGAATGAAGTTTTCTGTGAATATTTTAAATTAGATAATGAGATCACAAAGAAGTTCAGTTAAATATTATTTATCAATCAAGAGAACCTAGGTGATGGTATAGTAAAAAAGAACCCCCAAATCTTAGTGGTTTAAAGCAACAAAACTTTAGTTCTTGCTCATGTTTTTTGTGGGTGGGTAGGGAGAAGAGATTCTTCTACTTATTGCTACTCAGGGACCCATTCTCACAAAACCAGCCACAATCTCACACTGCTGGTTATGCTGAAGGAGAGAGAGCTCCACAGGGTCTAACATCAGCAATTTAATGTCCCTGCCCAGAAATGGTTCCCATCACTCTGCTCACAACTGTTTTTTATTTTTTTATTTTGAGACAGAGTCTCGCTCTGTTGCCAGGCTGGAGTGCAGTAGCGTGGTCCCAGCCCACTGAAACCTCTGCTTCCCGGGTTCAAGCGATTCTCCTGCCTCAGCCTCCTGAGTAGGATTATAGGCACACACCACCATGCCTGGCTAATTTTTGTATTTTTAGTAGAGATGGGGTTTTACCATGTTGGCCAGGATGGTCTCGATCTCTTGATCTGGTGATCTGCTTGCCTTAGCCTCCCAAAGTGCTGAGATTACAGGCATCAGCCACCCTGCCCGGCCACTCACAATTTATTTCTCAGAACTCATTACATGATCCCATCTAACCACACAAAAGCTAGGAAGTACAGCTCTACTATGTGCCTGAAAGATAATTAGAAATATTTAGATAATAGCATGAATAACTCCCATGTTTTATTATTCACTCAGCGTTTTTAGAGGACATTTATATTTCATATTGACTTTGGAAGCATAGAGAATATTCATGTAATTCCCCTCCCTTTGCATGTATTATTCTTTTTCACACCCACCAAAACATGTTGCTTTGTTTAACCCTGGAAGACTAGGCCACAGCAATTAAGGGATAAGTGGTTCTTTTTTCTCCAAGTATAAGATGGAGAACTTGCCCATTGTTTATAGCTCTTCAGCTGCTGTTACCAATACTTCAGAGGCTCTTCTGATGGGTCAGTGAGGCTCGAGGCCCCAATCCAAGGGCTGCTCCAGGTTTACTTTGAGTGTTGCCATAGTCAGGATCATAGGAAATCAGTACAGGTTTTATAAATTTTTTCTAACAAATTAGAAAATGTGAAAACATTATATAATAGCTGCATTATTTTTATAGTGAAAAGCTGCAAGGAGCATAAATGTCCAGCCTTAGGGGATTAGCTGTGTAAGTTAGGGTCTATAGAGAAAATGGAATACATATAATCTTTAAAATTATATTTTAGAAGAATATTTTACGAAGCTGAAAAAAAAGTCCCATAAATTGATTGCTAAGTTAAAAAAAAAATAGGCCCTAGAACAGAATATGTAGCAGGTTCTCTCTCTCTTTATTTTTTTGAGATAGAGTCTGGCTGTGTCACCCAGGCTGGAGTGCAGTGTTATGATCTCAGCTCACTGCAACCTCCACCTCCTGGGTTCAAGCAATTCTCCTGCCTCAGCCTCCTGAGTAGCTGGGATTACAGGTGCCCGTCACCATGTCTGGCTAATTTTTGCATTTTTTGTAGAGATGAGGTTTCATCATGTTGACCAGCTGGTCTCGAACTCCTGACCTCAGGTGATCTGCCTGCCTTGGCTTCCCAAAGTGCTGGGATTATAGGTGTGAGCCACTGCGCCTGGCCCAGGTTCTGTTTTTTAAAAATACATTAAAACTGTGAAGAAAAACACTAATATGTGAACATGAAGAAGGCTTATCTCTTTCTCTCTGTGGTGATATTATGAGTAGTCTTTGTGCTTTTTCCTTTGATTTTTCTTTCTTTTTTTTTTTTTGGTTAAGTAAGCAGGCATGACTTTTGTTGCACATAAGGAGATATGTAAATATCTCTGGCCTCTGAAGTGTGTTAATTTCAAGAAGCTTGCATGGTGTTACTTCTTTTAGGTGAGTAGTTTGATGTAAGAGGCACACAAATGACTATCACATGTCTGTGGTGGAATGAGCCTGGTGCCAAGACAGAAATTCAGAAACAGTGTTCCTGTAGACTGGGAGACAGTTTGACGTCAGTTCACACATGTCCAGGCATAAGCATTTTACCATTTCTTGCCCTTTCTTCTGCCGAGGTGTTGTATAGATCCTCCATGGCATTTTGACTTGACATTTCACAGCTGCTGCAAATCTACTAAGCAGGGACATGACACAGGCACTTTGAGGCCGCTGGTAGCACATTGGTTTGTAAAGAGATGCTAAATTTGCTGAGATAGTGAAAAACTGGCATGTATTTATTTTGGGATGATACTGACTCTTGTGAAATAAGGGCCCATTCTGGAAGTACTTGTAACACTCATTCATCTTGTGTTGTGCACTGAGCTATAATGCTACAGCTGTCATCCACTTTCAATGAACGATTGTCATATTGTCAATCCACAATAATACGAAACAATTTTCATTCCCCATGTTGAAGCATCGCCATTGTAATATAATTCAGTTCATATTAACAATGCTTTGATGACAATTCCTTTCCACTCCACCCTTTACGCCCTCCCTCTCTCCTTTTCTTAACCAAAGGGAAATGTATCTTGACAATATATCGCCAGTGTTAACAGTTTTTTGCTTTTAAAACATCTTGGGCCCATAGCCTTCATTGAAACTGCCGAGAACACACCAATCTATTTTTTTTTCTTTCTTATAGAACTATTTTGGGATTAGGTAGTGCCTTACTCAGGAGAACTGAAAGTATTTTTACCCATTTGTCTTGTTTATTCTTAAAACATCTCTTGGCCAGGTGTGGTGGGTCATGCCTGTAATCCTAGCACTTTGGGAGGCTGAGATGGGCGGATTGCCTGAGCTCAGGAGTTCGAGACTAGCCTGGGCAACATGGTGAAACCCGGTTTCTACTAAAATACAACAAATTAGCCAGGAGTGGCAGTGTGTGCCTGTAGTCCCAGCTACTTGGGAGGCTAAGGCAGGAGAATCGCTTGAACCCGAGATCAGGCCACTACACTCCAGCCTGGGCGACAGAGCGAGACTCCGTCTCAAAAAAAAAAAAAAAAAAAAATCTCCATGAAAAAGGAATGGGTATTA